>NC_139721.1:69863659-70433659 GCF_964211835.1 Anser anser
TGATAAGCACACAACATCCTTACAAATATAAGGGGAGCAGTGCTATGAGCGTGCTGCACTGTAAGGACAGAAGTCAAAATACATACCTTGTGGAAGCCCAGTATTTTGTCTGCTTAATAAAATTTAAGGACATATGATATACAACAAACCATTTTTGCTTTGTTTAATAAATGATAAAAGGACAGGTCTGATATGAGACTCTCTTCATGTAGTAAATCCTACCAATGGCCCAAAGTGCTTTACAAAATATATATATATGTGTATATATTCTACATATATACATATATGCTTTATTTCCCCAAAATGCTTCTTATCCATAGCAGGATCTTATAATCAGCAAGGACATTTTTTTTTTCAAGTCAGCTGGCATTTAGGTCTTGGAGCAAGATGACTAGAAACCACATAACTACAAAAACTCACTCCTCCCAGAATGACAGACTCTGTGGAAGTCTCTGCTATAGTTTAATTACATATTACTCACAAAATAGCTTCCTTCTATCCATTTCCTATTAGTTTCTTGAATTAACAGTCATGCATTTTTATTACCACATAAATAGGTGTTATTAGATGGCATGACTACATAGCTCTTTGGCTAGAGTTTTGGAAGGAAAGGATTTCGGACCCCTGTTTGCGCAACTGTGTATTTTGCATTAAAATATCATATAAAATATGTAAACTGAAAAAGCGTACATAACGTACGTAGAGTGGCCATTCTGACGACGGTGTTCAATACCTGACTGCGCAGTCATTCTCTTTGGAACAAACAGGATCCCTCTCCATCCTCAGCTGCAGTAGAGAACACATCTCCACGCACCTCTCCCGCGGTGCTAGCCTGGCTTTTAGTCTAGCAGTTAGGGTGTGCGTGCAGAAAAGGGGCTCGAGGTCCCCTGGGCAAAGGCAGGAACAGAAGAAGCGTCAAGTAGACGGCAGAGCAAGCAGTTATAAGGACACCTGATATAAAAAAGAAGGTATCAGCGCTGTAAGCGTGACTTCCGTTCTGCTTTTGAACGAAAGCATTTACTACCAGCCTTCAGAAAGGCAAACGTTCATGGTTCTGAATACCAAGTGGAAAGATTTGCTAAGTCTTCAGGGAGAAGGAACATTAGGACTTGTCTCTAGCATTTCCTGCTAGCTTATCTTGGTGGCATCTCACAGAGCCTGCTGGGTTTCCTAGAAGCACTTCTAAGGTGGTCAGAGGCTGACAAACACGCCGTAGGGGACTGTAAGATGGCTGAAGCCATTGCCCTCCCTGTCCTCCCATGGGCAGGGACACCGGCTCGGCGATGAGTCAGATCTTGAACTGTTCAGTTTCCAGTTAGTTTGTTCAGACACACTAGTGAAACCTGCAGCTAACAATCTCTAAGCTTAGGAAGCAGCTCACTTGTAGTGCAAAAGTAGTTTTCTTTGCCAGCTGGGCCAGTTTCTTCCCCATCAGCACCCGTCAGACCCTGTGGATCAGCCCAGTTCACCAACGCAGCAGGACACAGAGCGGTTTTCTGGGAGGGAGGAAGGTTTGGTGGGGTAGACTTCTGACCTGTGACCTGCTCCAGAGCTGGGGAGGCCTGGCAGGTACCGGTGCTGGCATGATAAAGGCGGCAGAAGCACACCGCTGAGGGCTGTGGAGGTGGGTAGAAGAGATGGAGATAGGCTGGGCGGGGTGGTTAGTTCTGCCTCCCAAAATTGCAGGTGGGTTTTCAGGGAGACAAGACGTGCTGGAGATGGATATGAATTCTGCCATGAGAGCCAGGCACGTTTTGCAATGCAGTGTCACAACTTTTTTGGCTTTCTACGGCCCTAAATAGACAGCTGACGACTCTATTCTGTTTTCTTGGAAAGCTTGAAAAATGTGTTCAAAACAGTGCCAGGCTACCAAAGTAATATCTCCATCAGCCTTTCTAAACCAAAATTAATACATTTACGTAACTGCTGCTGAACTGAAATATTATCTAACATGAGCACTACACTTTACAAAAACGTGAAAAATAGTTTGACAGCTATTCAAATCTGCAATATCTTGTTAAGTTATTCCAAGTTTTCTTTTGTTAACCTGAACTTTTTAATGAGCTAAGCGAATTCTTAGATTGCTTTTTAGGAGCGCTACCTCTCAGACGAAATGTCATGCTAAAGTACATGCATAAAGTGTTTTAGATTGTTCTTCCTCTTTCATAAGAAAATAATCCATCCAATTTTATCTCCTTGTGATAGAAGCAATGAACCATATTTATTCTCTCTTTTAACCTTCTTGTATACTTATTAGGAATCCTGGAATTGAGTACAATCACAGTAAGGCTCTCCATTATCACCCACCTAAAGCAAAAATTAAAATTCCCTTGCTAGGGTCAGGCGAGAGAGAAGGGTAAATAGCATGACACCAGCATACTGACGCCCACAGTAAAAGTCAATACACATATGCTTTTGCATTTTTACAACATAACACATCTGTGTTTACTCTCAATCTCGAATCTAATCACATTTGGCTGGGGGGTTGGTAGTTCTCTGGGACTGGCATAGACCGGTTTGGAAATGCACATACTTTTGTGATTACAGATCATCTAAAGCCTTCAGCATTTGATAAACGTCAAGCAAAGTCAATGCTTAGCTCTCAGTTTTGACAGCCTCCCTTTTAATCCAGATTGCTGTATAAAAGCAACTCCCTCTTGTTTAAAAAAAGCTAAACCTAAAACACACGCATTGTACCTTTTGCCACATTTCCCTGCAAAATCTGCTAATTGTTTTTAATTATTGCTTTTCCCTGCCGGGGACTGGAGGTATTCTGCTTCTTTAACAGATTTGACTTCAAATGCGCAACTGACAGAAACCTGTACCTCGGGATAATCCCGGCTCTCATTAGCGGACTGCCTGAAAATAAGCTCTTTTTTGGAAGAGGACAAAAGACCTCCTAGAAGAGATGCTTCATGTTTCAGCTGTTCACCGTCTGCTTTATCGCAGACAGTATCTTTGTGGACTCGCGTGTTTAAAAGGGCTAGATCTAAGCTGTAGCCCTTTCAGTGCTTCACGCAGAGAACTGGACGTCCGGGGGATTTTTAGTGCTGTGTGGTCTGGTGATGTGCAGTGTGATGTTGCAGTGAGCATGATACCCGTCAGCGGTGGGGCTAGCACACTTTGCCTGCTACTGCCAACACTCTTGTAAAGACAAGGCCATTTGTTTCAAGCTGGCTGAGCTCATTTTGTAAGAGCCACGGCTCTTGGGTAGGGATGTGAACAAGCGTGCACGTGGCTGAACTTGGAACAGGCCACCTCAGCAGTTCTTATCAGGAGCTAGCAAGTGACTGCTCTGTATCAGGACAGCTACACTTCATCCAATTTAAATATTTTTTATCCATTTAGTTCTATTTAATCAGGTTTGAGTTAACATCCCCGGGGAACCGGGGGGATTTTAAAGGTACTCTTTGAAGCAAGCACTAGCTTCATATTGGGACTGTTTCATTGGTTAATTTCATGTATTTTCAGTTATTGTCATAACCTTAAGGGCTGAGAGGTGTTTACAAAAATGAGAAAGAGTCTAGTCTAGAGCATAATGACATGATAGCTTTCTAATAAACTGACAAATATAATTGTTCTTACTCCTCCCTATTATTGTGCTGTATCAGGGTCCTGCTGTCTCTTTCCAGGCAAGTAGATTGGTGAGAAACACATTATTTTATTTATTTATTTATTTTTAATTTCCAGCTACAGAGGATAATTATGCCTTTCTGTTACAGAAAGTCTTACGTGGAGTAGTATTACCATAATTAGAGTAAGTTTATTGTTACACCGATTAAGCCTGTAAACAAGGTCTGAATTCATAAGCAGTTAATTTTTCCTTTCAGATCAGAAAGTCGTTATTATACTGTGCCATACCAGCGGAGGTACTTGTCCCAGAACATGGTGAAGGCAGCAGTTCCGTTCAGTAGCTGCAGTCATACTCACTGATTCTGTAGTTAAACTCATCCTGCCTAACCTCATTTTTCAGGAAATTAGAGCCAGATCAAATGGACTTTTTAAAACAAAGTTATTTTTAAATTGATTTGATGGTTTCCTACTTACAGTGATAGACTTGGTAAAACAGCAGAACAGGAGAACTGATTAAATGTACGTATGGTTTGGAGTCAATTCCACGCTATTTATGTCCTCGGGTAAGCTCTCTGCTTTTAGCGGACAGTTTCTGAATACATAACAGCAGCCATGTTAACATGTACAACTGAGGTCTCGGTGAGCAGACAGTTGTCTGTCAGAACCCTCCAGATCACAGTGCAAAACGGCATCATTCAGTTACATTTAAAATACAAAAATGGACTTCTAGGTGCATCTTGGAGTCGCTCCTTTCATATTTGTGCTGTGCATGAGAGGAGCTTATTTGAGAGAGTAACATCTCTAAGCCATTTTGACTTCTGTATCTTCTAATATTGTTGTATGGTTTCTCTTTTTGAGCATAAAGTGGGAAACTCAGAAAAAAGTGTGAAATACCCATATGAGCACTGGTTACGTAAAACGGTTTCCAGTAGCAGTGCTGCAACGTTCAGTCAGTGATAAAATCAATGCATTTAATAATGTGAGTAACTCCTAAATACTACTGAAATCTTGCAGAGGAGGAAGTTCAATCTTCATTTCCTAAACTGTACCAAAACCTGCTGTTGCTACAAGGATGAAGAGAGGAAGCAAAAGCATTCTCTGTGTATTTCTGTAGTTTACAAAGCAGTTTACATCTGTTCAAAATGTAAGACAAACCGTGATGTCATTCTCAAAGTGAGGCATTTTCTGTATACTTCATCACTCATGTATGAAGTTGTTCTGCAAATAAGGTAAGCAAATATGCTTTCACCATAATATTTAGCACATTTTCTCTTTGTCCTCTGACAAAATCACAGACTTTTTTCCCAAATCCTTCTCTTACCTCACTGCAAATTTTGCCTTTTAAGCTTGTGAGCTGTCATGTGCAAGCGTTTTGTTTCATCAGTTACATCTTAATATTGAATACACTCCTTTGAACGCTTCCTGTTGCTCTAATCATCTGTGAAAGTAATCGTGTGAATATTAAGGTGGAGGAACTACTGGCAGTTTTAGATCAGTATCGAAGACACTCATTCTACCCCAGGTTAAGCGTTTGTAATTAAAAAGAGAAGGGACCTGGAGACAAGTCTGCCCAAGAGCTTCTATTACCTCTGCCAGCAGTGGAGCTGAACCAGCACAGCAGCTATTGGAAATCGTTGGGCAAAGAATCTAACTGAACGGTGCTACATAAGCCACTAAGCAGCGCTGGTTTTGACACACGGAGGTTAACATTCAACATAACAATTCTCAACATTAAAAATCCCTTACTGCAGCAAAGACTGCGGTAGTTTCCAGTGGCACGACTGCACGGGAGGAATAACTGTGTAAGGCTAATAAAAGTGATGTAATCAATCTGCAGCCGTGCCTTCCTGTAAACTCACTTTTAATTTTGTGTTTGGTAAATACAGGCATTGTATCCAAAAACCATGTGTCTCCTTCTGCAGACATGACTGACAAGCCCTATGTGCAATGTTCTTCCAAAGCAAACATGACTCAATACCTTTGGGTCAGTAAGTCATACAAACTATGAAGAATGTTTTTTGTTAATGCCTCTGGAGTGTATCTTGGAGAAAGTAGCAATTCATATGCTAGACCATGTGTTGGAGAAACATAATCAAAATTGGGCTAAAAAAACCCCTGTATGCTGCGTGATACTTGTGCGTTCTTCTTGTTTTTAACACACACAGGTACTCAGTCTAGTTGCTATCCTCAGGCAAAACAGTTGTATTGAAAAATAAGCACATTTTTGGTGATTCTTTGATATCTACGGTCTTACCCTACCAGCACATCTTTCAGCGTGAGCACTGCGATAGCTACTCATGACATGAAGCACACAGAAGAGAAACAAGCTCACATGACTTGCGGAAGTTACAAAAACCAAAACAACAACAACCCTTTTTGTTGAGTTTCACAGTGATGGAACCACAGACGTGGGGAAACTCAAAGCTGGCACAATGTGAACATACTTTGAAGTAGGCCAAGCACAAGGGTCTCAGCAAAAGTTAGCAGTTAATGTAATGGCCAAAAGCATACTAGGTATTTCACAGTACATTAGGAGAGTCCCCAGATCCTAAGTTGACCCTGCAAGTAGTTAGAAACCTCTTGGTAGGGGTCCTCTTACCTGTAGTTTGCTAATTAACCGAGGAAATAATTCGCTATTTCTCCATCTGATTCACAATGTCAGTTTATTTAGAATAGAAACCATTCTGTGCTGAGCTACAGCATGATATATTCGTCTTCTGAAAGGCTGAAAATAGGCTGTAAAAAGCTGTTAAGGATATCAAAGAAGTTAATTAGGAAACTGAACAGTCAGAAGAATAACAAGTGCTACCTCCAAACCCGTGCTGACAGTGACGTGCTCTAAGGGTGTGTAAGTATAAGATGGCTGGATGAAGAATGTTACTTGTTTGGTGTTAGAAATTAATTAATTAATTAAAATTCCACAATGACTGAGTACTGGGTAGGTAATATATTCAGAAAAAAAAGTATTAAAAATTCACTGATGGCCCAGTCCCTGTCTGGCTGAGTCACCTGAGGAGTGGGTGAGTTAGAGGACAGAGCACTGAGTGCTTGTTGACCGGCTCTGTGCTGAAGAGCTCAGCAGGCCAGGATCGCTGAACGCTACGCTCTGCCACGGGTTTCCAGACCCAGGAAAAGTACTTTACTCGGGAATTAACTGAGGACTACACAATACTTCTGGAGAGTACAGACTAGAAGAGGTACTGCAGAAGAATGTGCCCAGTGATCACTGTTTCTAACTCAAAAACTGCAAAGCCCCCATTTTGTTTCTGTTTAAACTGGCTCGCTCCAGAGCCAGTCAGCAACGCTGGAAGATCAACAAGCTGTTTCTTGTCCCATTCCTGAGGTTACGCACTTTCTGAGCCTCAGGTTTTTTTTCTTTTCCTTATGGGACTGATCTGCACTACTGAAGTCAGTGGATGTGTACGCTGACTTGAATGTAAAGTTGAGAAATTACTCCTTTCTGCACTGAAATCACTTGTGAGAAGAATTGCAAAAACTGTTAATCGCACTATCAAAACCCAGTTTGGGTAAGAAATTGTGGGTTGTCTCATAATACTGGAAGCTGTCCATAGACTGAAGTTTGATGTGAGCTTCAGGAAACAGTTTTAGAGGCTGAAGTGTTTGGGGAAGTTTTTTAAGTATAAAGGATTTTATATATGCATGCACACACAGGCAGAGCAGCGCTCTCCAAGCTGAAGCTCCAGACTCATATCTCTAACAGACCTTGAAAAGTTGTCAAACGTGATCATGCTAGGCAGTTAATTTTTTTCACGGTTGCAGTGCAGTTTGTTAGCTACATAAATCACTGTGGTTTGTGCTGCCTCTCCTAGGGATAAGCCCACCAGAAAAGGAAAATAAACTATGTAAATGCCACAGGGTGAAAACAAGAGTTACAAGAGCATCATTTGGAGCGAGGAATGGTTTCTGTCCGTGCCCTGGCATGTGCACGATGGCTTTCAATTGTCTGGAGAAAAGATCTGCTGAAAAATGCATTCCTCTGACCTGATGGCTCATGTGAAAATAAGCAACCTAACAGGCAGTAGCACATACTTTGCGGCTATGCTACTACTACAGGTCATGAAATATTACCAAGAAAAATCATTTCTTGGACAAAAAAATAAAATGGCTACCATTTTTCCAACTTTTTTTTTTGACCACTTAGCTACTGAAATCCTTCTAAAAGAAACCCAGACACGCTACTTCTGAAGTTTATACAGATGTTATGCAGACACAATAGAGCACATTGACCCTGGGCCTCTTCCTGGGCACAGATATGGAAGGCGAGATGTTGCCTTATGGTCTAAGGGGAGGTATTCTTGATTGGGGATGGGGCCTGTGGAGCCATGCGGTGGTGTCACACGGTGCTGCTACAACGGGTAGGAGGTGAGAAGAAACACGTGTTAGTAATTCTCCTCCTGACACTGCTCCCCCAAAATCAGGCCCTTAGAATATTATAGAATGGCTTGGGTTGGAAGGGACATTAAACAACATCCAACTCCAACCCCCTGCCATAGGCAGGGACACCTCCCGCCAGACCAGGTTGTCCAAAGCCCCATCCAGCCTGGCCTTGAGCACCTCCAGGGATGGGGCATCTGACGTTACATCCTTATGTCACATTTATGTCCGCTTATCTCTATGGAGAGAAGAATACAATGTAAGATTTTATTTGAGCAGCACAGGACAGCACTAGGGAACCAGCTATGCTCCTTTGAGTGTTAGTTGCTCCTACGTGAGGGTTCTGCCCTCCAGTTAATAACATCATTATGTAAATCTGAGCTTTGCACACGTAGACACATATAGAAGACTCAAGTAGGGCATAACTTCGCTTAAACACAAAGCTACTGGCGGCAAGTACAGTAAGGTAAACGCGGCACGGCCGTGAGGTGACTTCAAGCCACCCCACGGCACCGCCCCTGCCTGAGGAGAGCCCGCCTCTCGCCCCGCCCCACCCCCAACGGCCCCAACGGCCGCCGCGCGCGCTCCCCGCTGGCCCCTCCTGCGCATGCGCGGCGGGCGGGAAGGAGGGGGGGGGGAAGGCGGGACGGGAGGGCCGTCGCCGCGCATGCGCGCTGCCGCGCCACCCCCATTACCTGCGAGCCGCCTGCCGCCGCCGCCACTTTCTTTTTCTTGGCCGGGCCGCTGCCGGTGCCCGGGCTCGCCGGGCGCTTCTTGCTCCGCGCCGGGGCGCCGGCGGGAGAGGAGGCTGCCGCAGGGAGCAGGCTCGCCATCGCCCTCCTCGTGCGGCGGCGCCGGGAGGCGGCGGGACCGGGCCCCTCCCCCACGGCAGGGCCCCGCGGCCGCTCCGCGCATGCGCAGTGGCTGCGCGCCCCCCCCCGGCTGGAGGTGGTTGGTGGGGGAGGGGCGGGACTGCCGTGGCGCCCCGAGGGTCCCGTCAGGGGCTGTGGAGCGCTGCAGCCGCTCGGGGAATTGAATAAAAAAATATAAAAATAAAAGGCTGTGTTGGACCTGAGTGCTGTGTTTGGGGGGTGGGGGAGTTAGCTCGTGCGCATTAGGGTAACGGTGCTGTGTTTGCAGGTGGTTTCTGTCACAAGTCTACCCCGAACGAGTCAAAGTTGCACATAACGCTTTTAAAAAGAGAGGAGGGTTACTGAGTCGTGAGGATGTGTCAGCTTTTTACATCAGTCACCGCGATAAAACAGGCAGCTGGCTTTAATTGTTCCCTTCAGCTGAGGATCATGAGCTCCAAGGAGCCTCCTGATAAGTGATCCATGTTGCTGTCCACACGTTAACTGTATAATCATTACAGACAAGTTGCAGGTAATTATGGTTCCCATTAAATTTTTCAGCTTATGACTCTACAGATAGCTGACAGTGGATGTCTTTTGGGGTAATTCATCCTGTTACAAATTTGTCTGCTTTCAGGTAGGTAGGCACGCAGCGCAACACCCTGCTCTGACGTGGCTGGTGACTCAGTCCAGCAATTTTTCCTTGCCTTTGGAACCTGCAGTGACTTTGCACTGGAGTGACGTATCAGAATAGATTTGCAGAGCTTCGGACTGTGTCCCCAAGCGCTTAGACAGCTCCCCTACTCTGTGCTATTCAGTACCCTACCCCAGAAAACTGGTTGGTGGCAATAGTGGGGTTGCAGACAGCTCTCAAGATGCTTGATAGCTGATAAAATTGTTTTTAGCCTCTTCATGCTTGCATGCACCTGCATTCAACATACTGGTCAATGCATTACCGTGTTTTTTTTAGCTACCTCTACGCAATGCCTGACTATTCGTCTTTTAGCTGCAGCTGTGTGAGATTGTGACCCAATACATGCCTTGTGGAGAGGCAGAGGTCCAAGAAGTTGACACTCAAGCATAAAAATTAGGTCACGTTTTTAGACGGTGCCATAATGAGGACTGAGCTTGGTCACAGTAGGGGTGCCAGGCCACGCTGTGTAAAACAAAAGCTCTGAAGGTGGCTAGCAAGAGAGTTGAGGACAAAGGCCCGGTCTTCCAGGCTGTGCTCCAGGCACCTGTGTATACAACACAAAAGCAGGACAGTATTTGCTTTCCAGGAGCGTAAGCAAGGCTCTGCAAATACATCCAAGTCCCATCTTCTCCTTCCCAACCATAGCTGCTGTCTTCCTGAGCATGCAGGCTGCCAGCAGCATTTAGGGCAGACTGGTAGATATCACTGCATTTGCCATTATTGCTGGGGATCACTTTAGGTGCTAAGCCATTTGCATTTCTTCCCTCTCCAAGTGACAGACACCTATCACGTGCTCAAGATGGTGACCTGGGTTTGAAGTTAGCAGAGGCACTGGGAATTGCCCAGGAGCTGTATCCCCTGACAAAGCCAAACCTGCTCTGCTGTCTGCTCAAAGTGTTGGTCTCGTCTTGGTCAGCCTTTTTCCATTCCCATGGCTGGGTCCCATCTCTTCCCATGCTCAGCTCTCAGGCATGCCCTTTTTAAGAGGGCATACCTTATCACAGGAGTGCTTTTATGGAGAGGAACATCTCTGATGCTCTTGAGCATCATGGAGCAGATGTTGCATGTGAATCATGCAGAGGATTAACATGCTGCATCTGTGAACGTTTTTAAATAGTATACAGCCAGGCATTTTCTTATCTGTACCCATTTTATCAATTGATTTACTAACAGCAAAATCAGAAGGCCCATGGGTATTTCAGAAATACTGAGTACAATGCAATGTTACAAGGATCCAAACGCTGCGAAATCCCAGAAGGCCTACAACTCATTGGAAAATAGCAGTAATGGCAACGTCAACATTGAGAGGGTCCGCAGGGGATGAGGGAGGGAATTAGGGATACCAGGAGGGCTCTGAAATTGTGAGGCTGAGTTCCTGCCATACCTGGCCCCACAGAAGATGAAGAGATGCTGTTTTGGTGATTAAGTGCAATGTGTACCTGGCTGTGCTCCTATCGCACGCATCAGTGGGTAGCTGTGTTGTCCTGAAGACCAGTGCTCGCCTGAAGAAGTGCAAATTGCAGTTGCTGGCTTGGCTGAGTGAAACGAGGCTCTTCCTGCGGCTCGTTTTGAACGTGGCTCAAGGTGAACACCATCTCCCGCGCTCGTACTGCAAGGTCTATCTTTTTTATTTACTGCCTTGCTAATAAGAAAATTAAATACAGCTCAGCAATATCCCTGCATGCTCTTTGATGTGAGCAGTCCCCACCTGCCTGTTAGTAATAGTCTCAGTGAACTGGAAAGGTTCCTTGTGCGTTTCTCAATAACAAGTGAGAAGAAATGCATGAGGACTCCAGAGCCTTCTGAATGAGGGAAGAAACTTTCAGGCTTGTATCCCAAGGTTGGGAGGTGTTTTTTTTTTTCCTTTTTTTTTTTTTTTTTTTTTTTTTGTTTTCCCCCACACCCTTTGACTTGATGAAAATTCACCACTAACAGAGGGAATACCTCCTGTGTGAAGCTGTTGAGGCACATGAAGGATGGTGGTGCATCAGGACTGGGCAACTTACTATCTTCTTTTTAATGGAAAGGAGAAAGTGATGAGAGAAAAAAACTTTCAGAAAACCTGCAGAAGGATCTTCAATGTGAGTTGGGGCAGCCCAGAAGTAGAGGGTGTTTGAGGGGCAAGAAAAATAAATGGGGAGTGAGAGAGGCCCCTGGCAGCTGCTGTCTGCCCCCTGCACAGGCTGTTTGGTGTCGGAGAGGAGAGTTGCAGGGGACTGTCAGGAGGTCACTGCCATGTGGTGGCTTTGCTGTGGACACAAACTGCTGCCCTCAGCCCCAAGGGCAGCAAGGAGTGACCTGAGCTGTGGTTATGAACGTTGGTAGCGTGTACCTGAGGTGTGGAGACACCTGATGAAGATCCATAGGCAGAAGCCATGGGGAAAACACAGCCTGCCTGAGAGCCACTTGCATTGGTACCCTTCTGCTCTATCAAAAGGAATAGGCCAGCTTCCACAACTGTTTCTTTATTCTATTCCAAGCTTTGAAATCAATATTTCTTCAGTTCTTAATTTATATCCCACCTGGTTGCTTGGCTTGCAACGTTCTGACTGGTCTTACTTCTCTACTACTAGAAAAATGAGGCCTTTGAATGAAATCATCTGTGGCTTCAGTCATTCACCCTTTTATCTCACATTATTTTATCATTCACCCTTTTATCTCACATTATTTTATTTTATAAAGTGTACTACACTTTATAAAATTAATAAGGTTCTTAATGGTGCTAGTGAATGTACGTAATCTGTTGAATTAAAATGAAGGTAGTAAAAATTCATGTATAACCTCTTCCTGCATGTGTTTTTGTATCTACAAAATAGGGATAACTTTTTGCTAGACGGTAGGTATTACTTAAAGTTGAATTCACTGTAAGAAGTTGTGGCAGTTGAGAAACATCTGGTGATGATAGTTACTTCTTACCATTAGCATTTCCTGGCAATGGTGTCAGACAACTTTGCTGTTAATTTATCCATCTTCAGTGGCACTGCCCAGATGCAATTTGTGCTATGACTTCCAAGCTCCTAACTCTTTAAAAATAGTTAAGTTTCATTAAAATTTTTAACATAAACTTTATTATTTTTTTTCTCTTAATTGCACATATGTCTGCTGGGTGCTATTTGCATTTTTATAGAGGTTCTGGATAAAGAAAGGATTGAAGTTCTTAGCTTCACCGCTCCATCAGGTAAAAAGCGATGGATTCCTGCAGGGTAGCTTGTGAGGTCTTGCGGCATTTTGTACGTTATTCTTTAAAAGTACTTGGAGGCTTTGATGACTTTTCAGAGCCTGCAGTGTGAACTCTTGTAATTTGCATTTGTTCCCTGCAATTTGCAGCTGCAGGCACTGCACTAGCTTTGTTTAAATATAATGCTGAATGCCTTTAAAATAGGCATTTGAACCTTGGATTAAGGAGACTACTTTTGTAATATTAAAGGCCTTTTTACTGCGCACATCAAATATCTAACATTCAATGCAATCTTCCTGTTAGAAGCTTTGAAAAAGCCATTTCTGTATTCTTAGTAACACAAAAAGAGAAACAGGTTCTTTAGAAATGCCTTTTGTGCCATTTTCCTAGTATCTTCTCCTTCTCTGAGTTTATTTTAAAATTTGATGAATTTGACATATCAGAAACGAGCAGTAAGAGACGGCTCAAAATGCTGTTCTGGATAGATTTGAGTTGCACTTCATCTGAAATTGTTGCTTGCAGCTTGGCAGAGCTATGTTGGCAGCACACTTGTGGTAACAACAGTGGTGTTACCTGAAGTGTGGACTTCTGACCAAAAATTGTATCTGTGCTAGGTCTGGCAGGCTTAACCAAAATTTTATGTAGACAAGAGACATCTAAACCAAGAGGTTAGGTTAAATGCAGCCTTCACTATGGTAAGAAAGTGGAAAAAAAAAAAAGAAAAAAAAGATGACGTAGTGTTTGATTTTGAGTTGAAACATTGTTCTGTTTGCTTAAGGCTGTGAAATGAGGAAGCTTTGCATTGTGTACTTACTGGAACCCTGTACCCTGTGTATCCCAGGTAATTATTTATTATGCAATGTTTAGTGTATTTACCCACTGTCTCAAAGGATTTATGAAATGATTTATCCAGTTAGATTTAATCTTTTCTTTTTGAAAGTGAAAATTGCTTAAGAATTTCCTTACTTAGTTTGCATTCAGGAATCACGATGAGGGTTTTCTGTAGCTGTGCATGTGAACAAGCTCGTGATTTCTGAAATACGCAGCTGAGAAAGATAGAAGTGTCATGATGCTCATCTGCATAATCTTTAATGCAGTAGCCACCTTGAAACCGCTGCAGGTTTGTGGACTGAAGAAAATGTGGATTAGCTGAGTAACCTGATTTACGAACATAAGATCTTGATGGGATGGAAAATGGTTTGCAAGCAATCTGGAGACTGAGTATGGTCATATAACTAATTTATTAATAATTTTAAATAAAGGATAAATTCACAGCAATATAAACGTCCTCTGGAATTCATTAGCAGAGCAGGAGTTGGTGTCTCTGAATAAATTGTTCACAGGAATTAGTTCACACGTCTCTGTTTGTTAGAGCAAGTCTTCCACTGTCCTAGCACTTCTAGTTATATAGTATAACATTGCATTTGCTTGTATAGTAAGGCTGTGGTACTTTTATTGCTATTAGGATATAAATTTAAATAAGTTAATATTGCCAACAGTAAGTGTTAGTGGGCAATCTGTGAATGTTATTTGCTTTGTTCACTTACCAATATTTTTGTAATCCCCCCCCCCCAAAAAACAAAACAAAACAAACAAACAAAACAAACAAACAAAAAAACAACAAAACAAGCAAAAAAAGAACAAAAGAGGAAGATGGCATCTGCTTGATAACATCTTGTTTTGGTGGTTGGTTGCCAGTCTCAATTTTTTTTTTTCTTCAAATGCAAACTATGAATTCAAGTGCTAGAAAAAGCTGATCTCATGGGTGTGCAAAACTACTGGGACTGTACCCAGGGTCTCCACTAAGCTCTGTGAGACTCTGCTGAGTGCTACTGTGCAAAGCAGGGGACAGGATAGATTGAAAATAAATAAATAAATAAATAAAATCTCTAAATTTGCGGATGATACCAAGCCTAGAGAAGGCTGTAGCTGGAAGATGAGGTTAGAATTTAGGGAAAAGGTGGGATTTTTTTTGTTGTTGTTCGGTTTGGTTTGTTGGTTTTGTTTGTTTGTTTGTTTGTTTTGATAAGCACAAGTTCATACTTTATTTTACAGTCAGTGGTTTAAGAGCCCAGTTTGATGGTACTGGGAAGTCTGCAGGGTCCGTGTGTGAGGTCACTAAGAGAAGCACATTTGTACTGCTTGGCATCAGTGTCGTTTTTGTGAAATTCCTAAAAAGGTCATCTCTCTTTTTTGGGGGAAAAAAAAAAAAAGAAAGAAAAAAAAAGAAAAAAACTGACAACGATGAGCACTACATAAATCATGGGCTGGGTGAAAGCGGGAGGATAAGAGTTGCAGCAGAAGGCGCCGCAGAGCCTGGGTGCGCTCTGAGCAGAATGTGAATCGCCGGCGTCGCAGCGCCTTGAGGCGCGCGACAGGGAGCCTGCAAGGCACAGGCTGTAATCCTTTCGCTTGTCAAAGCTTTGCTTAGGCTCGATTTGAATGCTGTGTCTTGCTTTGGGCATTACACTTCTGGACTCTCTCTCAACCTTCCGTGTCTTTCTTGAAGCGAGGGATGGGATGATCTGAGGTGTAGGAAGCACAGTCTGTGCGGAGTGGTTGAGAATTCAAGTTGTGTGTGTGGCGTGAGGAGTGAAAAGGTGGCTGGAGGAGATTTCTGCAGAAAAGGAGGGAGTAAACTGTTCTCTGTACCCATCATAGAGGGTTTTACTAAGCAATATAGGCTGTTCTTTCAAGACTAGCCATAATCTACACGCTATTTTTACTGGTAATGACCCACTAGAAGAATCTGTTCTGTTACATTCTGTAAGGGAGTCAAGTGAGTAGAGGAATTTTGTTATTTGCTTTTTTATTGATTTACTCATTGTCTTTCAATGAGTGGTTTGCTGCACTGTGAGAGGGCTTGGATTTTCTTTCCAGATTTTGGTAGGAAAAGGAGAAGAGAATAATCCAGTTGGAAGGGGCCCACAAAGGTCATCGAGTCCAACCGCCTGACCACTTCAGGGCTCACCAGCAGTTAAAGCACATCCATGAGGGCATCGTCCAAACGCCTACAACACTGCCAGGCCTGGGGCATCAGCTGCCTCGCTAGGAGCCCGTGCCAGTGTTTCACCACCTCCTGGTGGGGACATTTCCCTAATGCCCGGTCTGACCGTACCCTGGCCCAGCTTTGTGCCGTTCCCTGTGCCCTGCCATCTGTGACCAGGAGCAGGGACCGGCACTGCCCTCTGCGCGTCCCCTCCTCAGGATGCTGCAGAGAGCCATGGGACCGCCTCTCAGCCTCCTCTTCTCCAGACAAGACAACCCGGGTGCCCTCAGCCCTCCTCACAGGACAGGCCTTCCAGGCCTTTCACCGGCTGTCTTGCCCTCCTCGGGGCCATCTCTTTCCATGCCTGCAATGATGAAGAAATAAAGGGATTAACTTTGCAGCGTGGGTTATATTCCAAAGAGCTTTTTTCTCAGAGGAGGCCAACTTCGCAGCAGAATAGCTCGCTTTTGAAAGCTTTGAAAAACAGGTGAGACATCTGCCACAAAAGATCAAGCGCAACCAATTCTGCCAAGAGACAGGCAAGTTGATTAGATGACCTCTCAAGAATTTTTCCAGCTCTGTTTTCTGTGATTCTGTCAATTCCGCCCTCACCCGTAAAAGCATGTGCTTTCCCACAAAGAAGAAAATGTGAGGCTGGCTGTAGGGGTCAGGCTGTTTAACTCAATACGCCATCCTCAGCGGGAGCTGAAAGCAGATGTGCGGGGAAGGCTGTGAACAGGGCAACTACACAGGATGCTGCTTCGCGGTTTTCTCCCAGCCCTCATCCACCTGTGGCTCAGGCTGTCGGAGAGCTGCAGATGATTTCTGTGTACTAAGTAGCTCTTGGTAGATTCTGTGAATTTGCCTGGTGCCCCTTGAATAAGTCACAGCATCCCACAACCAGAAGTTCTTGCAGCTGAATCTCGTGAGGACCCACCTCTTTCTCCTTGTTTTGAACCTGACTCCCTTCTAGCTTAATCCGATGCTTTTTGGTTGCTGTTTTTTGGAGAGACCCACCCTTGCCATTCAGTCTTAAATATTTTCTCTTTCTAGACTCAAGAGTTGTAGCTTTCTTAGCTATTTCTTACATGGAAGATGGTACTTGGTCTCTCCTTGTTGCTCTGCTTGGATCGTTTCCAGCTCTACCTTATCTTCGGGATGGAGGACACAAACTGCATACAGTGTTTAAGATGCAGGCACCCCATAGGTTGCAAAGCAATGTTCTCTGTTGTATTGTCAATTCCTTTTCCAATAATTGTTTTTCTTTTTTACTGCTGTTGAACACTTAAGTTTATGTTTCTATAATCTGTCTGTCATGACCTCAAGGTCTCTCTACCAGGGTAGTACTGGTCAACTCACTGTATTTTTGAAATTTGGACAGCTTTGTTCTGCTGTGTATCTTTTAATGCTTATCTACATCGAATTTCCTCTTGCCTAATTACTAAGTCACGTAAGGTCTGTATGCAGTTCCTCTTTACAAGCCCTCACCTCCACTACCCTAAATAATGAAGTAGCATAAGCAACTTTTGTTGCCCTTTCTTGTTTATGGACACAATGAGCAGCGTAAGTCCCAGCACAGATCTCTGTGGGTAATATTTACTTTCCTAACTCTTGCACCCATCTGTATAATTTAAATATATATATATATATATATATTTATTTATTTATTTTGACAAGTTATCTATCTGTGTGAGAGCCTTCCTTATTTTTTGGCAGCTGCTTAGTTTCTTTAAGCCTTCTGGAAATCTATATATACTGTATCAGTTGGATCTCCACTGTCCACATACTTGTGGGCATCTTCAAAAAATACAACTGCAGGAGCAAACAATGATTCTCTTTCACATGAGAAACTCTATTTCTTTCACCAAACACATTTTATTTTAATTTAATCACAGTAATACCTTTCTAGTTCTAACCCACAGATTTGCTGTGCTTTTTGATGTTCAGAATACAATGATTTCATCATCTGTGTCTTCCTTTTTGGAATACTGAAAGAAAGCATTTTCCTGCTTGAAGAAAGATTTTGATGAAGAACATTGTTAACAATGTACTGTTGAGTAAGTCATGTCAGAGAGTAAACGTATTTGCAAATGCATTTGAAACTTTTCAATAGGCATGATTAGTATTTAAGCAAACTAGATTCTTTTGCAGCACTGTTTAGTGTTTTATTGCTGAGATTATTGACCAAAAAAGTAGGTTGTGTCAGCCTGTTGCCGTGCCTTTTTCATCTCCTAATTTGTAGTTGAGTACAGCTCAGCAAAATTGAGTGAGAGCAAAGAGAAAAAGTAGCTGCAAGTCAGAATTATGCTCTCCTGGTCACGTCAACTGCTCTGCGTTTGGCAAAAGGTCTGCATTCACTTCCCTGCATTAGGTGGATATATGCAGCCTTTTGCAAATAGGGAGTCTTGCAAGTGATTTCATTGTGTGAGCAGGCTAAGATCTCTGCTCCTTTAATGAAGAAGAGCCCATCACTAAAAATGTAATGCACGGTGTTGTGTAATTAAAAATGGTGCATCTGAGTACTTCTCAAGGTTTTTCCCTTCCCCCAATTCCTTCCTTCCTCTACCACACTTCTGGCATGGGGGTGTGTTGCTTCCTGTTGCAAATACTAAGTGCTGATATGAACACAAGATATTGTCTTTATCACCTTTCATCTTTTATGATTGTAAGCAAATGTTTTCTTTACTATTTTGATTAAAGAAAACAAACAAAAAAAAGCCCTACAAATCATTTAAATTCCTCTCCTGAAAGGATCTAAGGAATCTGTCTCCTCCACCTAAGGATCTGGGAATGCATATAATTATACCTAATAATTTCACCACTGTCAGATTAGATTGAATTTTAGTCACTTTTGTGCAGATTAGATTCAGCTCAGGTGTTCAAAGTGAAAGAATGTGCATTAATCCACAGTGGCATTCTGTCTCTCCCAATTAGCGGGTGCTGAGAGATGTCAGATCCTGCGAGTTTGATTGCGTGGAGCAGTTTTGTTCTCCCACGGATTTTGGTAAAGTTGAGGAGGTTTAGGCCTTCAAAGGCAACCATCAGCAATTTAAGTGTCTGGCCTTCAAAAAAAAAAAAAAAAGGCATGAAAAAATAATGGAAAGAAAGAAAGAATATTCCCAGGCAGCTTTAAAGGCTGGGGACAGATGATGTTTTTTAAACTGAGGTTTGAGGGAGACTTTTTTTTTTTTTTTAAATTAAATCTCTGTAATGTAAGCCCGTACTGCACACATCTTTGTGTAATCGAACATGTCTGTCAAAATTTTGATTATGATTTGTGTGCAAGTTTGCAGAGGGTGGTTTCTCTGGTGCTGCATAACCTAGGCTGACGTGTATGTGTTTCTGTGTCGTGCTGAAGGTCACAGACTATTTTCTTCAAACTGCATCTGGTCAGGCCATAATTTTAATTATTTTCAAAGCTATACGACATTAGCATTACAGAAGTGAATAGTGAAGGACAAAGTACTGGAAAATGAAGTGCAAATAAATGACATTGCAATGTGTGCGTGTCTTCTGATTTGGCAGAATTAATGCTGGCGAGGCTTTGCTGTAGCTCAAAGTATATGTTTATTGCTTAATTATCTCAGTTACTGAATATGCTCATTGCATAATCTGGGGAAGCAGTAATTGAGTCCATTACTGTAGATAAACAATTGCCAATTTATAGTGCTTCAAATAAAATAATCTTGACTGTAAACAGATGTTACAAAATCTAAAATATTGATGCTATCTTACTTTTACCATGATGAAATCTTAAGTGATTTTCTTAATGTGCACCCTGCCAATGCTTGTTGAAAATTGCCATTTTTTTTTCTTTTTATTTCTTTGACAAAGGAGTCTACTCCAGTTATATTAAAATATTATTGCTTTTCACACTTGTCTTAAATTTTGTTGAGCTATTTTTGTCGTTGTTTGTTTAATGTTGGTATTAGCTAACGTCAAGAAGCCAGTTCTTTTTAATAACTTAAGAAGATTGGCTTTTGATTAAATGAGAGCAATACGGGATGTAATTTTAACTGGTGGAGCAATGATGATTTTGTAGGCGTGTAGGCAGTTTTCAATCTCCTACTTAAAAGGTGTAATAGCTTCATCCTATTTGAGGAATGTTTGCATGAATCTCAGTTTAGTGTTAAAACAACCAAAAACAAACAAACAAAAACCCTACCTGATAGGAGCTCAGTATCAATATCAAGCTAGTTTGAGCAGCGTGTTGAGATGTAGGGGGTTTCCTGCAGATTGTACGTTACCTTGCAATTTTTAGGTTTAAATACCTAGCCAGACTGTTAACCCACCTAATCCTGAAGCAATAGTCAACGTCAATTTTCCCGTTTTCATAAAGCACTAGCTGTTTAAAACTGTACCATAGTTTGGCAAGAGGGAATTTTGATAGAGAGAAAGGGATTTTAATGTGTATTTATTTAACTGGAAGTCACATATATACTTGCACAAACATATATATATATTTAAAAAAAAATCCTATATACATTTTTATAGGTGTGTGAGTGAGTGTACACACAAAGCAATCCAGAGGGCTCTCCTGCTACCATTAAAGTTTCGCTATTGCTACAATACAGCTGGGTACATGCCTCCTGTTAGGTGGTATTATTCTCCCAGTCTCAAGGGGCAATTTTGTATCTTATGGCTGCAAAATGAACCTGATCTCACAAATACTTAGCCCAGAAGCGTTCATTTAATCTTGGAAGTAGTCCCACTGAATTTAATGATCCCTTAAATGGTAAATTCTTTGGGGCTTTTATTTTCCTTTCTGCCTTATTCAGTGGTAAGCGCAATCTCCATTAGCTCTTACATTAACATCTACTGTTACTTACAGTGAAATGCTTTCAGGTTTTGGCTTGAAAATGATAATTCAAACACGTAGGCTCAAAATCCATGTGGCAAAAGACAACAGTTAAATTAGAATTATTCCAAAATTATGTTTGAATAATCGGAGTTGGCTCTGTGAAATTTCAAAAGCTACTTTTTCGAGTGCTGCTGCAGGGCTCGTCTGATTTGGAAAAAGTCTTACAGCCATGGGGAGTTTAGAGAGAGGAAGGACTGTGGACCGTGGATAGTAAGTACTCCAACCTGCTGATGAACACCAACAGTCGAGGTAACTCTGGCTTGTGTTGAAAGTAAATGCACAGAAATGCAGCTTTTGTTAGCTCCAGTGGTGATGACCAAAGGTATCCGACTGTTTCGCGCTGGGGTCCCCTGAAATCCGTTCAAGTCAATGGCTTTCTTCCAACTAACTTCACCAGCTTTGGATCAGCCTTGTCTTCCGCATGCTTCCCAAATCCCATTCCTACAATGAGCTTCCTGCAGGTCGGATTTGGTCGGTAGAATTGGTGAAGTCTGACTGTATATTTATTAACTTCTATATACTTGAAGCAAAATCTCATTTCCAGATAACTGAAACATCATTTTTTTCTTCCCAGATGGTTTCAATGTTTAGTTTTAGGGCAGAGGACGATTTAACCTTGCCAGAAGAGAGTTTGTAAACTTTGTAAGTACAGTGATTTAGTCAGAACTGCATTTCTATTCTGGTGGTGTAAAACGATGACCCACACTGCCCAGAGCTCAGCGTGGGGCCGACACTGCGCGACCATATCGCTTTAGCAGCATGCTTGGGAAGAATCCCTGGGAAATGGTGCATGCTTTTTTAGGTATTTTTATCTTGAGGGCTACTCTGCTAGCATCTCACCCTCTGATTATTTTCTCTTCTTAGAAAAAAAAAGAAAGGGGTAGGAGATAGGAGGAAGAGACAGCAGTAATAAATACAAACGTAGCCAATAAACCCAAGCTAGTCTATTATTGCAATGAGAAAATAAGGTGAGATGAGTTGATTTGTGCATTGGTTTTCAGTTTAAAACAGTGTTTGAAAGGCACGTTATCTACTGCATTGGTTTTCATGTTAAAAAAATTGTATTCTGGCTCAGCAGTGCTGTCAAGAAGTACAATATGTCCCACCTCATTAAGTACCATCTTTTTCCTCTCCATCTGTCTAGAACAGCAGGAAAACTAGTTTTCAAATAGAAAAATAATCAGTTTTGTACGTTTCCTTTCTTCACCTCTGTATCTGTATTCATCTAAAAATATAACCAAACTTCCAGGGAAGTGCCTCTAGAACAACAACCCTAATAAATGTGCAATTCAGAACATCAGGAGCTGTTGTTTGGGATGAGCAAGGTGAGCAACCGTGAGAAGTGTGAGCCCAAGCGAAAATATATATTGGCCCCGTTAGGGAAGGAAAAGCTGCGTATTTAGTAAAAATACAAACTGTGATTGGTTGACAGCATAGCCAGAAGAAACTTAGAAAGCGAGGCATTTCCTCCTCTGTTCGGATATGTGAACAGGAGCTCGCTGCTCTTTGCACATTAGAAGTGCTGTGCTTTATGCCTTAAAAAGCACAGTCTGTATGGAAGTAAATAACTGTGAAAGAGAAATGCCCTGGAGGTTATTTGATTCATTACAGACAGCCCTATTCAGATTAAGGGCCTTGTCTACCATAACCAAAGTATAATATTTGCTTAGCTGAGTAGACAGCAGCAAGCTACAGGTGCGCGCTTTTCTGTTGGAACTGAGAACAACTCCAAAACCCAGGGAAAAAAGAAGAAAAAGCAGCAAAACACTGCCTGTGTTTTCAGGTAATAGCTTTCATGACCGCTCAGCTTTAGGGAACTCCAGTGTCCTTCAGTTTAAAGTGATTCTTCTCATGGGACGCGTAGCGATGCCATCTCCTTATTCTTTACAGCAGCCACCCAGGGGTCCTGCAAGAAATCAATTTTAAGCCTGCATTGTCTTTCTGATGAATACTCCTGAAGACTGAATGGGGGGCTCTGATTAAACCTTCTGCTTTCAGAGACCTCAGATCACACCGATAGGCTTCAGCTAGATGGGGTGGCGATACCGAATTGAATAAAACCAGGCAACTTTAAAAGGTCACTCCTTTGCAAAGGCAGAGAGGGTGGCTGTTTGCAGAAGTTGGCTGCACACGAGGCTGAAGTCCCACATCAAAGGTTGAGTGGAAAATTGTATTTTGCAGCTGAGGTAATACCAGAGGATGTGTAACAGTGTGTGAATAAATATTGTTTGCAATATAAAAGAAGCAGCTCTTTTTAAGAGAAAATAAATACAGATTTAGAGAAAAAAAAATAGGCCAGCAGGATTTACTGTCTGCATCCTAAAATATTTACACCTTTAGTAGTATTGCAGACACAAAAGGTAAGAGATCTCAGCATGTAACAAAAGAAATCAGCATGCAAATCAGTTTGACAACAACCATCAGTTACCAATCTGCCATTAGGTGATGTTTAACCATCTGAGAGTAATGAAAGCAATTTTCAGGGGGCATAATTTACTGTATTCTGGGCTGTGCGTGTGCAGGGATGATGTCATACGCTGAAAGGGTAGCTGAGCAGACCACAGACAGTCCTGCAGCCAGAGAGATTTAACACTTACTCTGCAAGGCAAGAGTGTATCTTAGAAGAAATAGGTTTTCACCGAGCCTTCTCTTTGTCCAGAGATGGATATCTCAAATTGTAAAGTGATTTTTCCTGTTAAACAGTGACTGACAAGTGAGATGTGAAACTAAATCGGAGCGTGGTTTAACAGCGAAGCACAGGGACAGGAGGTAAGGCCTTGGGTCCTGTGGGCACTTTTGTCACTGCCTTGCTTTGCTTCCCCAAAAGCTTTACTTCCATTGCAGGGGCGTGTGAAGTTTGGGAAGGGTTCAGCGTGGCATCTCCTGGCCCTGGTGTGTGTGTAGCCATGTGCCTAATGAGAAAGGGACTGCACTCAGTCAAGCGCTCAGCTAGGTGCCAGCGCTTCCAGCACTGAGTGATGCTCAGACCTTGTGCACATTCAGGCAATCAGAGGAAGAGCACCACTTTGTTTAGGTGCAACTCCAAAACACTAGTTTGGAAATGCTGACACTGTGCTTAGCCTTCGACCCCGAGGGAAGCGATTCGCAGAGAGGCAATGCCCGGGGTTCAGCAGAGGGCAGCTGAAGGCTCTCTGTGTCCCAGGGGTACCGCTGCCTCCCAGGCACGCCGCCACGTGCCCCGTGCTGGCTCGGTCAGACCCACGGGTCCCCCTCCCAAGGGGAAGGGCACACTCCTGCCCTGCATCTGATGTTCCCCCATTGGCTCCTCGCCAGAGCTTCAAGGCCCCAGCGGGGCTCGTGGTGTTTGGGTGCTGCATTAAGCACTTTATCTAAGCTCCCTGGAAGTACCGACTTACCCAGCTCTTTGCTCACACACATCTGCTGCTCGCGTACACCGAGAAGCTCGTAGGCTTTTCCCTTTTGCATGATGGGAAACCATCTCAGAAATGGCACTCTGGAGAGTTAAGCCTTTTTTTAGAGCGGGCTGGAGGAAAAGAAAGGTATGAAAATAGATTCGTATCAAATTAAATACATGCATTTACTTTAAATGCTGCCGTGCTTGTCCTAGAGTATACGCTCCAGCTTTTTCTCATCTGCTCCTAAGGGTATAGCTCACTGCTTGCACAGTCTCTTTGCTTGCTACATTTGATGAAATAATCTCTCTGTACGGTCCACCTTTGCGAGGACCTCTGAGCAAATATCCAAAAAATAACGCGGCTTATCTTTAATTTAGCAACAAAGGGAGCTGGGGGAAATGGAGGGGACGTTGCTGTGGCTGTGTAAGAGGGAAGAAAGGTTTTCTCCTGGATCCACAACGTTACCACCCAGGCAGAACTATTTGCACGGCATAAAGGAAGGGTTAAAAAAAAAGTGCAGGCAAGTCACAAGGTGGCAAGGGAGAAGCGGCTCGACAGCTCAGGCAGCCCTTGCTTGTTTTGTCCCTCCAAGCAGTGCTGCTCTGGCTGCGGCAGCTGCTGTAGCTCCAGGGCTGAAGCGGCAGCTGCCGAGCACTGCCTTGAGGTGCTGGATTTTTTGCCTCTAATCCCTCCATGTTGGCCTCATGCTCTGCCACGGTGCACTGAGTTCCAGTGCGGGATTTAGGAATCGGACAGCAAGCGTTAAAACTGTTCCAGATGGAGCGATTTTTACCCACTTTGTCTAAAACCAGCGCATCCCTGGAAGGGAAGCAGCGAATGTACAAACAGCAGAGATCCTTGCAGCACAGCAAGACGAGCAAAAACTTGTTAGACTCCCCTTATTACCCAAATATATTATGGGTGGGTAAAGGATTTTATGCTTGCCTATACTTTGAGATTGGGGTGTAGAAGGGTTTAAGAATAAGAGCAGAGCTGTAAGAACATCAGATGATCTCATAGTACTTGAAAATTGTGAACAAGAAGTCTGCCCGGTGGATTACTCCTTGGTTTTACGGAAAAGCCTCTTTCTACTTCAGATAAATTATTAGACCCCGCACACATCATCCAGCTGGTTCCAGAAATCAAAACCCTAGGGAAAGTCAATGAATCCATATAGTCTGGATGGGACCATAAGGGAGGAACTGAATTAAGACATAGCGGTGACGCTTGTCTTTTGCTTTTGCCAGCAGCCTGTGTGCCTACAGAGCTCATCTGCAGCAATTATGGCCAGTGCGTTCCTATTAAACACATGCCTACCTGGAGGCCCAGCTGAGAATGGTCTATGGGATTACTGCCTCTGCAGACCTCATAGAAGAGAAGTGAACCACAAATCACCTCTGTATTGGAAAGAGAAACCAACCCAAAGTTCAGCTGGAAGCAGGGGAGGTGCCACCCTGTGTTTGTCCTGGCCCCTGTAATCTCTCCCTGGGTGCCCACTGCTAGGGCTGTGGATAGGATATGAGGCTAGAAGGACCTTTGGTCTGACCCAGGCCAGCCATTCATGCAGGCGAAACTCATTTGTAACGTCATTTAGGTAAGTGGTAAATATGATTAAGTCATTGAGTTGCAGTGGGCGTTGACCATTTTAAAACCTTAATTGGGCAATAAAACTGGAATCTAGCTTATGGGTGCAGTCCTTTGCCTGGAAATAATATGTGGAAATGCTAAGTGATGCATGCTTTGCTGTAGGAATGCCAGACTAATGGGAAAACCTACCAGGTACTTATTAAGGGCTTGTTCCACCTGAGAAGTAAGTGGGTAAGTAGTGTGTTTTTACCACATCAATCCACTTCCTTCATCTGCCAGCAATTTCTTCTGAAGCTTGTAACTGAAAAAGAAATGTTGCTGCTTTCTTCTGCTGCTTGTGCTTCACAAGCCATATATATAATAAATAGTGCTTTTTCTAACACAACTGTTTATTAAGTTCCACTCATTGCCTCCGATAGGAACTTGCTGAAGGCAAATGGTCTATTCAGTTGTCACCGAAAGCATAACTCAGTGATGCAGCGTGTCTCTGCGCTGATGAATTCAGCCTTTTTTATTGTGGTTAATCTACGGTGTGTGGAGAAGACAGCACCTTCGTTTTGCAGACCTGTCTGTGGGAAGCTCACTTCCCTTCCTTTGCTCTTCTGCATACGAGCCTATTTATTGCAGACACCAACCGGATACAAGGTTGGAGCCTGTGACTGTCACTTTTGCAGTCCTTTTTCAGATGGTCCCCATCTCTTTCAAGCAACCGTTTTCAAAGTGGCCTCCGGCACCCCCCACAAAATTGCCCTGTTTCACGTTTGGCAAAAAACAATATCGCTGACCCACTGTGTTAACAGTGCTGGAAAATAATGAAAGATAGATGGAACCAGTCGGGAGATAAATCTGTGACGGGCTCTGATGTGAAAACATTTAGTATCTGCTCTTGCTTTAATCACTCACTGTTTTTCAAGCCAGTGACAAAAACATCCTGCTGAAATAGGAACACTGGGATCCCATCTGCAGGAAGAACGAATGTTATTAGACAGGTCTTACTATTATGTAGACTCAACAGAGTATCAAGCAACATATTATTTGCTGGTTTTACTGTTGTTTTTAAGACTGCTTGAGAAAAGTTGCTTTAACCGGGCTTATAAACTTTCTAATGGCTACATAAAATTATATCTCGTCTTTGTTTATCCATAGCGTAAAGCTACCCTGATAAAAATAAAATAGGGACTTCATCTTTTAGAGGTTTACTATACCTTTATGTTGCCCTCAGGCCGCCTCTGTTTTTCTTGGAAGAAAGCTCATTCATATTTCTTCCAGCGTAGGACCAATCCTTTCTCTTTGTGAAGGCTAGAGCTGTTTGTGATAAATCCCCAGACCTTCGGGTCACATGTACGTTTGACTGAAATGTAATAGTTGTTTTGTGGTCTAAATGCCCACATTTTGTATTTGTGGATATTCACATTGGATTAAATATTTTGTAATATATTGAAACATTTCATTGTTGTGCCAGAAATATCCTAGAAACACAGCACTCTTCTTTTTTTTTTTTTTCCCTGTAACACAATCTTAGAAGTATCAAAACAAATTATGACATAAAGAATAACAGCAGGCTATGTAAAAACCTGTAAGCATATGCTCCAGGTTTAACGTAGATGGAGATGGAAGCACTTTTTTAAAGTTTTTTTTTTTTTTTTTTCAGGTATAAAACATTTTGAATATTGCTGTTTAGTCTGTGAAATGTTTCTATTTGGAAGCAACCTTGTTCTTTGGCAAACTTGGTTTAAGTCCTCCTGGATCTCTGATGACTAAACTGACAAATTTACCAATGCTCTGATGTTGTCCTAAAGCTTGTTTTCAATAGGAGAATTAACAAAAGTAAAGATTGAGGACTAGGATTTGAGAAACTAACTCACGATGAGGAACTAACACACTGAAAATGGTGGACTCCAGTGGTTTGCTTCAGTAGGTCAAATAGGAAAAGAATAGTATCAGCCGAGAGATTTTAGGAATATTGGGGGAAAAAAAAAAAAAAGTAAGTTCAAGAGTCACCAACAGCATCCTCTTTTACCAGACGCCTTCCTTAACGGTTCATGGTCTCCTGCAACTCCCGACCATTTTTCTCTGGTACAATAGAGAGCTTAGATGGCAGCAGCACAATGTGACTGGTCTGTTTGGACATAGTACATAGTTCAGTAATTACCACCTTGTCAAACTGGCAGGATATCCAAAGGGCTAAGCTTACCCAGTCCAGTCTCACTGTTTTTCTCTCCTTAGCTTTCTCCCCACATATCGAACAGTGTCCTAGTTCCAGTCCGATACTGGGAAAGGAACAGGGCGAAGGAGACCAGTTCTCCCTCTCTCTTTTCCAGAGAACTGGAGCAAAGCAGAAAAGAGCAGTGCACTCTTGGGCTTGGGGAGCATCTATGGGAGGTGAGTGTGCTGGGATCCTTGTACTCTGAGAAATGACAAGGTGCTCTACCACCTTCTCTGGGGAACCAGAACAGATCCCAACCATTCCTGCCTCCCACCCTTACAAGTGAAGTGAGATCAGAGCAGCCTTAGGGGTGGGATCTGGTTCTCGTGGTTTTCTCTTTTTCTTACTTGCCATTCATCCAAAGGAGTATTTTCATTACTGTCAAGAAAAATTCACCCAGTACAGCTGCAGCTCTGTTGGAGCAAATCGGTGGTACAGGTGAGGAGTAGAGAGATTACCTGCTCATGTCTGCTAGATTTGAGCACATGACCTTTACCCATTTTTATTCATTGTATGTCATTGGAAGAAACGGAGGACATAAAACACTTTCTTCTTGTCTGGGCTGGAGGGGAAAAAAAAAGAAGTGGAGTTTAATAGTCTTGGATTCTGGAGTGGAAGACGTGTATGACTACCTCTCAGATGGCACTTCAGTTCAGGAAAAGTAGTGAAAGTACTTGTGCTGGCAATTGTTTTTTGGGTTATTGAGAGCAGCAAGTTGAAAAAATAGAAGAGAAGAGGATACAGGGGATCCCAGCTGACCACGAGAAATCAAATTGCTTTAAAAGAAAACTGATTACCAGACATATTAAGCTTTAATCTTATTTGCAGTTAGTAGCCCCAAAGAGAATGCTTTGTTGGAGACCTTCCAAGAACAGCTATTGCAGACAGCTTGTAAAACAAAGACAATCTGATGGAAATAATGCAAATACAGTACAATGTTTGCTATAATAAAGTTAGTTTATGACCCTCTTTGTAACAAACTGAACAATAAACACCAGTTTCTTCATTGGCAATTAGTTCTAGAGGGACAAACACTTCCCCAAAGTTGACGTGAAGACAGTATTTACATATTTTTTCCAGAGGTGATTGTATCTGGTATGTAAATATACTTTTTATTTCTAAGGTTTTCTTTTAAGAACACCACTTAAACACTGAATAAGTGCAAAATGACCTCCATTGTGGCAATTTTGGTCACTTGCCTGCATTCAGCTCAAATGGAATGCTGCTTCAGATTCTGAGGCAGCAAATTGCCAAACCCTGACACAGTGACCAGCTTCAGCTGAGGCACCTTTTAATCCCAGTCCTGTCACGATGGCAGCAGCCAGGAGTTGTCATCATGACACTCAGCCACGCTATTGATGTGAATTCCAGTTACATGTACCCTGTCGGTACCCAGCCATCTCCGTTTTCCTTGTAGGTAGCCTGACCTTGAGTTCCTCATCTGCCCTCAACCTGGCGGCTCTGGGACTTTCCTTGGAAAGCTCATGGGCCATTTTGTCCCCTTCAGTTCACCTTTCTGCAGCTGCAGGCAGGTTTCCCTCTGCAGCGTGCAAGCTGTTTGTCCCTGGTCTTTTGCGGTCTTCTGGGCACACGAGAGGAGTGGCACAGCTCGGCCTTAAGCTGACTCAACAAACACGAAACCAAAGCGAGAAAAATCTAATTTATTTTTTCCTCCCCAGGCATTGTGCAGTATGTACGTTACCCAGAATAATTTGTGTCTCATGAAATCAGAAGGATAGCACTGACTATAATTACAAAACAGCACAAAGATTTTTAAAATCTGTTTATTTTTTCTTATGACTTGAATTTGTACATATATGAAAAGATCCCTCCAATAATAATTTGACAGAGTTGATTTACTAGTGCTCCACAATCCATAAACCTGAATCTCAATGCACTTCTCTTAATACAAAAGCCATAAACCTAGTCCTTAAATTATAGACTGCATTTTTGAATGTACACTTACTCCAAAATTACATCTTTTCATCTACATGGTTTAGTGAATTCATTTCATTTCTCAAAGTGTCTTTGGCTGTATCTAGAGGTCTCGCACTGACTTTTTCTTTTTGTGAAATTGATAACATTTTTGCTAAGGGAGTTTCCTAGACTTGGTCGCAGTGCAATAGCACAGATAATCGAGGTGGCATAAAGACATTCCACCAGAGGGATTTGGGCTACATCCTACGGCATCAGCAGCCATCAAGGAACAAGTGTTAAGCTGCTTGCATATGGTAAACTGCTTGCATACAATAAATCATTCTTGCTAAAACTGTGAGCGTAAATTGGAAACACGCAGTTTTGGCATAGGAAAGCCTGATACTTCTTATATTATCCGGCTGTGTATAAACACACGCAGGCTCATTCCTCAGCCTATAAATGCTAAATGAAGGCAGCTCTACCGTTCTTGCACGGGTGTGCATTACCTCTCCCCGGGAAGCGGCCTGTCATAATACACAGTCCCTAATGGATGTGTCAGCTGAGTCGCGCTGCTCTGTGCCAACACGCCGCTTGTTTAAGCGCAGATGGAAGCCGATCAGTTCGTCAGAGGTGAGCACACGTGTGAGCGCTGCGCTGGGCCAGGGCCGGCGTGAAGAAAGCCTCTTTGTCCCGCTCGGTATTTTTTACATGCGTGTTTCCTCTGTCACCTGACTACAGGTTCAAGCATTTGTCAAAACACACTTTATCTTCCCACAAATGTTCAAACTGCTTCAGTCAATGTTTGGCAAAGCCGCTCCTGGTGTAACACCCAGCTTATCTGGGCAAGACATTTCCCCTCCTCAGGAACCCACCGTCTGTGTCTGTCTCTCCCCAGTGAGGCCATGGCTGGGGAACGGGGAGCTGGTGTCGGCTGTGGTCATGCTGCTGTGCACGGGGGTCTGGGATGGCTGCCTTCACGCTCAGACAGGAAAATACCTGGCTGACCAAATGCCGTGCATCAAAACGTATGGAGGAGCAGGATCCTACATGGTCTCTGCCTACCAACCTAGCCGCTCCTTTGTTGGAGACACGGAAGAATTGTGTCACTGGTTTTGTCTTGGAGAAAAAGTATTCTAGACGGGTGCCTGGAAAGTCTGAGTGCCTTTATAAAGGCTTAAGGTATTTTCAGGGGTGGCGAGAGCAAGTAGCACGTATGCAAGGAGAGTTAGTAAAAAATCTTACGGTTAGACATAAAAAATCCTGTATGCATGGTGGCTTCTGTAAACGCGTGTTGGATAAAGGACGAGAACTGGTCAGCGGCTGAAGAGAAGGATCCCAAAGGGGAGAAACCAGTGGAGGCACCCGTCCAGTTCCCTGCAGGACTGTGGCAGCAGCACGACAGTGTTCAGCACTCAACTATTTGTTTGCCTGCACACCTTCGCTTTTTCCCTTTCTAGCTTTAAATTGTACCTAAAACATAGGGTTAGATTTGTTCATGAAGAGCACAGCGCGGTTTCTGGGTTCTGTAAAAGTCTTTAAGGATGCGTTATCTCAGAGATGGAGCTTTGCTTGTGGAGGAGACCCAGCCGAAACTCTGCTCGTTAGCCTTTCCAACGAGGGCACACAAACTTTGACCTACGAACCTTGAAAAGCCCCATTTAAGACCAAACACCCCACACAATTCCAGCGCCAAGATATTTTTATTGCTGCCGTTTCCGCAGCCGTTTCCCAGCGGCACTGCAGGGGCTCCCTCCCGAGGGGCCGCCACACGGGGCCCGGCGCCTCAGGTCCCCGCGACGGCCGTGAGGCGCCGCGCTCCCGCCGCCACATCCGGGCCCGGCGGCGGGGCGGAGCGGGTCCGGGCGGGCTCCTCCCGCCGGCCGCCCCCTTCCCCTGCCGGCGGCCGCCCCCTTCCCTGCCGCCGCCGCCCCCGCGCCGGTGATGGAGGCGCGGCGCTGAGCGGGGCTCGGGCGGCTCGGGCACCGCCGCTGCTGCTGCGCGGAGGGCTTGGGGGATGCGGAGCGGGCGCCGCCGGGGGACCGCAGCTGCCGGCTCCGGGGCGCTGAGGGAGGACGAGGAGGAGGCGGCGGCGGCTGCTCCTGCTTCTTCTTCTTCTCCGCCGGGCTCCGTGTGACCGCGCCGCAGGAAGAGCGGGGCCGAGGCGGCGGTGGCGGCGGCGGCGCAGGGCGGCGAGCGGAGGCGCCGGGCGGCCGTAGCGGGCGGCAGCCCCGGCCCCAGCCCCAGCCCCGGCCCGGCTGCGCCACGGCGGCGGCGGCGCCAGCGGCCGCGCCTCAACCCGCTGCCAGGCGGCGGCCGCGGCTCGGCCCCCCCCCCGCCGCCGCCGCCGCCGTTGTCGCCGCCGCTGCCGCTGCTGCCCGCAGGGCTCGCCCCGCGCCGGCCGGCCGGTGACGGGCGCGGCAGCGGCGGGGCCCCGCGTCCCTCCCTCCGTGTGGCTGGCGAGCCGAGGTGAGTGCCCCCCTAAAAGCCCCCCGGTTCCCTCCGGTTCCCGCATCCCCACGCCTGCCCCGGGCAGCTGGGGGCGGCCCCGGCACGCGAGCTCCGGGGGGTCCCCGGGGGCTGTTCCCCGTGCCGGGCTGCTCCCCGTCCCTCGCGGCTCAGAAAGCCGAAGAGGATTTGGGATAAGCTCCGGTTCTCGGTGCCGGGGAACTTTGTTTTCTCGCGGCTCGAGCCGTGCTGGCGGGGGGGTCGTGCCTCCTTCCCCGCCCGGAGAGCACCAGCGCCTCTCTGCCTCCCTCCCCCTCGTTATTAACCGCGACCGAGGGGGTTGTAGCTCGTGCTCGGCCCCAGCGGTCCCCAGAACCTGTCGGTCTGTGAACTTGGGGAGTGCGGGTACTGAAACACAAACGGGTTTTCGAGCGGCAGCTGCCGAGAGAAATAACTTTTATGGCGAGGAGCGGGAGTGAACCAGCATCTTCTGTTTATATAAGCGGTGTTGGCGCTGCGCGAACTGTAAATGAACGTAGCCGACAGCTGTGCAGACCAAAACTATGCAACCGAACCGTGCATTTCTGTACGCTGCTGCCCTCAACTTAGCTCCGCTGCAACGGCAGAGGAGACCATGCCTCTCTGCACGCCTGGAACACCTCAGGACTCGCCTTTCTCCTAAATACAAAGGGCTGCTTATACTGGAGAAAGCATTTCGCTTTCTGGTGCCAGCTTCGTCGCTTTCCGTGACTTGGAATTTCGTCCGTGCCCTCCCTGAAGTGGTATTGTTAGCGCCGAATTCGCTGCGTTTCGTCAGGCTTACCTTGTCGGTGAGACGTGAAAGCACGTCAGAGAGAAATCTCTCTCAAATGATTGTCGATAGGGAGCTTGTGCGGTGTGATCATCTTCAGGAGATGATACAGCTGGCACCTGGCAAGGACACCGCAGACAAGTCACCCTTGAGATCAAGGTGATAACGATGACACCCGGGCTGTTATTGGATGCTGTCTGGCTTTTCACAGTTGTGGCTCTGTGAACGAAGATGCCTTATTCCTTAATTTGGAACATGCCAGTTCAAAAACGTTAGTGAAAGTCATGGAAATGTTTTAAAAGCACCATGTGACAGCCATTGCCTACCCGGTGGTACCGAGGTGGTACTGTGCTGCTTCTGTACAAACATTTAGCTCCCCCCTTCTCCCTGCCTTCAGCCATCGCAGGCTGGGTTTGTTAAAGCACGTTCAGGAATAAGCTATATGGGGAAAGAATGGAGGTACTTTAGCATGAATTTCAGTGCCAAACTGCTGCCTTGGTAAAATAGTACCCTGCTGTCTTCTAGTTGGAAGAACTTCCTTCCTCGTCTCTGGTGCTGTCCTTTCTTTGTTGCGTACGTGTTGGTAAAACTGCACGTTAGCTGTAAACTTGTGAAATATTTTTCTTTCTTCTGTCACAGAAATAGCGTGGTGTTTATCTTTGGGCTGAGAACAAAAAGTAGCTCCAGGGACACTCGCCTAAAAATAGGATACTTCCAAACACTTAACTCGTTTGAATGTAATTTAAATTAAGTTTAGTTCAAGAGACAAGAAATTCTTGCAAGATCTTGCATTTTATATTTTTAGAGATCTCAAGTGCACGTGGTAAGTCCCAGAATATCCACCTGGGACAGAAGTTTGATTCACCGGACCAAAACATTATGGTCTTGGTTCTGCTGCCATCCCCAGCCTGTTTCTTTCAGTGTTGCCTACAAACTGAAGGCACTTTTTGGGGGGTGTAGGTTATGTGAAAACACCTTCTACCACCTGGAGTGGTGCTTCTGAGCATGGGGCTTTTTCATGCTTATAAGCCATTTGCTTTGAAAAAGAATTCCTGAGGTTTTTTTATTTGTGTTAAACTATGAACTGAAATCTGGAGCTTCTGTTGTGGTAGGGCCTTACGCCGATACTTGACAGCAGCGGAGGTGAATCCTTACTTGATGCTCCTCGTGCCTTACTGGCCTTCTGTCCCTGCTGGCAGATTCTGGGTTACAAAGGCACACTGTGGAAATGACTTTGGAAACTTAAGCATTATGTGTCGCAGAAGCGTAGGTATGAACTGCCTCTTCGTTTTTGAGGTGTAAATTATTTCTGGTCTGTTTGTTGCTTGGTCTGCTAATAACTACATATATTTTCATGTCTTGCTTCGTTATTCTTTATATTACCAGTATTAATTTCTAATCTCTTCATAAAAGTTTCTTCAGCCACACAGTCTAAAACTAGAGCTGCCTTTTTGAGACACTGACTAAGAATGACCCGCTACTTTTATGAAGATATTCCAGTTTTGCCAACGCTTGCTAGCTCCTCTTGAATCCTGATGTTTTTCATTTCCAACAGCTACGCTCTCGTATCGAGCACAGGTCTTCCCTGAGTTCCATAGGGATGCTTATAATCCTCTTGTTTTTGCTAGGTCTACTTAATTTATAAGTTGCTGACCATACTGGTTATTCCGTCTTCAATTTTCAGGGCCACTTCTTCTGTGTTTATTACCACTGAGTTTTATCTGCTGCCGTGCTGCTTGTACATTGTGGTTGATTAGCTCCCAGTTAGTTACATTTTTGTTCTTCTGTACTTGCTTGAGCTCCCATAACTGTTAACGTTTTTAACTTCTCAGGTCATTAATAACTGCCTTTACGTGCAGCTTGCTTTATGGATCCTTGAAGCATCCTGTTAACCTTTTGCTGTGCTGAGCTTTGGCGATGTGCTCGTAGTCCAAGCTTTCTGCTTCTTAGCTAGGAATAAAAGAATAAAAATAAAACTTAATTTCCAGATCTCCATGATATTTTGCTTTATCTCTGCAGAGTTGTGATCGTGGCTCTTACTCGACTTGAGCACCAAATCTGTTCTTGACAGTAGTATTCTAAATTTAACATCCCCAAATAAAATGTTTTAACTGTATGCGTGTCTTAAAAGCATTTTGACGCCATCTTCCACTAATTCTAGCAAAGCATTTTCCCCCTTTTACAGTCTTTCTAGCGAGCTTAGTCCATTATGTGAAATCAGCCCATCATAAAAATCAATGGAATTGATATACTTTTAGCTAATGTATTAAAGAGCTGGCTAACTGTTCTATTATTCACTTCTTGATTGCTTAAATACGTTTTTGCGCTATGAAATACGGATATTCTTAAGGGGCATTTACTTTCAGTTGAATTAGAAGCTTGCGACTTTGAACACTGCATAAATATCTTGCGTGTGCGCTGCTCTGCTAACTCCCAGCTCCTCGAGGCGTAATCCGCCAAGGAGAAGGAACTTGAATTCTCTAAAGCTCTGCAGATTACTGAGCGGCGGTTCCTACCTTCTTATGGGAAACGTGACTTTGGTTTCTTGTGCCTTTGTTTGAAGGGCCCGTGGAGCTGAGCAACGTAAGAAGCTGCGTTTAGCTGATAACCTCGGGTGTCACTGAAAGCAAGCGCGCAGGGAGATTTGACCTGGCTGGTTAAGAAAAGGCACCCTAGGCAAGGTGATCTCCAAAGGTGGTCTCCTGGTGTCACCTGCCACCATTTCTCCTGTTATCCAGAGCTTTATTTTGAAGCATTAAAATAATTGTCTTTCTTTCTCTGCTGCCTTTAAGTGGTAGGTATGGAACTGTGGTATGGAACGTGACTGTGAAGTGGCTTCAAAACTTTTCTCTTTTTGCCAAGGTATTTGATTTTGGTAGTAGAGTGTTTCGCTTTATTTCTGGGGAACTGAAAGTTATCCTGAATAGTCAGAGCTCTATGATGGTGCTCTTTCACTGAAATTCGAGTTTAGTGACCACTCCAACTCTCACTGATAGTTTCAGCTTGTGTATTCTTCCTTTGCTATCAGCTCTCTTCCAGCACTTTAAAGATATACACAGGTAGGGGTTTTGAGCGCTATCTGTGTTGCAGACTGCTGTCCTGCCTAATCTGATGCTCCTCGAGCCAGTGCTTATTCCTCCGTGAGAAGTTACGGTCAGTGAAGAGCAGATAAAGCAGCAGCAGACAGTCTGCTGCTGTGGAAGTTCAGAGTGTAGGATCAGCTGATGTACGGCTGCTGGGAAACTCATCCCTAGGTAAGGAGGGAAGTGCTTTCCCATGTTTTCCTGTGCCACGCTGTCATCAACTTTCAGAAACTTCACCGTGTTGGAAAACTTACTCAGTATTCCTTTGTAACAGGATGCAGTGCTATTTTCATGCTAAGTTCCAACAGTTCCCGAATTGCAACTGAAGTCACACGACAAAGTTTGTCATCACAGTTACGTGGAACAACTGAATCGGGATGATACGCAGCATCCGAGTTCCCTGTGGAAAACTTGTTACAGGCAAGCGAGAGGCTGTGTCGTGGTCTTTGATTCTTTTTGTGCTGCATCAGAAAAGACTCCTGAGCTTCAGCTGGTGCTTCCCGTCAGCTGCAGGAGTTATGGTAATATCACAGTGCATACATACCTCGTATTAAGTACTTCTACAAGAGACAGGAATACTAGCCTCATTTTACAGGCACAACATGGTTGAGGCCAGCAGAGCCTGCAGAATTTGAATCCAAGTCTGTTTACTTTTCTACAGCCCCAGGTCTTCATTATCTTATCTTTCTTCATGCCATCTAAGATTGTACGCATGCTAGCAATACCTTAGTGCAGGCTGTAAATGACAACCAGAATTACACAGAGAATTAGAAAGGGTGTGTTAATACCAGGGTTCTCGCAGGGAGTGGGAAGCGAGGTTTAGGTTTTATGGAAGGTTCTGTGGGGAGCAAACTGGGGAGATGAATATTGGTAAAAGTTTGGAATTGACTGCCAGCAGGTAAATAGAGGTTTGGAAGCACTCATGAGCACAGGGGCTGACTGAAAAGCAGAATGAAAAATTAATCAAAGGACCACGGACCAATATAAAGGGAAAGAGGTACCTATTACTGGTCTTAATCAGATGTCTCCACGAAGGATTCTGAAATGAGTATACCCATAGTGGCCAGGATGGGCAATGACTAAGACTGAGCAGAAAGCTGTCTCCCACCCCTGCCAAAAGTGTATGACAAGCTGATGCAATCTCATCTGGTCATTTCTTGGCTTTGCTAGCTAATGGTGTGTGGTGGTTTTTTTTTCTTTTTACAAGTACGATATACTTCTGAATCTTGAGAGGGTTCAAGTGCAAATTAGTTGTGATTGGTCAGAGTTGTGCTTTCACTCTGATGTTCGAGAGTTTGATTGCCATTATGAATAATTTAGCATTCAGAACAACCTGGGATCTTATGTCCATATCCTGCTCATGACACTTCTGCGTTAAATACATCAAAGAGCGAGCATTCAGTATAGAGGCATTTTTTAAGCATCTTTAAGGACTCATTTAGGTTAAAATTAAGCTAATGGATTTATTTAATTTTCTGTTCATTATGTACTCAGAGTAATTGGGATTGATACACTTCTCAAACGCAGAAGCTGAATCCTAATTCTAAGCGCAAAGCTCAGCTTTGACTTCTGTCTCCAGACAGTACTTCTGCAAGAAATTACTGCAATTTGTGCTGACTGCAACGCGACTTTGCACGTCCAGTTTGTGAGTTAGTGACTGTTGTAAAGATATTAAGGGCACACTTCCACAGAACTTTTTTTTAAAAGACAATTTAGTGGCTTCAAACTCTAATGTCTATAGTGTCATGTGAGTGAAGTGAGTATCTACTATCTTTATCTCTGAAAATGGCTGAAGGCTGCATACCACAACAGTTCTGTACCAAAGAAGTATTTGGAATAATAGATACTCTTAGAATAGCTAAAATAGCTAAAAAAACAAACCTGATGGAAACTGTTGTCTTTGTTCATACCTTTTCCAATATACTCTTGCACTTTTTTCTTAAGGGCTCACAGATCAGAAGTTTACTAATTTAAGTACCTGTATTTTTAATAGTTCAGTAAACCTCTTTTATTTTCAGCTTTCAAATTGTGGAGATAGTACAATGTGTACATGTCCACACTAAAAAATACTAAGCTCCATAAAGTGCAGCAGAGGTACTACAGTTAAGGTACATTTATTTGAAATAAACATTTTGAGGAAAAATGGAACTGCCACTGAAAGCTCTTTGCCCGCAAAGAAAGGCTATAAAGTTGAAGTCCTTTGTCAGACTGACACTTCTGACCATTTGATTTTGTGGAAAATTTCCTGAAGTGAAAGTCTTGGAAACAGCGTGCGAAGGACGAAGTCATGCAGTTGGGTAACTTTAGGGAGTAGAAAGGGACAGTGCTACCTTCAGGAGCCTTAATGCAGGCTAAAATGGTATATTCTTTATTTCCTTCTGCAAACTTTACCAAACCTTTAGGTTCTTATCACAACTTGCACCTTACTCTGGTGTTAAGTACTTTCTATGTTATCATTTTATGTGTAAAAAGGGTTACAGATGGAATAGAAAAGCACACTATGTTAAGTTTGCATTTGCTCAGCTTCATTCTAAGTCTGTGGCCTCTTTAAAGAACAGGCTGTTGGCTGATAACATTTTGGAAGTGTGATGTAAGGTAGCTGAGGAAAACAACTCCAAGCTGCTCCGTGGTCTCTTCTTCAACTTCTGCTGTGGTTTATTTGGGCGCTGGAGTGAATAGGGAGAATAATGTGGTAGAAAGGATGTGCAGGAATTCTTGATTCATTGTAAGAGCTCAAGCCCCATGCTAAAGCACGACAGAACGGAATAGCTGCTGATATATTATACAGCATACTCATCAGAAATGCTTTTTTTTTTTTTTTCCTTTTTCCCAGCTTCCAATTAGTTTAAACATATGACATCAGTGATTTTATGAATGCTGGGCTAAAATATTTTCAAAGAGTATAGATCCACTTCAGGGCTGTTTTGACTGAGCAAAGTCCCAAAGTAAATGGCTGGCAGTCTAGCCTTCGGAGTAATTCTGATGGGCTGAGAGCTGAAGGAGCATTGGTCATATGGCGTTAGAAAAACTAGTGTTCATTATGGGTTTTACATGCTCTAAAATCTGTGTTTGATGTTCGGCTGTGAATAGATTCATTGAGTTGCTAGGAACTGCATTAATATTTTATCAATTCTAAAATCATTTGTATGTTTCTAGTTGAAATACTTGCAGAAAAATGTTAGTTTAAAGAATGAGGCAGAATTTGTACTGAGACTGTCCAGCAGCGCCAACAGACTACTGCAGAAAATTTGTTAAGTCTTTTTAGAAAGCAGCCCCATAATGCTTCTTTCTTTTAGTTCATTTTGAATTTTGCAGAGTTGTCAAATCACATCCTCTATTTTGTCTTCCCATGTCCAGGAAAACTAATCACTTTGCTGCAACCAGTTAATGCTTGAAATCTGCTGTGTGAGAGAAACCAATTGTCCCAGTCTCAGCTGTGATCTGATTCACAGAAGTACAATAATATGTAATTTTCTTGCTCTGGATTATATCAAAGCTTTCTTACACAGTGTTAGACTTTCATGACTATTCCTTTTCTCCCCAAATTGTGCTTTTCCAAACACAGTAAGAACTCAGGGCTGAAACAATGGTTTCTCTACGTTTCATGAATGTTATGTGTATTTGAAAGACATCTAGAGACTTTTGTTTTAACCACATTTTCCTCTTTGTAGAAAATGTCGTAAAACATCTCAACTTCTGCCAGGAAAACAATGCCTTTTATTTTTTGCAGCATACCTCATGTTATTTGCGCTAGAGTTAATGAACAGCGCTGAGCTGCAGTCACTAGTCTTCACTAATCCACTAGTTTGGATTACTGGTGTTTTTAAACAAAGAAACCACAATGGGATGTTTATTTAAACGAACGGGCTTTCTGTATTGCCACTTCCATGCAGAAGAGCCCAGACTTCAATAGCATGCGAGTCAGGCACTGATTTCTAAATCAAATGTTTGACCTTGGGATCTTCAGAGCTGAATTTGCAACATCGAGGCTGTAAATATATTTGATGCCTAATTTCTTATAATCAAACCATCTTTTGTTGTGGAGGCTAATGAAATTATGATTCACTACCACTTCCGTTTGCAGGGATGAGCTGTGCAATCTATTTCTATGGAGCAGAAACGAGAACAATTTCTTGTTATTCTAAGAGACTGCTGGCTGCTGTGTCCAACATTTGTAACCCGTGCTGGCTAGTTGGTAGTTTAAAACAGCTCTTATCAATTACTGTTGTAGCATACTAAGCTAAGTTGTTATTTCTGCACTTCTTCCATTTGTGTGGGTCTCTAGCGTGTGGTTGGGCGTATCACTAGTTTTTATTCAGAAAGATGTGGATTCAAGATTGGCAGCAGAGAAATGTATCTGAAAGAAGTCAAAATAATAAAAATAGTGGTGTTTTTTTTTTTAATCTAGCTTTACGCATCTTAGACCTGTCTATCTGAAACTGAGCTCATCCTCTTTTTTGGAAAAATCATCGCTTTTTTAGACTGACTTGAGATTTTCAGTGGGGAGAAAGAAAGAAAATTACCTTAAAGTCAAGTTACGGAGAATGTCCATTTTACTATACTGGTCATCCTTGGAGAGTATTCAGAAAATGCCTTATATTTTCCTTTGTATATGAGCTCTTGACATGATTTAATTTACTGGAGATATTTCAATGTATTTTGAATGACTTAATGAGTTCTTTTGTGTCTTAACAATGTATTAAGCCATTACATAAAAGATAAACAAAGATATGCCAGGAGAGGAAGCCAATACTCACTTAAGGGAAAAGTGATGACCAGTATCACTTGAAGTAAATTGAAATCAACTACGACTACTGCTTTGGCATCATGAAACTTGTTGTGGGCTGAGCAGTCACTTTGAGGCACAAGAAGGAGAAAGTTCAGCCAGTCTTAAGCATGTAATAGTTGTTGAATAATTATCTTCCTTTTCCAAAAGGGATATTTGCTCCAAGGGAGAGGGGGAATGAAGTATTTATAAATAAAAGCTTGCATGCTTATAGAAGAACACTACTGAAAAAACTCAAAATTTAGGGAGTCAACTGCATATAGGTTAGGAAAATAAAGAGGCTTCTGACAATCTTAAAACTATGTGCCTGAAAATGTTTATCTGCTGTAAATAAAGGTTTCTGGAGAAAGTGCCTTGGTACTTTCAGGAGAGAGGAGAATTGCAGAAAAAAACCTTCAATACACAGAGTTTTAAAGGATGTTTGGAAAAACGTGAAGGCACGTGCTTTGGCATATCTAAATGGATCAAATACACAGCCCTCAAGTGATGGAAAGGGCATTTCCCTAGCTCTGTACAAGCATTGTCTGGACTTCTGCTCGTTGCCTGCAATTCTTCTGTTTTCTCATCGCATGTCAGATATGGTAACTTCAAGCTCTGTGGTACTCCTTGTTGTAAAAGCAAATGCTGTTTTTACTTGAATGCTTGGCCCAGCACAGCATTAAAATGGCAGCTCCTCTTGTGCCAAAGCCATTTGATAGAGTTTGATCTCCTGCTCTGTTCACCTTTTGTCCTCTATCACTCTTTCCCCATGGGCTGTCCCTTCACCTCCAATTTGTTAGGGTGCTTTTAATCATGTTATCTGACTAAAATATTAAGTTACCAGAGGTTTGAAGAAAATTGGTGCTTCAGCAGAAGAAAACCACATTTCACACACTCTATAGAGGCCGTAGGGTGAGCTCAACAGTTGCCTGTTCTTTTCTGGTCTGCGAGTTCACCAATTTTGTTTTGTATTGTTTTGTTTTGACTGACCAGATGGCACACGTAAACCTTGGAACAAACCATAGCATGTGGTATCTCCTGCTGAGCTGGTAATTAAGTGCCACATGAGAGAGATGATAGCATCACGTGGGGAACGGAGGTTTGGGGAGCTGAGGAATAGAGGAAGAGCTCACAGGGTCCAGCATCAAGGCGCAGAGGTTATCGCTGGTGGCTACAGCCTGTGGGAGATCAGGTCACTAATTCTGCGTTTAACAAGGCAGGATAGCTTGTTTTAGCAAGAGCTGCGTGTGGATAGACTAATTTATTTCTAAGCATCAGCATTCCATAAGATACTTTTCAGGGTGCTGCTGCTCGTTTTGCAGCTGGTCCTTTTAAATTATTTTTTCAAAAAGGGCCAGCCAGCTGTTGCTACAGTGAACTTTTTTAGAAGATCACAGTGCTACAAGTTAACCCGCTTTGCTTGCTTTAATGAATAGTTGGTCCTGTTTCTTCTCCCCAACACAAAGCTTCCATAGTTTGCGTATGAACCTTTAAACCTGAATTTACTGAAGACATACATTTTTTAATGGGAATAGTTTGGAACTTGCTCTTTGAAGAGGTAATTGGTGTATAATGTGGCTATTTGGTGGGTACACTATCTCCTGTTCTTTTGAGAGGGGAAAAAAAAAAGGCAGGAAAGCAGACTGCAGCAAGATGAAGAGAAGATTAATGTACTGTTCGTACGTGAACATAAGGTGATGCAGTTAGGGATTGTGATAACCTAGATTATTTACTTTCTGAATACCATGAGGAAAAGAAATGTTTGAAGCTCAATTCACCGTCTTTGTATTAGTATTTCCTTCATTAAAATTAAACTGGATACTTTACAGCATTAGGAGAACTGAGATTTACTTTTTATCTGTGGGAGATACTTGCACAGAAAGGAGGCATGAGAAAATGAATAAAGAAACTGCTCGGACTTTCTTTAATTTCAATTATTAGACATTTAATTATGACCTAGTTTCTCTGATGGGTGAATGTTCTGCACATCAGTGTCCCAGAAACTATTAGGGAACACTTACCATCCCATATTACAAATAATAGTTTAACAGTTTATAATGTTCTCTCACTTTCCTGAAAGTACGCAGCTAAATGATGTGATTTTTAAGGGCTTCTTTGATATTGAGAAATCCAATGTTAATGTAAGAGTGGGCATATTTTACGTGTTCTTACCCTTATTTTCTGTTTTTACCTGAATTCTCTGCTATTTCTACATATACTACATAACATAACTTCCTTGTCATCAAAAAGATTATCATCAGAAGAGTTGGTAGTTTCAAGCCATGAAATAAACAAATCATAAGAAAAAGCATAGGTTGTCTTAAGGTGTTTTTTTTTTTTTTAGTTATTAGTCATTTGTTACTGATGGTATCTGAAATCTGTGTATATGTTGATTTACCTAACAGGGGTTGTTTTTTATATCAACAAAGATGTGTAAATTATATGTAACAATACATTCTGTTACATTCAAACTTTCCTTCATTCTGGTAGTGTTTGTGGGTCATTGGCATGCTTTTCAGAGCCTTGTAAAGTATATGACAGGGTCACAAGATATTGAAATACTGTTCTGTTGGCTCCTCCTCAGCTTTTGATTATTTCAGTGAGTGTGCAAGCTGTAAATGGTCAAATGTTAGAACCCTTTTTTTTTTTTTTTTTTAAAAAACAGAAAAGGACAGTGCTTTGTTGAAAACTATTTCAAAAAACCCTGGTAGGTGCCTTGAATAAAAGTTTGAGGTTGAGGAAAATTGAGACTGGGTGTCATAAGTGATTCAATAAAGCATCTTTTAATGATTAAAAGTGGTTGGGTTGGGGAGAATCAAAATTTCAGACTTTTGTAGCATCTGAACTGCTTTGAAGTACGAATTCTGGTAGAAGATCCCACTGATGAGACTAAAGCCATGATCTCCAGGCTTCCTTGGACAACTGCACTGAGCAATGCGAAAGAAGCAATGACATCCCCCTTTTCGCCGTCTTAGTTTACTGCGGCTACTAACAGCACTGGAGAGTCTCCTCTAGACCATGCTTTGCCTACAGGCATGCACTGGGGGCTCCAACTGGAACTGAACAGGAGGTAGGCAACAGAAAACCAGTCAGAGGAGGAAACAGAAGAACTGAAAGAAAATAAAATGTAAATCTTCTGCTGTAGAGGATACCAAAAGTACTTAAATGGCTAAATAGTATGTCAATAGCTGTTTTGTCAAATAGCAACAGCTATCATTGTGTAGCAAACTAATTAGTAAAAAAGAATCTGCAAATCCCCAAACTATTAAGAGACTGTAGATGTGTAGGCAGTGGGGAGAATCTCCCTGTTGTCAGATGGAAGTTTTGACTGGTATAATTAACCTGTCTGGTCAATGTCAGGTAGAAAAAAATCAGTTTGACCTCCTTTCTCACCCCTCCGGTCTCACTGACAAAAGTCCAAAATTTACTAGCTGGAGGACTTAGTTTCCTTTTAGTGCTTGCTTGTGCTTTCTGGAAATGCAACAAAAAGTTGAAGTAATTACTTTAAATGCTAGAGAATTTGATATAATTCTGGCCAAAGATGGTGAACTGTGATTTTCAGGAAAATATCAGTGCGATCTTTGCAAAAAATGTGAGGAACTTGTATACTACAGTAAAATGTTGTACAGGGATCGTACCATCCGCTTTCATTTACAGCACGGGGCACATCGTTATAGCCCTGGGGTAGGTTGGAATAGTCTTTGAGGAGATGGGTGAGAGAGGTGATCTATTTGGATAAGAGATGATGTCTCCTTAGCAAAAAATTACATGTTAGTCCCAACCAGACAGATAAGATAATTGTGTAAGAAGTTAAACGTTCATGCTCTCTAAATAATTGTAGCTTTCTATCTCATACATGTGCCGAAGATGTCACCGAATTCCAGTCTTTCGCAATCTTATTTGCCGTGTTCATTCTTGATAAGCAGAATATTGTTGAAATAGTATGAAAAACAGAATGGAAATTTCCAGTCTGTATGGCATTTTCCCATGAGTATGAAAGGCACTTAAGGGTATTGCTGAAAGGATTATATTTAATTCATCTTTTTATTTAGAGTTTGTTTATAACTTATTTTCTGGAAGCTGAAGTGTTCTGTAGCAGAACACACCTACTTACCAAATAAAACGTTCAGATTTTATTTTTGTAGAAGTTGTAGTTCTCACTGTCCTTGTCTTTCCTTACAGAATAGCAAGTACCTATCCTAGCTGAGATGCTGGTTATTTTAGCTTTAGTATCTTCATTTTTAGGGGTTGATTTGAAACTTAAACATTCTGCATTCACATTACAACTTAACATTTGCTGTACCCTAGGACAGGCTTCTATATGGAAGGATCTTGTTTAATCCCTTTCTAGAGCATTCAAACCAACAGCGTTCCTTACCCTTGAACAAGCCCAGGTGTTTTGGTGAAGTGGGTGTTGATAAAACTGACATCTTTCCAGCTATGGAGAATGCTAAATGGTTGAAGTTGTCAAATAGTTGATGAAGATTGCCAACAGGGGAAGTTTCTCAGACCCTGAAGCAGTCTACCAGGTATCAGATTAATAATGCTTCCCTCACCCTGTTAGGATGTAATTCACAGCCTTCCTCGCCCACAGCAGCTGCTGAAGAGCATCTGAAACAACATGGAGGTCAGATACAGAATAACTGAAGAAAGAAGCATTTAGAGAAAAGAGAGAGTTACCAAGTAACAAGTGTTGAAATTTAGTGAAAAAGCAATGGCAAATCTCAAAATTGAAGATGTGTTATAGATTCAGGTTGGATAAGCCCTCCAAGATCATCTGGTCCAACCATACCCCTACCACCAATGTCACCCACTAACCCATGTCCCTAAGCACCACGTCCAGCGTCTCCTTGAACACCCCCAGGGAGAGTGACTCCACCACCTCCCTGGGCAACCCGTTCCAAGTGAACAGTGAAATGAACCTGGCCACTCTTTCCCTTCCTGAAGCCTGTATGGTGACAGAGATGGTAGGTGTTTCTGTATTACAGTTCATTTCCACGTTAAACTACCTTTAACCTGTATCCAGAGGTGGCATTTTCAGAAAGGAGGAAGCATTGTGGGGAATAATATAAAACTGCTTAGGGACTGCGGGACGTTACAGTGCTTTCCTTGGGCTGCGCTGCTGATTTTCAGTCTTTTTTCTTTTTTTTTTTTTAAATTTAATTTTAGGCATGATGTGTATATAAACTGCATGCCTTCCTTCCTGGATACTGAAATATCTTTTGGGTTTGTGTGTGTAAAACAAAAATGCACTGCAAACAGCTGGCTGCCTGGCTCAGCAACTAGTAAGTTAAGTGAAATAGGGTATTTCTAGGAAGAAACCTTAAGATTTGCAGTATGCTTTGGGAAGCTGTAGCCTGCATTGCTGTGTTGCCAAAGGCTATGTTAAAACAGCAGTGCTTTTTTTTCTTCTTTTTTTTGTAGGAGAGCTAATTCATTGCTTTGTTGTTACAGTTTCCTCATCCTTATTATGACAGTGTTAATAGCTCTAAGTATTCTGTTTCGACTGCCTGCTACTGATTTTATAGAAAAGGACAAGAAAGAAGCTTGGACTGGTATTACTAAGTGAATCCATTGTTTCTGAAACTTGATAACGTAACGCTTCCTGTGTTCCTTTGTGGTAAACACAACTTCCTGAAATAGGGACCATTATCTCACCTGAAGCCAGAAAATGTTTGTCTGCCTGCCTGCGCTTGGAAGAACGGAGGAGCATTTTTAAAGTGATCTCCCTGCTCTTGCAAATGAGAAATGATAGTCATTTGTCAGCTCAGCCAAATTTCTGATCCCGTTGCAGGCAGCAGAGCTTTGCTGGGAGACAGATGAAGATATCCAAAACTAGAGTTTCTGTGGGAGGGTTAGTATTTATGTGTATGAAGACATATGCTCACTTAAGCAGTTTGTTGTTTTAGGGCATGTAGACTGCTGTTGACACTGACAGACGGTCCTACTGAAATTTTTAAAATCTGACAGAAGGCAGCAAACCATTCCTTCTCCACTCCCATGGATTTCCCTCCCACAAATTGTTTCACTGAAGCATCAATCTTTTCAAAGAGCTGGATCCACAGCCCAGACTTTTTTTTTTTTTTTGGTAGTGGAGATTCTAGATATTATTTTTGTGTTCTGTGCTAAGTTTTATTTTTTTAAGGTTTACTTTTATGTTCTGTAAGCTTACTGTTTCTTGAGTTAAAGTCCTTCTAATAAACAGTATGTTATTTTGGACTTTGGAGTTATGATCTGCTTGTTCACCTCTTAAACAGCTGACTCTCATCCCCCAGTATGTAATGGAAATATTAATGCTCCAATGTGTGATAATTTAGGGCTTCATAAAAGCTTGTGGACAAGAATACTATTTTCTCCTTTTCCTCTTTGATTAACAACTGCTAATTACATCTTGCAAGAGAATACTTCCTATTTTATATATGAGTTTTTTATGGTTAGATTTAGTTCCTAAGTTAGTAAATATGTAAACAGCCTTTCTTAGCTCTGTATACAGCCATAAATTATATAATTTAGAATGAGCACTCTCTACTATTAATATTTCTTTTGCAATTAAGGTACAGAGCTGAATAGAAAGTAGTGACTTTTATGCCTGTGTGCTGGGGGAAATGATTTCTCAGCATCTAAGCAGACAATTAGATGTGTGGAGCAGTGGCTTTACATTGGGGACTTTATACCACTTAGCACTCCGTTTATTATCTTCATGAGAAAATATTATGTTATTGAGATCCTTTGTAAATGTTGAGAAGCGTTGTGTAAATCTGACATTTGCTCGTACAAGATTAGTAGTTGATTTATCTCAAGTGCTGATTGTTGTGAGTGCTAACTAAGTCTTAGGGTCTTGCTTAGGTATCTCCCCCCCCACACTCTTTTTTGCTTTCATTAGCGTGCTGCAGTCTACACTAAAATTGGATGGGGGGTGGATTTTGGAACAATAAGCTTTTGGTTAGATATGGAAGAGTTCTGTAGTTCCCTTTCCCTACTGATAAGGTAGAGTTGCTGTACTTTCATTATCCCATAATTGCCTATTGCTGGTGCCACCTACAAGCTGACTTCTTGGTCTGTGGAAGGCTGAGGCTGTGATCTTTTAAGCAGCATATTGCGACATAGTTGAACTTCTGTAATCTTGTATCCCCCGGTCATCCCTGACGTAACAGGAAATGTTTGTAGTTACCTCATTCTCTCTAGTTCTATTTTAAAAAAGCATCACTGGAAATGGAGAACTTGGGTATGACAACAACTGGAGTACACTTTTTTCCCAGCACTATTCTCCCACATCCCTGTAAGCTTTTTCTGTTGGCTTTGTTTGTTTTTTACTTGGATCAGATCAGAATACAAGATGTTACGAATTATTTGGTTATTATACCTGAGAATAGAGCACACGGCTTTCTTGAAGCTCTGCTGAGCGTTGCAGAAAGCATTGATCACCACAGGACACGCAATTTTGCTGGTCACTTGCGAGGTCAGCTGTGAGTGATTTTAATACAGTTGGCATGCAGGAAGGGGTTGAGGTTCTCCCTCGTTGCTGCTGCTTGGTTTAATGCCGTTGCCATTCTGGCTTTACTGGCTCTTTTTTTTTCCTCCCGGAAGAGGACTTCTTGGGTTGTTACATAAATGATATTTATCTGGTGCCTCCTGAGCCGCATGTGACTCTTGTGGTGAAAGAGTTGCCAGCGAGGTGCAGTCCGTGGCTGGTATACCAGAAGTGTGCTGTCTGCTGCCGGTCCCACCTGAGCTCTCACAAGTCGGAGGACAAGACCAGCGCTGAGACTGCTGCCGAATGGCGTAAGGAGGTGGAGATCTGGGGAGGTAAGCGCAGCTTAGTTAAGTTTTCAGTAGCCCATTACAATAGAAATATCACTGAAAAACTGAATTACTGACTCTTAAAAACAAACAAACAAAAATACCACCACCACCAAAACAAACAAAAAAACAAAGTGTGTGGTTGTACTGTAAATCTTATCCCTTATTGCAGTTGCACTGTAAATCTTACTTCCTCACTCCTCCTGCCCGTCCTAGCGGCCGCTTTGTCAGCTGGAGGGGCAGAGAGGTGCCTGTTGCGTTTTGCTCTGTGGCTCACGTCCTCCATATGAATCCGGGCTGGTTGTTTTGCATGCTGGCGGAACAATGCGGGTAGTGTTTCCTGGTGGCTGAAGAAAAGGTGCAGGGGGTGTCTGCCAGCTCCCGGCAGTCAACACACGGCTCTTTGTTGATGGTCCTACTGAGAGCAGGCAGGCCGGGGCCATTGATGCTCCAGGCTCCTGCTTCAGGCTAATATACGTTAATGCTATCAAAACAAACTGGTTATGCTCATTGCTTTGCTCGCCTTTTTGTATCCTGAAAGTTGAGGAAGTCTTCCGTCATCTTCATGGGCTGCAGCGCTTCTCCTGACGTGCAAATAATTCGGGGTTTTTTGGAGAGCAGTTGTGAGGTTTTGAAAGATACCTTTTGTCTTTTAAGAGTTGTGCGATTCTGATTAGGTACTGTTGTAGTTAAGAAAAAAGTATTTCCCAAGAGGTTTGCTAGTAATGATGGTGAATGTGATAGCAGAAGCCTTAATGCTGAGAACAGTAGATTGTCTGGCATTTTTTTCTTTCCCTTGTGCTTTCCAGGAGCGTAGTACTCTCAGCAGAGTGAAAATGAGCTTTGCTCTGGTCCTGATTGGGGATGGGGGAGTATTTTACAGTTGACTTCTAAAAAATAATATTTACTTAAAGAAGAATCTGTGGGTTGGCTTGTGTTGCTTTGAGTCAGTGTCCCCAGACAACAGAAGAAGGCAGGAGGCCTGTGAGAGGAAGGCGCTGCCGCACTCTGTGTGGCTGTACTTGCCCAAATTCTTGCTTTCTTGGTGACCAACCTACTGAGGATGGCCAAGGGCATACGCTTCAGATATCAGCCCGATTAAAATGACTGTTACCTTGACAATCTCTTACAAGTTTGGGGGAGGTAGCATGATAGCAGTATGTACTTTACACCTCTTAAACACATACCAGTATTTATGATTTGTTGATTGTAATTTAAATGATGCCTCTGAATCTCAACTTTTTTTCTGACAAACTGCATGCAAAATAAGTGCTTGTGTTGTCTTCACTAAGAAAGGCTCATTCAGCTGATTATTTTCCTTGCCATCTTTCTGTGTAAGATAAAGCCACAGAGAATTATGGAACAAAACTATGATGTTTGTGCTGTACATTCTGGTTTTATTTGTATTGTCGGTCACTTCAAGACCAACAGGTAGAAGATGCAATTTTCTCAGAGTTATAAATCTGGTCCCTCTCTGGAGTTTCATCGCAGGCTAATAATTTTTCTCTTTTCATACTTTCCTTTTCACTCCCTTGCTCTAGTATTTCTGACTGTGTGCAGAGCTGTGCCACTGGTCTGAGCTTGTAGAAGAATAAGCTGACAAAACAGACTTGGTTACATTCTTTATGGCAGGTGTGTGTAATTTTTTTGGGGGGAGCGGGAGGAGAAGTGTCACTGAATAAACAGAAATTGACTGTACTGACTGCAAAGATAATGGAGTGACTGTTTTTTTTTTGTGATGCATATTGTGTTTAGGGAGAGGTGAAAGTGGGATAACGAGTGACAGTTAGGAACAGACATCTCGTTGTGCAGAAGTAGCTCTGCATGATTGTTGCTGTTATTAACTTCCTTCTGGCACGGTTAATGTTTTCTGAATAATAGCAATGCAAATATTGAGGCTGTTTAGTATAGACGCTTGAATGGGAGACAATTATTTGTTGTGGTCTGCAAACACTGTGGCTTCTGCTGTCTGAATAAGGCCAGCACATTGAAACGTCTGGCTGAAATTTGTTGAGGCTTAAATAAAAGCTCCAAGTATTGCATTCCCTGACATGCCAATTTTCATTGCCCAAAAGAACCTTTCTTCAACGATGGGTGCCCTTTCTAGTGGGTGCCCTAGCTTTTCTGCAGAGGGTCTAGTGCATGGGATGACAGAAGGTTTAGCTGGTAGTAATGGGGTATAAAACAGGGCAGTAGACATGACTGGTAAGGGAGATCGCTGCCATGAGTCATCCTTACCTAATTTTCATTCTGTGAAATACTTGGACCTCATGTGCGAACTTCCTACAAGCAGAAGCTGCTTGGATGCTATCTTTCCAAATTCTAACATCCCAGCTCCAAAAACTTCATTTTAAGTCTGTAGACTGCTTGTATGGACAGTTTGAAGAGAAAGAAGTCTTCAGTTTGAATCGTGTAGCAGTGTAACATGGTACGGAGCATTAAAAATGGGTGCTTACGGGTAACCCTAGCGTAAGTACTCGTAACTGCTGTGGCAGTAGATGCCTTATTCTTTTTGCTCACTTGCATGTTCTCACATCCATGCCTCCTAAGCCACTTGCCTGCCTACATCAGCAGTGCATATAGGTTTTGACTATTTTCTGGGTTACTTAGGTTTTACATCAAGGAAATGGAAAGTCACAGTGCAGCTTCTTCAGCTTGGTTTCTTTTTACCCATTTCTGGCTGAGATTACTTTTGTTTTGAGCCTGAACCATGAGAAAATCATCGGCTAGTTCTACTGTGCCTTAATTTTTGTTCTTGACAGAAAGTATTGGAAAATCCAGCTAGAGCAGAAACGTAGAGAAGAGGCGTAGTGGCAGGTAAGACAGTCTTCTCTTTGAACGTGCAGTTTGGGGAAGCAAATTTGGAAGCCTTATTGTGAGTCTCAGAGACACATGATCAAACCAATCTAACTTCCTCTACAACAGGAAGCTTGTGGACTGGAGAAAGCCACATGTGATACTCTTACAGAGCAAGCTAAGGAAACATGGCCTAGATAAAAAAAAAAAAAAAGCTATTTTAGGATGTGTGTTAAATCGTTAGCAGTAGCCAGGGTTCTTTCTCAGTGGTTCGCTTTCAGAGGGGGAAAGGATTTTCTGTGGGGGTTTGTGTAGTTCTTTCAGTTCGTTGTTCTTGTGTGTAAACTGGATAATTAAATGTGAGAACTGGCCTTCGGGAATAAATTTGGATACATCTGAAGTCAAGATGACAATTCAGAAGAATCTCGAGTGTTGGAAAGATGGCCTGAAAGAATAGAATGTGGTTTAGTAGATTAAGTGAACTGTTTCAGTTTTAGGTAAAAATAACATAAAAGTATAAGATGGGAAACAACTGCTGAAGTAGTTCCTGCCACCCCATCATCTACCCCAGTCTAGAACAACCCATGGATTAACAATTGAATGAGTGTTAACAATACAATGTTGCTCAGGAGGAGAGGTGTGTATGTATATTAGCATGAATATAGAGCGGTATAATTTGTAGGACGTGTATAGTTGAATCTTCTGCTCTGTAGTTTATTGTAAGGTTAAAGTGCTGTATCAGTTTTTGGCCGTTGTACTTCAGGAAGGTTGGAGGCACAGTTAATTTGCCTCAGGAGACCAAAGGTAATGACTGGAGATTTAGAAAAGATAATGTGCGGAAGGAATGATTGAACTGGTATTTTTGTAACTCGGGGGAAGATCAAGGGAAACCAAGCTTTTAAGCACGTGGAAGTTCACTGCAAAATGGCAAACATTTGCCTTGGTAGGAGTGCCGTGCTTAGTAATGACAACACAACCCATTCTTTGTGTGTTCTGCTCTCATTGCTAGCTTCATGTTTGCTTGCTTGTTTTGTAAGAGCTGTTTCTGTCCAGTTACTGATGGGCTGATACTGGACAGCGCTGAACAAAGAGCGTGTCATCTTAAGATCCTCTGAAGAAATGTATAAATCAGCCATGTCCCTAAAAGATAAATATTCATCTAACCAGATAGACATACAGATAAATATTTAGGTTAAAACTTTTGACCAGAGGGAAAACTTGATCCCAGCATGGCCAACTGCTTATCCTGTAACGGACAGCAGTTAATATCTCTTCCCAGTTTCCCCATCTTTAAGAATGGATCATATTCTCCACCTATGTAAGGCACCTAAGTTTTACTGAAAAAAATAATATAAAAAAGCTAACTTATACAACACAAAAGTTCACAATATGTTGTGGTTTAACCCAGCTGGCAGCTAAGCACCACACAGCCGTTCGCTCACCCTCCCCCCTTCCTCTCTGGGTTGGGGGAGAGAATCAGGAAAATGAAGCCTGTGGTTTAAGATAGAGACAGTTTATTAGGACAGAAAATAAAATAATAATAATAATGATAATGATAATAGTACTACTACTAATAATGTGTACATACAAATGATGCACAATGCAATTGCTCACCACCCGCTGACCGATGCCCAGCCTATCCCCGAGCAGCCGGCCCCCCACCCCGGCCAGCCACCCCTATATATTGTTTAGCATGACGCCAGATGGTATGGAATACCCCTTTGGCCAGTTTGGGTCAGCTGTCCTGGGTCTGTCCCCCCCCAGCTCCTGCTGCACCCCTAGCCTGCTCGCTGGCAGGACAGAGCGAGAAGCTGAAAAGTCCTTGGCCTGGTGTAAGCACTGCTCTGCAACAATTAAAACATCAGCATGTTATCAGCGCTCTTCTCATCCTAATCCAAAACATAGCACCCTACCAGCTACTATGAGGAAAAATTAACTCTAACGTAGCTGAAACCAGGGTATATATTATAGTGATATGTAGAATCTAGTCTTTGTATTTAACCTTCTTGAAGGCTGTGACTAATTTGCTTTAACAAAGATGGTTAAGTCTCTTTGGATTTATGTCATGATCTCTTAAAGTAAACGCTCTCAGAAAGGTACCAGTTGTTATTGATGTTAGGTGTCCTGTTGGGTGTGCCTTGTGCCATCTTGGAAATCTTATTCTTATTTTTTTTTAAAGGATTGTTGATGTTCTTTTTACTTCTGGAAGATCCGTAATCAGTTCTTTTAAAACTCGGACTGCAAGCTACTTCTGTGAATGTAGAACTGCTTAATGCATGCAGATAGAATAGGAATAGCACCAATATTGTGGTAATTTATTCTGAAATGCAGCAAAAATTATGAGTTGATACATCTGCCTTTTCTTCTTTGGTATGCAAAAAAATAGGAAACTGTCAACTATTATAGTTATCCCTATATTGAGGCAGATAAAGTAATAATTTGTTTTGGAATAAGCAGTTGACAAACATCTTTTCTTTCACTGCCAATCTTGTCTTTCCTTACCATGTATTTCATCCACACTGTTCTGTTATCATAGTGCTTATAGCATCTTCATTTTTTTTTTCTGTTATACCTGTTTTTTCATCTGGTCTGGGAATACAGAAAATTATCAGTTTAAACAGATATTAAATTATTCAAGTTTATTTTTCTAAGTTCATATATAATACAGCAAATACAGATAAGCTCATAATACATGGCTAGTATTACCTAAGTGTAGGCAAGTTATGCTTGTATTAAAAATTGAAAAATATGCTTTCTTGCCTCTGTTAAGATGTTTTGTTTCCTTTTCAGCTGCTTAGAATTTCCTTCAGGTGTTGGTGCATTAACCAAGTAAAGGAAGAGATTTGAAAGAATTGCTTCATGCAATATTGCTAAAATTTTAACAGCTAACACTTGGAGAGCCTCAGAGATCATTTTTCAGGTGTCACATTTTTAGATTTGAAAAATCATCAGTTCTTAAGCATCACGTCTGTGTTAGTTTAATAACGCTTTCCCCCCAAGCTGTCATTATGAATGCTAATGTTTAAATTGTGGGTGAGAGATGAAAGAATGTAGGAAAATACATCTGTAAACTACAATATATATGAAAAAATGTAGCCCAAAAGAATGATCTTCTAGAGAGCTGCTCATGTGAATGTGTGCCATGAAGAGGCTGTTTTCTAGCCTTATTGAGAACAGTTCCCAGTTTGTTGTGCTAAGTGCTCATGATTGGATAGAGGGCGACATATATAGAACTCAAAAATAGATAACTGCTTATTTAGGAGGACAGGCAGTCCTCCTACTCAAATCATATAATCTGAAAGGCTACAAAATGTTGATGACTTGTTCTACCTCTCTACTCTACCCTGCATATGTTGTTTTCCTCACAGGCTCTTTTTAGCAGCAATCTTTTGGCTCCTTCTCCCTTGCACAGTATTCTGGATTTTGAAGTCTTAAATAGTTGGGAAACTTTCCTGACCTTCGCCTTTCACATCAAGCTTTGCCAGAATTGAATTTGGAACTTATCTGAATTTCTGTTCTTCTTTTAGGACAGCCTTAAGACATTGTGGATTGAAGACCTCTGTGGCTTCTATGTTCATGGCAGAATGGCCTAGACCAGTCTGTTGCTCTATGGTTCCTACCACGGGTGCTCTACAGCAATGCAGTGGGATTTCACCACCAGTGCTTGTGGACCATCCAGATGGCTGTAAACCTGCAGAGGAGGTTAGTGCAAAATGTAATCCAGGATTTTTTTATACTTTGGTCAGGTTTTTCTGCTTTGGATGAACCTTAGAGTGAAGGAGGCACTTAGAGAATGCACGTATTCTGCTAATTTGCCGTTCGATATTCCTTAGTTCTGTTCATTCAGGGTCCTGGTGGACCCATTCAGTTGTCTGAATCCATTAAACCTTTTAGATATTTGCACAACCCTAATTTATCAGTTACTGCAATTGTCTGCTGGTAGAGAAAAATTCCATGTCCAAGTGAGTAAAGCACCCCATTTTTAGTTCTCCTAAACTCTACTCCCACAGTATGGTATCATCTTGAAAAGCAATCTATGCCACTGAGCCAGAATTCAGATCAGTCCTCCAGACATAGAACTCCTGTGCTGTAGCTTCTAACAGAAACATGCTTCACTGTGAACGGCAACTAAACCTGTTTTTGTTTGTTTGTTATCGTGTTTTTTTTTCTACATAAGCACAGTTTTCCTTAAAGCATCCTTGTTGTACAAGAGATGACTTATTAAAGTACAGCTGTGTAGTTGCCGCCTGCCCGATGCAGCGTTTAACAGCTACGTTCCTGCCAATCCTTCTGTCTGTGTGCATTTCCCTCTTGCTACTGCTTTTTTAATCTCAATTGAAACAAGATGAAGAACCAAAGTTTAAAAGAACAAACAGGCAAAACTGTGATAAGACAGCTCTGTTTCCTTGGCAGAAAAAATGAACTAGCTGACTTGTATTTAGTGCTTCAAATGTCTTCCATTTGCTATCCTTGATATTAACGTTTTGTGCTTATTTGTTTCGCCTTGATTTTTTTTTCTTCCTGCTAACCTGTCAGTGTCTTTCATAACGGTAATTTTCACAGACTTAGCCTGAAGAACTTATCTGGGCCAACTTTGAAGTTCAGGTTCAGTGGGGGCAAAAAGGAAAAGTCCTGTTTCAGGTCTAAGTGGATCCTTTTCCAGACAACTTCAAAATACCATAATCCGGCATGTGCTCTTAATGCTTAAGAAGTATCCCTTGAACAAGCATCAATTTAGAAGAGAGGGAAAAATCTGTCCAAAGTTACTACCTAGTACTGTTGAATATTAGTAGCTACATAGAATAAAAAAATAGCATAAAAAAAATAAAAAGCAGAGTACATTTTTTATTTCTGGGTTTATTGGTTATGGTGTCTCGAGCTGTAGCTCCACTGCTATTTCTTTCCCTGTAGCCTAGCCACTTGTTCTGTGGCTGTTGGCTCTAATGGTGTGTTCAGTTGGGTAACAGATATGGGTAGAAATTGCTGCAGATGGGAGATACTCAATCAGTCTGCGTTCTTTGGTCATTCTCCTGTTGTATCAGTTCCTTGATTGACTTTGTTGCGTTGCTGCATACGTTTTTGTTGGCGGGCATGCTGTGATGAGAGGAAAAAATGGAGTAGCAATAACTTACATGAAATAAGTCTTAAAATTTAACATGAGTAAATCTGCCACTCTAATTCTGTGCAATTAAGACAAAAAATCCAGAAATACTAGAAAAACATTTATTACAGAATGCTGAAGATGTAGTCTTCTTCAAAGCCTCTGAAAATAGCTTTGTTTAAATATTTTCCAGGATTTAAGTCAAAATTAATTTTTTGCACTAGCAAATTTTTCTAGCTTTTGAACTCTCAAAGGAGTTCGAAATATGAGGGGTTTGTTCCTGTTTAAAAACAACAACAACAAAAAACCATATTTTTGAAGCTGTTAACAAATCAGATTTGCTATTTTCTTTAAAACTCAACATTTCCATGCTACTGATTTCGATCAATTGTGACCTTGAATGCTAACTTTTTTGTATTTTTTTGATGAAATAAAAGTTGGAAAGTCTGCTCAGTGGATCTGCTTAACCTTTGGATTTCCAAACTGGAATTCCCTCCACAAATGCGATTACAATGACCTAATCATGCTACCCAAGAGTTTATTTAAATATAGCATCCACATTTGATGTAGACCTCTTTCTTTCTTGTTACATTTTCCCTCATCAACAATGGTATGCTTTTTATGATGGGGTGTCCAGAGTACAGAAGAACGTTCATTCTGAAAATGAAAAAATGCATTTTTTTTGTCATACTTGTCTGATTTTTAAATGCAGCATGCTCTTGTTCTCAATGTTAATCCTTCACGTTTTTAAATTTCAGCAAATCAAGTTTAGCTAGTGGATATTTTTGATTAATTATTTGGAAATACTGCTGTAATGAATATAAAGAGGTTTAAAATATTTACTGTGGTATTGGAGATGTCTAAGAAGAGTCTTCAGTGTAGCCAGCATTTAGTTTGTCTGGAAAGACCAGCAAATGAGATCTTGCTGTCTATTTTTTTAATTTATTTTTTTTCCTGAGGTTATCTAATATGTCAGGTTGGATGGAGGAGGAAAGACAAAGCAGTTCACGATGAAATTACTAGGCTGGATTTCTTGTCCTCCTTAGTCTGAGTTTTTTTTCTATGTAGTTTCTGTATTCCCATTAAAAGTGGTTTGACGCTGCTGGCTGACCATAGATTGCCTCTTAGTTGCCATCAAGCTTCTGTCAGTCTTCGTGGCTATTCTGTTGGGCTCTTCACATATTCATGTTTGTAGGGACTACTAATGTACAGACTGGTTGATTTATTAACATTAGCATATGACCTGGCCTAAAGCAAGTTCTCTCCCTTCCACTTAAGGGAACACGGAAGCTATGCCTGCTGGTAATTTATGAGCTTCCATCATTTAAAATTATCTGTTTAAACCCTTTCAGAAAGGCGTATTTAGTGGATAGGTGAATACTGTGTGGTTAGGGCTTTTTGAATCATATGAGCAGCTGTACATTTCTTAGATGGGTGGCATCTAAACTCCTTTCTTCCCATTCCCCCTTCCTCTTTCTCACGTTAAACAGTCTTGGTTCTGGCAGCAGCAGAAGGACACTTTTTCATCTGAACTCTACTTTGCCTGTTATCTTCATACTTTTATATATGATAGCAACCTAGGAGATATAGGTGGAAGAGCAGTGGGGAAAGGAGAGTGTCAGCTTGCATGAAATAGCGTTGGTCAGAGCTGCTGCCTGCCTGAGAGTTAGGGGTAGTTCGCTTGAATGTCCAAGGAGAAAATGCTTGGGAAAGGAAAGGAAGAGTAGACTTGTTGTGAATGTCCCCAAACTTCAATGATTTCTAAATTTTAAAGGATTTCTGCTTTATCAATCTGCCTGTTTTGCTTTTCATCTGACAGTTCCTTCCTTGTTTAACTATCCAAGGTAGAACCCCAAGATACAAAGATTGCTTACTTCAGAGACAGACTTTCTGTGGACAATTTCATGGGTCCTTGAAGAAAATCTTGTGGCTGTTCTTTTTTATACCACGTGAACATCCTCTTGAGTTGACAGGGGAAATGAAGAAATTAATCCGGAGAAATATCATGCTGTGTGTTGCCAGAGATGTCTGGGACAGAATTAGGAGAAATTAAAGCGACTATGAATAAGAGGGAAAGGGAAGGGCAGATGAGAAGAATCTTATCCTTAGTGCATTACTGTGCTTGTAAAATAAGTATAAAATAGTTGTTGTCAGCAGAAGTTACCTGCTGAGTGGAAAGCTTTATGATGTGAAAATTGATTTCCATATGTTAAAATATGCTTAAAAGCTGTATGGCCTGTCTGCATAAATACAGCCATTTGCTTTCTATGTAGAATTTATATTTGCATGTGGATGTAGCAAAAGATAACAGGCTTAGTGAGAAACACTGCAAGGATTTCATGAATCTATCATGAAATTGGACAATGATAGACTTTTTTTTTCCATGTCTGATCAGCTTTTCTCTATAGAGAAAGAAAAAAAAAAACTTAAAATTTTTCTTTAGATTTTTTCTTTTTTATGGATAACTGTTTTCTCTACATTTCAAAAAATGTTCAGCCCTGCAAAACTGCTGAGCTACTTTTTGTTAGAATTCTGGTGTTTTTTCTAGGCATAAATGTGTAGGTTTTTTTTGTTAGAGTATCTCTGGCATCATTGTTAAAAGGGTGGGAAGTAAAATGTTAACAAAACATTTGAATTTTGTACCATTCTTCATTTTATTTAAAATAATCTAATCTGTATTTTAAATGATTGTTTTTTTTGGCAAATTATATCTCCTAATTCTTTAAATCCTGATGCCTAGTCACTTGCACTATATTATTCATCACTTCTTAACTTGATATCTGCATGCATATGAACTGTTTCTAAGTTCTGCAGTTACTCTAGGCAGAATTCATCTAGCTTCTCTAGGATGAACACTGTTGACCCTATGTGTAACATCATTTTTTCTTTATCTGTATTGTTTGCAAATCTTCATGTATTTTATAACACTTGCAGATTTTTGTGTATTTTCCACAAATATTGCATACAGAGGGAAAATGTTCAAGTATATTTTGTATTTTTTCAGGTTCCCCTTTGGGATTATTAATCTACAATAGAAACTTTTCAGGGTTAGAGGTTTCTACAGTTAGTCACATAAAGATGCTTGGTTCTGTTCTCTACATTTTACCCTATCTTTCCAGAAATCTCCTCGATAATCTTTTCTTCTAATCAGCTGACTCTGCTTTTCTTTCACTCAAATTCTTGGCCATTAGTGATTCATCCTTAATGACTATTTGCCAATGTAATTTTACACTATCTTTAAAAGCTTTTGAAGAATTAATGAACAATTTTATTCCACTCTAGCTTTGTTTTCGATACATATCTAAATAATCGTAAGCCTTATGGAGGCTGGATATCTTAAAACATTTGAGGCTTGTCTTGTAAGATTTAACACTTTCTCTTAACACACGAGGGTGATTTCAAGGTCTTGTAAAAGATTTGTTCACTTGATTGTTCATAGTCTGCTTAGGTCTTTGACCATCTTTTAAAAATGTATAGCTACCTTGGTGACAGTGAGTTCTTCTGACCTGAGAGTAGTCAAAAATTTTCCCTTGAAATTTGTGATTCTTCAGTGCTAACAGCTGAGTTAGGTGTTTAGTTTTCTTCCTGTATAACTTCTATCTTAATAGCAGAATATAGAATAAAACACCCTGCTTTGTGTTTGTCAGTGTCGAGAAGAATCTCTGTATATTTCCTCAAAATACTTCAGAAGCGAATATTACCTGACATTTGTAACTGTTGACATCTGCAGACTGAAGAAAATCATCTGCAGAAAATTGTTGAGTATTTGACACATCTGGATGAAGAGTGATCTATTGAAGAGGAGAGTATTTACTTTAGCTCAGTCTCAGCTGGTAAAAACTGAATTTTCAGATTGACGCTATAATGCAGAACTTTAAAAAAATTTTTGAATAAAATTTGATTTTTCCAGACTGCAGAAACATTGTAAAGGAAAATGGAAGATACGAGCATTGAGAATGTGGAACAGCTTTCTGTGTTTTTTTCCTGCTATGTAGTCTAATCTTGTGCATGTGATTTCTTAAAGAAGATTGTTTTCAATAGAAAATCTCACTTTTTAAGCAGGAATTTCAACTTTAAAAAAGTCCTGTCAGCTAGCTAGTTCTACTTTATAGCTCATCTTGCACCTGTCAAATGATTTAAAATAGTTACTTTGGAATGCGTGACTCGACTTCTTGATTCTTAGAAATTCCTGAGTGCTTGCATGCATTTGGTCTTAGTGAACACACACTTTGTAAGGCCAAGGGATGCGTTTTTCGGCTAGAAGCCTTCATGCTCTGTTACGTCATGTCAAAAGTCTGAGGATCTAAAATACATGGAGGTGTTTAAAAACTTTTGTAGCAGATAACAAATGCTGAGTATACTAATGGCCTCATCTCTACCTACTATTGTGAGACTATAGCTTTGTAATATCAATTTTGGATAGTGAAGCTTTTTTTCTTCAAAGATCCTTGGAGCCTGCATTTGTCTCTGATAGTGAAACAAAAAATTACTTTGTTTTAAATAATTCTTTCTCCTGACTAATGGTAAACTTGCAAGGTCTGTAGCCCATGTGATGGGACTAATTTTCTTGAGGAAATGGAGGTGGTCACCTGTGACACCTGTGCTGATGGGAACTGGATTTTCCTCTTCTAGTTCTGCAGTTTTGGGGTTAGAATACCATCCACTGCAGCTCTTTAGGGATTTCTCAAAGGCTAGAGTCAGTTTATAGCTCTGGGATGCTGATCAGGAGGTGTGTTGCTTTAGTGGAAAAGCCAAGTACTAGGTAAAGGGGAGCAGAAGGCTCAGGTAGATAAATCTCACTGATGCATCTTCAGGCATTGACTGGTGTGTGTCAGGGATTTATGAGCTTTGTGCGTTCCTAGCGCTGACATGAAAATCCTCACTTGCTGCTGCTGATAACAAAAGCTTTTCGCTCGTGAATCACTTATTGTCTTCACGCTGCCTGCAGTACTCACTGATGAAAATACTGCCTGTATTCTCTGGCTGGTTGTTACTCTAAGTCAAGCGCACTCAGTAGCCCTCCCAGAGTGTGCATGTGAAGTAGCTATGGCTCTGACGAGGAATGTTTTCTCTTTGTTAGCATCTGAGCTGTCAGTAGCCCAATTTAAGGCTGTGGTTGTTGCAGGAAAAGAAACAACTGTCTGTTGGCTTATAAATCTGCTTTCCTAAAAGGATTGCCTATTCTGTAGCTGTCAGGACAGGCTGTGTTCAACCTAGGAAGGAAAAGATTTGAATGATGGTGGTTTGAATTTACCTGCCAGTACTATTATACCTAATAGCTGAATGCCTATGCAAAAAGTTACTGTTATTAGCTTCAAGGTATTATAGATCTTTGTATTCAAGTTGTTATGTGTTGTAATTAAATTGGACTAATTATGTACTCGTGATGCTTGAAGCTGTACTGTAAAAAGATTTATATGTGTAAATTTTTTTTGTGTAGGATTGGCATATGAAGTAATGTATACTGATTGTTCACTGGGCATAATAGAAGTACATTTTAAATCACAAAGCAGTTGAGGAGAGAATGGAAATGTCTGAAGGGTTCCTGAATAAATCTGTCTATTTTTAGTTAATTTTCCTTCAACCTGGAGAGCAGACAGAAAAATTAGAGCAATTGTTGGCTCAGTCATTTGAAAGCTACTTTAAAATCATAGGAGTCTAGTGAATCTCAGCTGTTCGTATGACAGCAGTAGTCTTTGTACTTTTATTGCATTCTTGATTTCCAAATTCTAGCAATCCTCTTGAGCTCTTGTAATATTTACAGTGATGTTCTGATAGGGAATATATTGTCTCCCAATTGGGTCTATTCTTCTTTTTCTGGTGTAGAAAAATTTGTTGTAGAAAAGAATACAACTCCAAAAGTTGAATAAATTGGTTTTGAACTTTTATCTGATAAAAATATTCTTCATGCAGTCCTTTGAAACCTTGCCTATTGCAGTTTCTTCCTGTAAGCAAGATGGAGCTTTCTTGAAGTCAGTCTAACAAATAACTGTTGGCATGGGGAAAAGAAGTAACTTAAGAAAGCCTTTCAAAGACTTTAGTTTGAGGAGTTCTGTAAACAATCTTTTATTTTATTCTCAAAAAACATCTGTTGGGAGAATCTGGTATTAGGGGAATCCACAAGTGTGGTTATGTGCGAGTGTGCTGTTTTTTTCCATTTTAAATGACCAAGAAAAAAATAAAACATCCCACAAACACTCAACTGGTATGGAAGAGCCTTGTGACAAAGATCCAGCATCTGCTTTGCTGCTGGCAGCAATTGATACAGGCCTTTTTATTTATGTTCATAATTGTTCTATGAATTCCAGGCTGGAAGACTGGGAGGGGAAAGAATTGCCTGGGTCACTGTGTCCAGTCCCCTGCAGTGGTCTTTTATAGAGCCACTGGGTTCTACTTCGAAACATCTACTTTACCGAGTTCATAAATCTCCTTCCCTTCCCTTTCAAAAACTGGTGCTTATACAGTGGTGTGTTTTTTTTTCATTGTTTGTTTGGTCAAGTTTGTCCTTTTATTATTTTTTTTCATTGAAAGAGAATAGTTTACATGATACATCCAAGAATCTTGTTTCTCTTTTATATGTGGCTGGGTGACAGTGGCAGCTCACAGTGTCACTCTTGACTCTTACCTTTATTGAAACTTCAGCTGAAAGCAGAGTTACTGTGGTTTATACATAAATACATGCTATTTTATTACACACATTTTATTAAATGTCATCTTGATTCATTTACTCCAATTCACAAGATCATCTCTGTCTTCCTACCTTATCACTTATCATTTTTAACAGCAGTGTCAAGATTGTCCATCTAGATCTAGGACCAAGGTTACTCAATAGTTTGTCCCCAGATTGTCCGAGCAGCATTCTCATCAGCCTAAGTCTTTTTATAAACCTTTAAAGCTTTTCTTGCAATCACCTTATCTACGTTAGTTTCCGTATTAATCCTCATCATCCTCACCTTAAATAGAAATAACTCTCAGAAAGAAAATTGTTAATGCAGTATTAATATACACTATATGTTATTAAACTGTATGCCTAGACGACTTGCTGTCCTTTTGAATGTTCTTGCATTTATGCCTGTTTTGTGTCATTTAGTTATTATATCTTATATTCATGTACTATGAGACTTTTTTGCTATCACGCTTTAAAATTTCATGAAGTGGTTGTTTCAGAATGCTGCAGAAGGGATTACAGAGGCCATCCCAATTCTATTAGATTAGGTAATCACGGTTGTTCTTATTCTATTTGGTGTTTGATCGCTTCCATTTCCCTACCCTTGTTGGAAATTAATTTTCACATATTGCATCTTTCTTAAATAGAGGTAAGCTATATTTCTTGCATAATTAATATTTAGGCTATACCATATTATTCCTAATCTGCAAATGGTATTTTTATTTGAATAGCACTGATTAGGAAGAGAATCAGGAGGATCTGTATAGTGCTGTGAACTACTTGGAAGTGTTGACCAAATGCTTGATTGATTTCTCAAATACCGAGAAGCTTTAATCAAGATAATAAGTGCTGCTTACAAACTTATCTGAGAAACTGCTAAGTACTCTAATTTGCAAAACCATAAACTCTTTTCAGGAGGAAAATAATTGTAGGTAAGATGTTTCTGAAAAAGGATAAGTACCACAATAGTTACCACAATAGTTATGTCTTTTAAATTATTTTTCTTGTAACTGAAAGAGCTTGGTTTTGAAAACTTTCTATTCAAGCTAGAAATGTTACTTCCATATATATATTTCTGGAAGCCTTTAGAACTAATCATAAGGCTTAGAGGTTAAGTGAAGACTATTTAGATAATTCGGAGAATTAGAGGCCTGGTTCGAGTGCACAGTGACTTAGTTCCAAACTTTGACAAAACTGTGGATTGAGTGCATTATCTGTTGCTCCATTTATGACATCGCTTTTCTATGTGATGAGCTGGATCTTCATCTCATGAGAGCATCTGTTTTTATAAGCATATTAATGCCTTTTAATTTATTTGTAGGAAAGCCTTTTTGAAATAGTAACTTCTGCCTTTGTGTATTAAGTTCATTCTTGGCGAAAATGTAATCGCCTACACCTATGTTTCTTTTTTATTCTTCCTTCAGTCCAAGCACTGCCAGTTTTAGAAACATTTTTTTATGCAAATGGCTAATTCAAAAAATTGACTTCTGAATTGAAAATTCACTTCTGATGAATTAAGTGTAATCTTTCTAGACAGAGCAAGAACAAATTGATTTTATGCTGACCTACGTTTCTCAGACTTTTCTGAAGAGTAGGTTTGTTTTTAAAGAATTTTTCTCTTACTGCTCAGACTAGTATGATCTGTTTTCTCTCATCACTTCTTCAAAACTTGCTGTTGCTGAATTGTACAGAACAGATGACTTGAATACTAAAACCTTTCAAAATTCATCAAATGAGTATAGCCCAATGATGAGTAGTTCTTTGTATGAGCAGAAGGGAGTTCTGGCATCCACTATCTTTTTTTTTTTTTTTTTTTCTGATTAAATTTACCAGATTCACTTATGTTTCTGTGAAGATGACACTTCATGTAAATACACCTGTTTTCCACAGGTGACAGGCTGCCCCTCTGATCTGAATGTTTTTTACCTTTGCTTTTTATAGTATTGACACTAACGCTTTGTGCAAGGAACAGTAACAAAGAAGAAAAATGTATTGGCACAGGAAAAATAATTCTAAAACCTGAGTCTCTTGTTGGCATCGCTTCTGTTTCCAAATATAGATGCACTCAAGTGGGTAGACCTCATTAATAGTTGAGATGCATGGGATTTTAGACAATGATCATGCTGACAATTTGCACTTGGTTCATTTTTTAAGTTTTGTTTAAAAACCTGTACATAAGCCTACTATATGTTACCTAGAGTATGTCAGTCTTTTCTACCACATTACTAAATATACTGAGAAACTGAACATTCAGCTTTGTGTAGCTATCAATCTTACAAGGAAAATTATTTCAGTTAATCATTTTCCATGTAGTTTAAATTGATACTGATGCCTTATTTGATTTGAAATATCAAATATTATGTCACAATTTTGATGAGCCCTTACTTTGTGCCAACTTCTGTTTATTCATATCTGAAAATCTGGAATACAAACTTTAGATCAGCTTTGTTTTGGCTTAGATGCTGCATCTAGTGCAGAATCCTGATTTAGTTCAATAATGGCAATGAAGTCCTTTGTCAAGTCTGTGTTTCCAAGAGTTGTGTTGAAGACTGATCACTAGTATAAACAAAAATGAAGATGGTCTGAAGCTAAAAATACATGACTATGCAGCAGTCATTATACTGAAAAGAGTAAGCATTTCCTCTCATGCCAAGTGTGTTGGTAAAAAAAAAAATAGGTGGTAATGTGAAACAATGCACTTCATGTGAACATTATCCAGTGTTTTGAAGGGAGGAAAAATACCTGCTTTTGCAAAATTCTTCCATTTATTGGATCACACAGTAGCAAATGCAGTTATTAAACTTAAACAGTTTGGTATTATTGCTGTGGTAATTTGTTTAAATTGTTTAAGCCAGCATTTTTTATCTTTATTTTTTGACAAAAGGAATGATTTTAAGTTATTAAGCTTGTAAATCATTTCCCTGTCACTTCCTGACAGAATTGCTGTGTAAAGTGCATAGTGAACTCAACAAAGTAAAAAGTTAAAAACTTCAGGAAAGTTAAAACTATTCTGAGGGGAGATTATATTTAATCCACTTCAGTTCCTCAATCCACTTTGTCATATGATAGCACAATTTTTTCCACTAGCTACATCTTAAATCCTGTGTCCACCCTCCCCTTCCCCCAGCTGTTCTTAACATAAAGGGATTTAGGCAAAGGCCGCTGAGATGGCTGGGGCTTGGACTGAAGTGGCTGAGGGTGCTGAGCAGAGTTTGAGGGAATTGGGCTTTTTTAGTCTGGAGAAGAGCTCATTTCAGGAGGACTTAATCTTCTCTTAGGTATTAGAAGGGTGCTGGGAAGGCACAGCCTAGGACTTTTCTGAGGAGTGTGGCAGGGGAATGAGACAGTAATTATAAACTAAAACAAGGGAGGTTCCACATTGTCCTAGAGGAAAAATGTTTCACCGCAAGGTCAGTCAAACACTGGAACATTATGCGGAGAAGCTATGGACCCTGCTTCTCTGGGGGTTTTCATGCCTTTATGACCCTGATTAACCTTGTTAGAATCATGGAATAATTGAGTTTGGAAGGGTTGACTGGAGGTTATCTCATCCAGCCTTCTGCTTAAAGCAGGTCCAGTGGGATCAGGTCTCTTCCCTTTCCCTTGAAAAAGACTTTTCCTGTATTTCCCATGTTCCAACTTGTGGTCGTTGTCTCTAGTTTCATGAAGTCTGCATTCATTTTCTCTGCATCCTCCTGCTAGGTAGCTGTAGACCTTCAGAACCTTTAAATAGCTGCTTTAGTCTTCTCCTTTAGGAGTATAAAAAAAGAAAACTCACTCTATCAACCTTCTACTACATCATTTAACCCCATCTAATAGTCTCCATGGCTCACTGCCAAACTTACAAGACAGGTAAATTACACTGCAGTATTGCCTGGGGAGCCCCAGATGGGCACAGTACTTAGCTTCCATCTCAGACGTGCCAAACAGAGGGGAGGATCGCACTTTTCCCAACCTGCTAGTTATACTCTTGTTTAAAATAGCCATCGATGCAGTTGGCTGCCTTTGCTGTAAGGGTGCAGTGGTGATCTGTGTTAAAGTTGCTCTCTGCCAGGGTACCCCGCCAGGGTACCGGGACACCCTGCTGGGTGTCACCAGTGGCCTTGCTGAGGGGACACTGTTCCGCCCCCCAGCCTTGGAGTAAAGACGTTAACCAGTATTAGGTCCAGTTTTGATCCTTGAAGGACACCAGTAGTGAATGTTTGTCATCTGGACTTCATACTGCCGGTCAAAACCCACAGAGCGTGGTGGTCCAGCCTGCAGTTCACCCACCTGACAGTCTGCTTCTCCAGGTCATGCTTCAGTCTGCTCCTTCAGCATTCTCAGATACCTGCCATCTGGTGCCACTGAAGAGGCACGTGTCCAAACGGACTGGGAGATCCATGATTCAATTTGTGTATACTCTGTGAAGTTTCCCTCCCGTGGGCTGCCACTAAACTGAGTGTCTTTTTGATGTTTCACTGGACTCAAAGGATTTTTTTTTCTCACATTAGAGGCAGATATGCCAGTTTATGCACTTTAGGACACTTTATCCAGTTGGTCTTTTACGGATAGAAATTCTAGATTACAGTCCTCCTCCTGGTGTCTCGCTAAATTGAGGACCCATAAGCACTGTGCTCTTGCACATTTTATACTTTTCCTTTGTAGCCTAATATCTTTTTATAGTCTGAGACTGTAAGAATGTAATTTCTTTAAAGAGAGTTAGTTTAATTAGCATTTGTTTTCTTTAGGTGTAAGTAGGGTAATAGTATAACTTGATTATTCTTCCAGACTATTTCTGTGTTGTCCCCAATTAGAGCAAAGAAAGAAACCTGTCCCATGGAGAGTTTAACTACAGTCATGCCATGTCAGACAGGTTTGTCTGTATATACAGTATTTTGTTTCTGACAGTGATTGATAGTGTTTGTCTAGGGAAGAGAACAGGGGAACTTGTAATGTTATTTCCTCACTATAGTCTCCTAGTGTGCAGTGATTTGAAGTCAGAGAGCCCCTGAACTAGGGATGAAGACTTGGTACTTAATAGCTGATGAATAGAGTTGCAGCACTGGCAGGGAACTGCTGCAGGGAGTTCCACTGCATGCCTTTTTGTTTCTTAGCCTCTTGCTGCTAAACTCACCTGACTCCTCCTCCTCCTTGTACTGAAAGAAATGGGTAACAGTTTTCTCTATGTACCATCTCTATACAGCTTTTGATTTTATAGACCTGTTACCTGTTTAGGTTTATGTCTTTTCCAGCCAGGAAGAATGTTAGTCTCTCCACTTACATCTTGTAACACAGCTATTTCTTGTGGTCATTGCCTTTTTGCTCTTCTTGTTTGTCTTTTCTATATTCTTTTCGATATCACAAGACTGGATGTTCATACAGCACTCAAGATGACAAGGCAGATACTGTATAATGGCACAATGGTTTATCTTTTGGTTTCTGCTTTCTTACTAACGGATAACAGTCTTGATTTCACTGCTGCTAATCATCATGCTGATGATTTTATAGAACTTCATACTGCAACTCTGTAATCCAGAGTTTAGGCCCATCTTTGCATCTACAAAAAAAAAATAGTATTTTTTTCTTAACATAACCAAAACATTATGATATATTTCATCTGCTATTTATCATCAAGTTATTACTTGCAGACACTTTCACAGTTCATGTTAAGTAGTCATCCCAGTATTACCAAAACTGTATAGATGTAAATTGAGATTATCCCAAACAATTGAGATTATCTTAAACAGAACCCTTTCTTGGTGTTTGCACATCTGTGCGGGAAGAAAAGGGATATATGCCCTTGTACTCTTGCAAAAGACTAGATGCTCCTACATTGCTATGATGTTGAAACTTACGCCATTTAAGAGTATAGGGATGGATGTAGACATGGATATGTCTGCAGCCAATAAAAGGAGAATATAAACGATTTAGAACAAAGTTATCATAGCACTGACCCTGAGGAAGAAGTGGGGGTGGGTGGGAACAGGAACCAAGTCGTGATCATGAAATACTAAAGGAAGGGTATTCTTGATACAGATTTTTTGGTGCGGTTTTTCCATGATTATGGCTTACATTTAAAGTTCTTCTTTATGATCAATTATTCAGTTTATGCTGAAAGAATATGAGAAACTATGTGCTTATGTCAATAAGCTTAAATTCTAGTCTGTTTTTGAAGAATTATTTTCAGTTTATTATTACACAAGTTAAGAATATCTGTAATTCAGGTTTTAACTAGTAAATTATTCCCAGTGGAAATAACTTCGGGAGTACTTTATATTGAAACGTCTCAGCACTGGTGGGGAACCTCTTGGTTTAAAAAACAATAACAATATTGATTGAAGAAAACAATCATAATAAAAAAAAACATACTTATTCACTTACATTAATAAATTTATGTATAAAGTTGTTCTTGACTTTCCTCCCCTCTCCCCCCAGAAAAGTCACTTATGGAAATAAGCAGTTTTGGTAACAAAATATTGTTGTAATTCAAATCAGACAAAACAATTTCAGAGGTTGAATTCTAAAATTTTAATATGTATTGAAAAATGCATAGCAGTTCTATACTTGAGCATTAAAGTAATTTTAATTGTCAAAACTACTAGCTGAAGTCTTTAGCTTTGAACATCTAGTAAGTGAACACAGCGGCTGGTGGGTACTCTCTTCACTTTGTTTACTGTTCATTTTACCAAAAAGGAGGTTTATTTTTGGTTTGCTGAAAGCAAAGCATTTGTCTTTACAGTTAAGGTGCAATGTGCCACTGGGCTGTATGTAAAATACTGACGTTTGTAGACAAGCATTCCTAGTTATGGGCACAGAAAGTCAGCACGTACTACATTAGGGAAGCACCAGAGATTTTAGCTCAGCCCTGATTGGTACATTGCTTCCTAAGGTGTGCTTAGTTTTCATTCATTCATCTTGTTCAGATTTCTAAAGGGTCCAGAGGGTTCCTTTTAATTTTCTTTAGATGGTTACTCTCTTCTTCAGTGACTCAGCAGAGCATTTTGTTTTGGAAACTCATTTTAATGGTTTGTGCTCTGAGTGTTGCCATAGTAAAAGACTGGAGTATTATTGCCTTCATTGTCCCAAAGCATTCATTTTGATACATACAGCATTTGGTAATTAACTTAGGTTACCTTTAAAATGTAGTTTAAGCTTCTGCTTTTAGCTTCTGTCCTCAGGTAATGTTCTGTGACTTACTTTTTTTTTTTTTTTTCTTTCCAGATATAGAACGTGGTCTCTCAAACTGGATTAAAGCAACCTGTTGATATTTTTATTTATACTTTTTTTTTTTAATTTTTGTATTTGACTTAAAGTGCCATGAAAAAATTTGCATATTGCAAGGTGGTCCTTGCCACCTCTTTGGTTTGGGTCCTTCTGGATATGTTCCTTTTGCTCTACTTCAGTGAATGCAACAAATGTGATGAGAAAAAAGAACGAGGGCTGCCTGCTGGAGATGGTAAGTTTTCTGCCAAAGTAATCTTTAAAATATGGTTGTTACATTCATTTTAAACATTTTATGTTTGTCTCACCAATATAGTATCATAAGCGTTTAGGTGTTGCAGAATGTTCAGTGTTTTTCTAATGACTGGGTAAACAAGCACATTCTGTCTCAGGTTTAGATTGCAAACTCAAGTGCTTACTTAAGATGTAAAATTTTAAGCAAAAAGGTACATGAAAAAAAAATAAAACTAAGCAACAAGCAGTTCAGAAATGCCAGCTAATGTTAACATAATAAAAAGCATGTTCCGCATTTCTACGAGTGAAACAAAGCCTTGTTAACTGCACTAGACTTGGTGGTAAACCAATAAAACAAATCACCTTCCTCACCTCAAAAGCAAACGAACAAAACAAAAACACACAAAAAAGACAAAATATGGCCAGTAAATGTAGTAATAAAGGACAGTGATCCTCTGACCAAATTAGGTTGTAATGAAAAAGAATTTATTACGTAACTAGAATAAAAGTGGATGTAAAAGTGACAAATCTGAGGGGAGGTTGTGTGTGTATATATGTATGTACAAACGTGCATACATCGCTTTTTTTTTTTTTGGAAGTGAGCTGTGTTACTCACTACTAAAGCTCTTCATATAAGCTTTCTGTTTTGTTCCTGTCTTCTTAGTTTTCAGGTACCAGCTGAGTGTTTTTTGTTTTGTTTTGTTTTTTTTTTTTGAATACCAGTGCCATTCACCTTGCCAACTTTGTTTTACGGATGTCATCATTGATCATGTAGGGTAAAAGGGTTGGTGCAGGCAGAATTAACCTCTGCAATGTCTTAGCATAGGCATTTAGAACTGCAGGCAGCTACCACCTCCAGTTTATTTATGAAACATCTGCATTTGTAATATGGTCTCTCTTCCACTGGAAAGGCTATGTCTGTATGTCTCACTGCAGCTATAGGAACTGATGCAGTGATGCTGAATGTTTAGTCTAGTCAGCCAAGTGTATTAAAGATTAATTAGTGCTTTCTAACACAAAAGCTTTTTCCACAGTTGACGTCTGGTATGGACAGCTTTGACCTCCCTGTGAAATTTTCTGAAATATTTTAAATACGATGTTTCTCTATTACAGAATAACGTTAGGGAAATGTTAAGGAAATGTTCTTCCTCCCTGCTCCCCCGTGTTCAAAAGAGGCTGGTAAATGTCCGCAGAGAATAGTAATGTATAGGAATGTAGAATTTCCGTGCTTAGTAACGCTGAACTGTTGTTTCCACAACTGCATGCAAACATTTCAGAGGTTTTAGTTCGTCCCGCTTTTGCAGAAGGGACTTCAGTTTTCATTGCTTACACTGTATCTTTTGGATTTCTTTTTCAGTAAATGAATTGGGGCTATGTAGAAAGCATGTGCTTTGTCAGAACTCAGTCATTGCTTTTGGAAGTTGGGAAATTTTCTTGAGAATAAGACTGATACTGTGTTTTTAAGGAACTGATCCACATCTTGGATTCACACACAGTTTCTGTGTGATGCTAAGCATAAAAATTGTACCAGGGTTCTTTAGAGTTGTCATGCAAACAGGATTTTTTGTCTCTTGACCAACAGCAGTTGAAGTTGGTATATATCATCACACTTGTTTTTGAGATATTGATGATGATGAAAGTTCAGATGACTTTACACATTGAGGCTATATGTATACAGTATAAATTCAAGTCTTCCAGTAAGTATTCCAACATCAATAGTAAAATTAGATACCTTGGCCTTCAGGTTAAACATCCAGTGAATTCTGAGCTAGATTTGAACAGTGTGCACCAGATGAAACACTGAGAATCTTACAATTCTCTCTATTTAGAGCGTGTTTTTCTTCCAATGAATTAAAAGGAATCTGTCAGATGAGGGGAAAATCTGCAATTTTTAAAGTTTAGCTTTGTGACTTTTGCCATGCAATGTTAATTTTACTTAATTGAATATAGTCTTCATTCTAGCCTTTCCCTAACTTTTGTATGTTAGAGTTCTTCATATCTTTGTATTTTCTTAGATTCGCTTGTTTAAAAAAAAATGTATATTGTTTTGTATATTTTTCTTTTTTTTTGTTTTATTTTAACAATTTAATTTTACTAAGTTATGTGCAGAAAAAAGTCTGCTGGAAATAGTGGTTGCAGTTGATATTGTGACACTTCTATTTTGCCTACTTCCATGCTTGATCTTTGATACTCTTATTTGTTCCAGTAGGTTACTGACTTGGAGTCTTGGGGATTATTCTCACTTAGAGTGCCTAGAAGCTCCTCGAATAACACTAGAACTATTTTTTTCTGTGAAACTTGTATAAAAATCTACTTTCTCACTCTATTTTTTTATCGTATTAATTCCCATAGTGGATTTAGTTTTCTTGATTCAGCATAAATTACTGAAGTGTTCTGAATTTGATAGTCTTGTTGTTTATGCCTACGACGTAGTTTCTTTTTGCAGTTTGTGGAAGAATTGCATGGCATTTAATGAACCTACAGAACATATGAGTAAGTTCTTCTGAAGAGAGTGTAGGTTTATTTTAAGCTATGCTTGCTTCGTTGGAAAATTTAATCTTAAATATTTCAGTAGGAGCAGGGGATTTTGAAGATAATTTTGGCCAGCTCAGGCTTTCAAGAAGTTAGAAGGATGTTTTCTTTAGGTTTCTAATACAGAAAATGGAAAGAGTTTATTTTCCTGAATAAGACTTAAAAACATGCTCTAAGTTGTCTTTGAGGAAAAATTCTTCCCCTTGGTACTGATGGCATAAGATATTAGCATTTTAAATTATGAGCTTCACCTGATGTGTCTAATACTGGGTCGTATGTATGCCACTGTTATATTTTGCAAACTGCTCAAAATAAGAAACAGTAAATGAATGCGAGTATTTTTGTCAGTAACTGCAGTTGTTGCTGGCCAGAAGACCAGTTTTATTGGAGCAAATTAGTGAGAGGGCCCTGCCTGCTTTCCTTCTCAGTCTATCAGAGTCAAAGGGCGACTGAGAACGTGTCTGTAGTGTCGCTGGATGTATTGTCTTGGGCTCTGGGGTGCTGACTGGCAGGTCTGTGGAAAGTCAGTGCAGATGATTACGGGGAACTGCAAGGTGGGTGTAGACCATGTAGTGGTCTACGTGACTGGTGACACAAAGGGCTGGTAGTTGAAATGGTGCAAATGTGGAGACGAGGGCCCCAGACGAGGGCGAAGCCCGAAGGGGACGGGCCCTTGCAGGCTGTAAGAGGGGCGCGTGGAGATGCTGAGGGGAAGGGGAGCTGGGGTGGGTCTGGGGTGTACTGGGAGTTTCTTCGCTCCTCCAGGAGGGCATCTGTGACTGGAATAGGATGGGATGACTTAGTTGTAGGTTTAAGCCTTTGCTCATCCCCTCCATCATGGCTGAAACTTGTAACTGTAGCTTAATGGTCTGTTAGGAGTATGCCATTGGTATGTGCCTGTATTCCTTCGAATGAAAGGCTTTTTTCATAGTTAACTGAAAAAAGAGCCCTGCAGTTTGGATATATTTTTTTAACAATACCTGTGTTAGTCACTGTGGGAGAATGTTGCTGGCTTGTATTTATACGTACTACATGCTTTTGTGAGAAAACAGGTGACTGTAAATGCAGAAACCTGAGAGAGCCGATGGCTAGCTCTCCGTGGAAAGTCATCTCCATGCTTGCACAGCAAGCTGCTGGCTTTTTCTCCAGGGAAAGAAAAGGGAAAAAAATTTAGGTAAAATGTGTCAGCCAGTTGTATGTATTTGCTAATGAAACTTAAGAATCGAACTGAAGAATTTGAGAGATTTGTACACCTGGATCCAGGTCACTGAAGTGTTAAATTAGCATCTGACAGCAAGATCTACAGATGTGAAAGATCAGAGTCTTCAGTTAAGCTAGCTGTTCAGTTGGGCTGGTTTAGTCAAAGTTAAGAAACAAGTGGAAGTGTAAATGAAACAAGATTTTTTTTTTTATTCTAAATCACAAATATGATAAGACATTCACTCTTGAGAATGCTGAAAGATACTGTTGGTACTTTAAAACATATTTTTATGTAACAATACTTAAAATTATTAAACAAAAGGTAATAGGGTATGGTAAGCACTCAGTATATAGGTTCATCTGAACAGGAAATAAAGTTCTGTAGAGTTAATAAAAATACAGTTATGACAACATAATTGCCTAATATTTACATAATAAAAAGCTGAGTACATAAACTTAAGCCTAACTAATTGCCTAATTGTATATTATTTTATCTTAATTGCCACCTAAGAAAGCATAAATTCTAGTTTAGAAGTTTATACAATTGCAAATTAGCAAGTTTAGATGTTTTTGAAGCAATGAAGTTAAACCTGTACTTTCTTAAGAAATAACAAGGCAAAACAAACTGCTTGTTCAGGTCAGACCATGGTTAAAGCACATGCCTAAATCCAGACTGCTCAGGATCTACTTGGACATAATGATTCCATCAATTTTCAGTGTCCAACTGGATGTCTGGCAACTTCCAGTGTTGTATAGCTCAGCTCGCAGTCAAAGGGAGCGTGGTAGAAAGAAAGCACCATTGTGGTCAGAGGATTTTCTCTGCTAAATGCTACTGCTTTAGTGGAGTTGCGTAAGATACTTGAAAATTTCTCATATGGAACACATTATGGCTGTAACTGATTAATGCTAAATGCAAACCAGCAACGTGTTTCACTAGTGTATGTAGATGTTCTAAGTATTAGTATGTTTATATTTCAGTTCTTCAGTGTTTCAGCAAGGATGGAAGCCTTGGGCTCTTACTTTATTTTCTTTATTTTTCTCCTTTACATGCTTGTTTGCTCTTGGCATAAGGTATAATTTTAGTGTGCTGTCCTCGCAACTAATTGAAGATAATTTCAAGCTAGGCCTATTACTGATGGCTTAGGTGACTTAATTTTTAAAATATTTCCTGCTCTTCTGTTTAGGTTTTAACTTACTATTTTTTAAATTAAAGCTTGTGCTTAACTTGTAAGGTAGTAATACCTCTCAAATCCAGTATTTGAACATTAAAAGTATTTTAGTTCAGGAGAAAAGTGAATGAATACTTATAAAGAAAAATTAACAAATAGTTGTTCTAAATGGTTGTGATGATTGTTTTTAATTGGAAAAAAAAAAAAGACAAACCAAACAAAAACAATAAAACAACTTATTTCAAAAGTTTGGTTTCCTTTCCTCCTCCCTTTCTCCCAGCTTGGTCAGATGTTTGATATTAAATTTTCTATGTTTTAAACATGTCAAGTGTTATAGACTCTGAAGATTGAACATTTACTTACATAAATGTCTGTTGTTCCAGAATATGTTGATAGATTGACATAAACCCTTACTTTTTTTTTTTTCAGATTAATTATGGCTTCTGAGTAGCATCTAACTACATCTGTTAAACTCCCAAGTACAAAGATTTGTTTTCACTTCCAAAACCTCGTGTTTTTAGAACTCCATTTCAAAACAGGAACAGTCTACGGTGTGGAAAAAAATGTAAAGAAATGTAAAAGTAGCTACCAGTGTTCTATTTGTTTTTAGTTCCAGAACCCATACAAAAACCACATGAAGGACCTGGAGAGATGGGGAAGCCTGTGGTCATTCCAAAAGAGGAGCAAGAAAAAATGAAAGAAATGTTTAAAATAAATCAATTTAACTTAATGGCAAGTGAAATGATTGCACTCAACAGATCTTTACCTGATGTCCGGTTAGAAGGGTAAGTGCTTTATGTTATGTTAAAAATATACTCTGCTTAAATGGAGAAGGTGCAAACAAGTGATCCAAACCAAGATTTCAGTTCTGTAAGATATTAACATTGAAAAGTAGGAGGATTTCCTGTATGTATGGTACTTAGTTGCAAAATAAGTTTGAACAGCCGAGACCAGGTTTTTTCAGTGTTATTTAGGTATGAATCTGATTACAAGTATGAACCCCATTCAGGGAATAGAAACTAACTTCGTTTCAACCAGATTAATTTAAGACTTGGTGTTTCAAGGAAAAAAATGACTTATTTGAAAAATTCATGCTTTGCTTTTAATGAGGCAGACTAAAATTCTGCATTATATGAAATTGAAAAGATCTGATGATGAGAAATAAAGACTTTAAACATTTCTTACCTAATGAAATGTGCAAGTCTCATTTAGATTGCATTATAATGTTTTCTCATATCCATCTGGTTTATTTTTGATCTTGCATCTGAAATAGTGATTCTTTCAAAGATATTTGCGTAATTAAAAAGAAAATTGTAGCCTTGTTTTAAATAAAAATAATACTTTTTTACTCTCCTGGGGATACTCTCTCAGTGTAGCTGATGACTTCCCCTCACCTCCAACCTGCCTTAGTTAGGAAAGGAACTCTCAACATAAATAGAGCTCATAAATAAAATTTTCCCAATCAATCATCTGTAGTCTTCTGCAAAAATCAGATGCTAGAGAAACTCCCATTTCTTTAGAAGCTCAGCTCTTGCTTCTGTATGCACAAGAACTAGCTGCTGGATTAATTTGTTTTTCATTTCCTACCTTGCAAGGTGATATTGGGAGTGACTTGAAGCTGTAACTGATCTTCATTTTTAATGGGTGATAAATAACTGTGTTGTATGTACCTTCACCTATAGTAATGAACGTGGTTCTGTGTAGCATACAAGTTACTGGTAATACTGATGATTTTAATAATTAAGCTATTTTTAAATAAGATTTCCTAAGTTTGAACTTATCTAACTTTTCAATTGATTTTCAATTATATTATTGGTCAGGTTTTATGGTCATCAATTGTCTGTTTCTCAGTATAGTGGAAGAATGCAAAGCATGAACTTGCAGGTTCTCCTTTTGAAACTGACATTTTATTTATTTATTTATGGGGGTGATATCCATTTCTTTTGTCACTTTATTGCTCTAATCTTGGTTGGAACTTGCCAGTGGATCTCTCTTGATGTTCATGCAGTTTCATATGTGGTGTATGAGCCTGATATCACACCTACTATCAGAAAAGAAATGGTCTCTTTGTGAAGCAGTAACTAGTACTGATTAAGAACTTCTGGTTAACGTTCTAAACTGATTTTGGCTGCAAGGAAAATCATAAGTTTCTTTGGAGATTTTTGTCACAGCTGGAATGCTAATTTGGTGCGACTTCAGTGTGGTGTGTTTTTTTTTTTCTGGAAGAACAGAATAGAAGGAATTAACAGAACTTTGGGGAAATAAAAGTTAAAACAGTTGGTTAATTTAGAAGTTAAACATTGGTAATTTTTTCATTACTACTGTGGAATTAAGGAGAAAATTCAGTAACATCTTCTGTTATCACAATTCAATCCGAAAACTTGCTTATATATATTCTGCCATTTTTATAGTGTAAGTACAAAGTTAAGAAAACAAATTCCTTCCACGTGGATCTAAAAAAAATTGACTTGATTGTAAGTTTTGAAGTCTAGACTTTGAATTAACAAAAAATGGAAAGAGAAATTGTTAATAAACTATTATGATTTTATTACATAAGCATCATTCAATCTTTTGCAGAGAAGTCAAATTACAGTTTTAAAATAAAGTTCAGTTATAAAAGTGTTTTTTTTGTTATGTTTGTATCTCTGTAGTTACAGTATTTTGCAGTAAGATATGCATTATAAACTTAGTCATGTTGCCTGGTCATTTGTTCACCTTTTACATTTGGATGGTCAAAAAAAACCCTACCCTTTTACAGTACTTTGGGTGTCAGAGTGGAATCTTAGTAGGCAAGGTCGCAGAACAGAGCTGTATTTTTCTGTTTACATAAATTGCTAATATTCACTTGATATGTGCATTTTTAGTAGCTTTTGACAGAAAAACGGTCCCTCAAAACTCTTCCTTTTGCAATCTTTTCAGCACGTACTCTATAAGGTCATGCTAGATAAGAAGTTGGGGAGTGTGCAAAATTTTTGAGCAAATTTTAGAACGTTGTGTTTGCAATGCAAGGGCATCTTAATCCATGTGTGTGTGTAATATTATTTTTCAAGAACACTAGCCACTTTCAGAATTGAGAAAACTATAAATATGCACAAATGTTGTATGTATGTCTTGTAAAAGTATTTGTCTTATGAAAGTATTTATCTGTTCAATCAAAATATTCACATGGTCAGAAATACTTTCTGCTGTGTTGGTGGAGTTGCTTCTGCTGTAACTTGTTCTGTCTCTATCCCCACTAATAGAGAGAGAGTTTTGGGAGAAGGAAAGAGTGTAATTTCTAACCATGCCTTGCCACATTGTGTGCTTACAGGACAGCTGTTATTAATACTTTTAATCAAGGCTTTGAAAAAGTGGTGGGATATGTTCAAATTGAGCTGTTCATGTAATTTTCTTCACAGGTTTTGTGGCTTGCTTCCTTTAATGGGGGGGGGGGAGATGCAACCATTTCAAGTCCTATAATTCTCTGGCCATGTCAGTTCTTCTGAAATACAGAAGTCTGTAAAGGATTGCCTAACAGTTAATCAATGAAAAGCTAGGGAAATTAGGTGTGCCACGACCAATTTACTGCATGTATTTAGTGGCATAACCTATCAGCCAGAGCGCAGCTTAACCTATCAGCCAGAGAGCACCTTCTGCAGAAATCTACATTAGCATTTACGTTAATTTCTAGTTCTGCCAAACCCCTCTGTACTGTGTGCAAAGGCAAGCATGTTTTTTGTATCTATATACCTATATCTGTCTGGTCCCCTGGTGCCTTGAGGCAGCTCGTACCCAAATGGGCTCCATGTTCTGTCTTGCGCTTCTGCGTCTGGGTGTTGATCGTTTCATCTCTGTGCAGGACCCACTGGGGGCAACTGGTTTGTGTTTTGGCAAAGACATTTTGAAGAGAGAAAATGTGGGCTGTCTTAATAACTTCTGGGCGCTTAGCCAGCTCAAGGGAACTCTTCGGTATCAGATGCCTACAGAAATTAAAATCTGTGTTCTGCTGAGCTGTGCCCCACTCATGTTAATAGGTTGATATTTGCTTTTACTATTTGGCCCCAAATTACTGAGGCACATAGATAAAATCATTAAATTATAAAATAATTGAGATATGCCTGAATCAGTAGTCGTCTTATGTCTGCGAGAGGAAACATTATTCTACTTATTCTTCTCATTGACCCAACTAAATGATTTGGTTAAGGGGGCAGGAGGTAAATGAAAAGTCATTTTTTATTAACCTGGATATTTCCATGACTCTGCACTGGCGCATGTTAGTTTAACGAACTGATATAACTGGCAGGGCCACAGCCTCTGGAGGGGTGTTGTGGGGGAACAAGCAGCTGGGGTGGGCAGATTGGTTTTAAGTTGCTAATAGAATATTTCTTGTAAGCATGTCTTATTCTGGTCTGTGAATCAGTCATCAAAGTGGGAGTTGGTTCACACTTGCCAGGAAACTATGCAGCTGTGGGCTTGACATGACAGCAAAGAGTGAGATGATGGGTGATGAGGAACACCGGAGCCTTGCCTTGGTTTCGCTGAAGATTAGGGAGGCAACAGCTAAAATAGGTGTCAATGACTAAAGCAGGCGTTCAGCTGTGCCTGCGTGTTTTAGCTTGGTGTTCTGGCTGGAAAGTGGTGTGGTTAAATGCATGCAGTGTGTGTCCTGTGACTTGGTTTTGGTCTCAGTTCTGTTTGAGGTGGTTTTGAAGCTGCTTTGTAAACTGAAAAATGAGTACTGTGTTCTAAGGTTGAGGTTTTCAGGCCTGTAGTCGTTTATTTGAAGGTTTGTGGACTGTATAAAGCTTTTATGGAGACATTTGGGTCCCCTGGCTTGAGAGTTTTATCCCAATTCTGACCTCTTTGCTCTAGAAATGAGCATCCATAAAACTCCCTTCTTCTCCAGGTGCAGGTGGCCCAGGCTGGCAGCAATGGAGGCAGAGCAGGACATAACGATGTCGTGTAGTGTCATTAAGTTCTCGTCCCCCCTGGAGATGACATTGTGGTGCTAGGAGGGTGTCATACTGTGTAGCATGAGATTTCTTGGAAAGATGATGGGCTTCCTCAGGCAGACCAGCAGCAAGGAGGGAAGAGTGGATGGCTTTGGGCACCTTAGTGCCCTTTTTCCAAGGCTGCAGGTTCTGTAAAACTTGGGATAAAATATCTTACTTGTCCTTTTACTCCGGAGTTGGTATGCTTTTTTTCCCGGAATTAAGGTTTAAGGCATCTTACTACACCTCAGTCAAGTCCTGTGTTTCATTTTTCACCTGTCCTTTTCTCAAACTGTCTGTACTCAGGAAATAGTTGTGTTCGTTTTTGAGTGGTACAGATGGTGTTAGTGTATGATCAGCTTTTAGTGAGATGGACCTATGTGGATTGTAGGTGTGAACAGGTTTCAATTCAAGGTAAGAGTGAACAAGTTTCAATTCATACAAACTTTGGCTTCAGTAATTTATTTAAAAAAAAATAAGATGCAGATCTCTTAAGACCTTAATGTTTAACTAGGACACTAAGTTACAATTGAAGGCTGTTTTTGCTCAAACTACCCTGCTCAGTTCCTACTTTCAAGCTTTACTTTTACAAACTGGAGGAAGTTGACTCTTTTTTTCCACTGTAGTTAAAAACTGCTCTTCTAAATCTAACTTGCATGAATGTTGTGGAGTTCATAGCAATTATGCTGGGCTCATTTGTGAGCAAGTCACTCTTACAACTAATTCTCGTCCTTCATCTCTCTGCTTGGAAAGAACTGTATAGATCTAGGCTTTCGGGTGCATCAGATCCTGTTAATTATATGATGCAATATAATGTTTTTAGTTATGAGATTACAATCTGGTTTTCATACATATGCTTTAAAAATTTGTCAATTTGAAGTCTGATACAGACATTTGAGAATATACCAGTGTTCAGTTTTTTAACTTCTCAAAACATGAATTGGTCTGACTACAGGGCTTTGCTGTATACTTTAAGTTACGATAGTTGACTCATAGTAGGACACAAGTTCTTAAACTTACACAATCATTGCGTGAGGAAAGTAGTTTATTTGATTACACCTATTTCTGGTAAAACTAGTAAAGGCATACATGCAATAGTATGCTCTTGGAACTCAAATATTGTAAGTTTTATGTGTTTTTTTTAATGGTAGCACTTGAGTATTGACTATGTGAGGCTTGTGAAGGTGTGCTCTCTTTTAATTTTTTTAATTGAGGAGGAGAGCTAAGGGAGGAGCTTTATATTCTATATAATCTGGTGTAAACGTGGACTGTGGCCAAACGAAGTCTTCTCACTGCTTCTCTTGATACTGATCCAACAATTGTGTGGCCTAACAATGCACTGACTGAATGGAGGCCTGCACTCCAGCGGAGGGGTGTGTGTATGTGTGTTTGTTGGTCAGCAAACTGCAGCAACATGCCCAGCCCCTGTACGGTTGCCAGACCCCTTGCAAAGAAGGGGATGGGACAGAGCTGTGATGGTGAAAAGGGGGATTACTGCTTTAGCTGCAGCCCACAGTTCCACCTTTTTAGGTGGAACATGGAGGGGAAAAAAATTAAAAATGTGTATTAAAATCACCATAAAGTCATGGGGATTTAAATAGCCTCATAAATTATACGCTTTGTGAATTTCTGGTATTTGTTTACCTCAGTAATAGTGACATAAAAGGGAATCAAAAAGAGCAATGTTGTGAAGATAGGTGGTGGAAAACTTTAGAAACGTGCCCTATGTTTTGTTACAAGCTAGAAATTTGGACTGTTAATCTACCTGGCATCTGCAAAGGCAGTCTGCTGATCTGTTGAAAAATTGTGTAAGTTTCAGCAAAGTGATGCTGAAACTCTGAAAGCATGTGAGGCATTAAAGACATAACAGTTGTCTTTCAAAGCAGGGACAATTTTAATCTGGCTCTTGTGTTGCTTTTAGTTTGTTACTGGCCTAGTGCAGAATCAACATTTGGAAATGTTCACATTGATTTAATGAGTTAGTTGGATAAATTACCTATAAATCTTTTTCTTAGAGAAAGTTTTTTAAAAAAAAAAAAAAACTAAAAATGTGCTTGCATTGTGTAAGCTGTTGTTTTTATCTATAGGCATACACATATGCACACACATTTACGCAGGTGCATGCATATCTACACAAGCCTAGCAATCTCATTCATAGATACAGGTGTCTTCCATTTTTGGATTAAAATTCTGAACTTTATTCCAGTGGATAGGTTAAGTACAGAAAATAATTTGGCTAGAGAATTTAAGGTTTAATTTCAGTCTTTGAGGACAGAACTCTTTTTTTCTTATTTCAAAAAGTACTTTCCTGTGGTCACTTCAAGATCAGAAAAATAGTCAATTGCAGGTAATTCTATTGTGAACTTCTGCTTGAATTCTGTAACCACAATGGTTTTAAGGACCATTTTGGATTTTGTTTCCAGGGTCTAAAGAAGATTTCTACTTGAATCATGAGATAATGCGACCTTTCTTATATCCAAATCTTTGAAATCAGAAGAAAGGAAAATTTCATACTCTTGATGTCAGGTAAATTATGTAATACTATTGAAGGCAGACACTTAAGCAGGCTGAATGGAAATGCTTAAATAAGAGTAAGGGATTTGCCTGCATTCAAGGCACCTATTAAGAAAGACTAATTGGAGTCGTGATATGAATTATAGAAATTAAGATCTCATTTTAAAACAAATTGTTCTGATTTAATTGGAAGAAGCAGCTTTCTTCAGAAGTGAGAAGACTTGTTGCAAACCTGTCTGCAGTGCTTTCTCTTTGTACAGCCACAAGTTAAAACTGTGGTTGTATGCAAACTCTGTGTTGAAAAGAGGTGTGGTGTATTCTGATAGGCAGTGATTCCCTCCTTCTCAGAAGTATTTCTTTTAAACCTTCTGGCTGTGTTGCTTCTGTGTGAAGATTAGACCTTTATCCAACTGAGTTGTCTTCAGTCTGGGGACTTGGGGTATTCGTAAAATTTCTGTTGGAAGCAGATTTATTAATGCCCTTGTTTTTGGTGATGTCATGATGCTGCTACTTATATTCAGGAAAGACTAAGTCATTGTTTACCAGAAACATGACTCTTGATCATAGTGTTTTGGCACTCCTGCTGCTGCCTCTGCTTGCAGGGGTGTTATCCTCTGCTGGAAATGTAGGTCAGTATCAGCAGCTCAGGGTGAGGCTGAATCTTATTTCAAACCTGTTTTCACCTGTGATTTAAGCAGGTAGTCTTTGCACTGTGCAGAGCTGTGCCTCAGCTTTGTTACCTTAACTTGTTGCAGAGTATAACTTAAGGCAAATGGACAGATAAACAACTGAGCGTTGATATTTTTACAGCACTGCAGCAAAGATGGGCTGGATATTAATTTAATCCTGGGGTTTTATGACAGGAACTCATATTTTCTTCTCTAGTGATCTGTCATTAACTTTGGTAACCTCAATAGAAAATAAGCGTATTTTCAAGCCTAAGGATACTGATGTTTACTTCCCAGAGATTCCAGTTTATTTCAATACTAAAGATTATGCTCTTCGTACTGCACCAGTAATATTAAACAGATTTATTCTAGGGGCTGTATTGTGTAGCATTTCCTCAAAAACTTAGCTCTAACGTGATTTTCAGCACAAGATGGATATAAATTTTGGCCTTTGCCGTAAGGCTTACCATTTGGTCAGGCTTTGGAATGGTCTGCACAGGGTGGAATCCCCATCCCTGGAGGTATTTAAGGGATCCGTGAATGTGTCAGTAAGGGATATGGTTTAGTGACAGGACTTAGTAGGCCAGGTTGATGGTTGGACTTGGTGATCTTGAAGGTATTTTCCAACTCAGATGATTGTGTGATTCTGTTCCTTTGTCAAATTTAAGTTCAGAGATGCACTTGATTTCAAACAACAGTTTTTATTCATAACTGTTACTTGTAGCATGCAAGATAAAAGATTGGACTCAGTCTGTAATATGACTAAATACATTTCCCCCTAATTCCCTCTTTTGTTTCTAGTGCAGCTTTCAGAAATGCTTTGGCATTGCCTTAGCATAGTGCACGAGAGCTCTGCTCTGAGCTCTAGTGGGTCTGTTCAGTGCGCAGCAGATACTTTTGCTTGTGTTCCATCTCTGTCCTTCGTCAGCATGCTCTGGGTTGTGTGTGCTGGGTTTGGAAAACAAAGATTGCACAAGTGTTTTAACTGCTGTTAACGTTTCTGACCCACTGAAAGTTATTTTATTGGTCATGTCTTTTTCTGTTGGAAAGCTGGTGAAATCTGGGCGTAAAATCGATACTGGATATAGAAAATAGGGGCTTGGGTAGCGTCTGAGTCTGTGACATCCTTGGTTTTCAGGTAATTTTTGACAATTCCGAATTTTTTAAAAAAATATTCTATTTGTCCTCTCTTTGTTCTTCTGTGGAGAATAATGTCTTGGCAGGTCAGAAGAGGTAGAGATCTGATGTATAGTATTTAACATGCATTTCTAATGAGAATAGAGGTATGACATCTGTCTAGAAAATGACCAAAAACTGTAATGTTTTGTGTCTCTGAAGGAGGCTTTCCTCATTGTCTCTTAATCCATAGACATCATGGTAGTACATAACTGATTCCCTAAAAGAGCATGTTTGTAGCTTTTTTTTGGCTGCAATTCTTTAGTCTATGAAACACAAACACATAAGTTCAATTAGAATATTAAATTCCTTTTTATTGTATTACTTTCTGAAAAGATTTGGCATGACTTTCAAGGGTATGCAAGCAGATCATTGCTAATGTCATAAATATTTGTCTCTTGAGATATGACAATATTGCACATATAGAACACCATCTTGAGTTTTAGGGATAATTTCTAGATAAATTGTCCAATTCTATAGTATTGATAAAATGCCAAGCATTATCACATAAGGAGATGGTTGCAGAGTTGCATTGCTAAGATAATATTTGAAGTATTAGTGAAAGTCCCAATAGTAACATGAAAGAGGTGCCATTAGGACAGCAAAGGGTAGGTCTTGTCGATCTTGGAGTCAGGCACTGAGCAGAGCAGGATTTAGGTATCAGAAGAATTTCGTCTTCTGAGGAATGTGAATGAAGGATAATTTAAGATCCTCTAGTAGATTTCTTCTGTGCCAGTGGTGAAGTATGTTTTCCTCATTTATTCAGTGGCATCCGAGAAGAGAGTTCCAGTTCTGCTAGATGTGAATTAGGGTTGGGAGTAAATGGTTGTGGTGATGTAGATAACACAAAATGAAGATGTTCACCTTAGTACTTAACAGCTCAGCAAATTTCCTGAGCCATGAATACTTAAAGGGTCTATAAAAGAACAAGCTTCTGTAAACTGAGATGGCTGCAGTGCTGCTGCTGGTGGCACTAAGTACTGTGGTACTAGCTCCAGCAGAGCTGGTAATGATGAGACGCTTCAGTCTGTAATTTGACAGGATCATGAATGCTACTTGGATACTGTGGAAAACTTGCATATTATAAGGTCTTCAACTATTCTGAATAGTCCTTTTTACATTTAATTGAAGGTAGAATTACATTGTTCTTTTCTTAATCTTTTATTCCACAGAAGTGGGCATGGAGCACACAAATAATTTTCAGAGTTCAGAGGATGTTTTTGTTGAATGGATGGATTAGATGTTAGCAAATAGTAGATCTTGTATACCAAATATCTGTTAGTATAGAGCGAAAAGTTGAAACACACAAACAAAAATCTTCCAAAGCTTTGTACAATTAATACTTTTTAACAGAAACGTCCTTCTGTTGGCTGTTATTTTTAACCATCAAGTAGAAGCTTCAGTTGTAGTCCTGGTTTATACAGCTTCTCAAAGTGTTGTGATGGACACTTACTCCTTGACCAAAGTTCTTTTAGCAGGTGGAATGGGAAATTTATTTCAATTAATAGGAGTTGTCTTTTTTTTTTTCCTTGGAAGATTATGCCAAAACAGCCTTTAAGTTCTGAGATTTAACAACTAAAGAAAAGCAATTCTGTCCAAATAAAATTGATGTCACTTTGAGGCTATTTTTGTAATATCTCCTGCAGACTATTTGTAGCTTGAACTGAAAGAGAAAAGAGGTGTATTCAGCATCTCTTCAGATGCATTTGGAATAGTATCAGGTTGTTATCAAGTCGCTTTACACAAATCTACTGAATAAAAATTTCCTAAATTTTTTTTTAAGATACTTCTCCCTATCTAAAATATAAATCTTCTATGTATGATTCAACACCTTCACAAAAAGTTGTGTCAATAGAGAAGAATAACACAACTGATAGTTGCTTTTGGTCTTCCACTATAAAAACTTGCATAATGGGTTTAAAATTTTTGAAATCATGCTACAGGATGTTAGGGACAACCTTTATTTCTCTGTCATTGGTGCTCTTTAGCAGTGTTATACACATACACTATGGTCTGTACTCCTTCCTTTGCTTTTAGTCTGTTAAACTTCAAGTTAATAAAAGGTTTGGACCTGTTGCTCTGCTTTGTGCTCTTGAGGGGATACAGACCTACGGGTAACCAACTAAGTAAAAAGGGACCAGACCAAAGAATTCTAATATATGGCACAAAATTGCAAAAATGTGAAATTCAATGAACAATGCTTGTGTATTGGCATCTTACAGAGGTCAGAGCTGAGTCACGTCTGTTATTGTCCTGTGGCTTCTTTGTAAAAAAACAACTTTCAAAAGTGTAGCTTGTAAACTTTTTTTTTTTCAGATCAGATTTTGATGGGGACACTAAAGACCTTGGATAATTCTCATTTCATTTCCTAATTAATTTTCCCCTTTTTCCTAATTACATGAGAGCAACAAACCAAACATTGGGGAGGAATATGAGACCTTGTGCAGCTGAAATTGAAGATTCCACCTCTAAGAAAGAGACTAGATGTAGAATAAAGAACATCTACTATTTTGAGTATTGGAATGTGTATGTCAACAAATGAGATTAATCAGGATTTTTGTCTTGATCATGTTGTAGTAGTCTGGCCTACTCTTTTTGTGGTTTTGGGTAATAGGGCAGTAAGTCACTGCTAGCATTTAAAATATCTGGTATTTTGAGGGAGTTTCCACAACCTAAATAATGTATGGAGTTGCATTAGCCAGGAGCTTGCATGGTGCATGCCATAGATTAAGGGAAGGAGGATGTGTTTTATGTGAAGTAGGCATTCTCAGCTGCTGTTTGAATTCTTCATTAAATTACTGGAGATGGCATGCCTTCCTAACATTATGCACTTAATTTTAAAATTATTTGAGGAATGGTCTGACAAAAGGAACGTAATGTATCAGTAGTGAATTAAAATTCAGATTTCCCTTATTTCATTCCCTATGTGTCACACCCTTGATGGTTAGTAACGTTGCTTAACAGTTGGTTGAAACTAACGCTGTACTTTAAAATCTGTAGTAATCCCTTTCTGGGGTAATTTGTTTTCAAATGAGAGACAGAAGGGAATCTTAATTTAAATGTTAGTAAGGAGAAGATGTGAGTTTTGCATGGAAGGCTAATGCTCTAATCACAGGTGTCAACTGTTCTATTTCTGTTTTATGTTCTGCAGCAATATGTCCCCAGAGGGAAGGAGTGTATGACAATATTTTCAAAATTAAAAGCATGTTTTAATTGTTGTGAATACATACAAATATGTACAAATATATAGAAAAAGTGTATATATAGGAAGGCGGGAGAAAGTAGTATTAAAAATCAGATGCCACGCTATTTGTTCTTTCCTTTATCCTGCTTGTATTAATAAATCATCTCAAAATAGCTTTAAACCAAGCATGGTTTATTAGAACAGCAAACGAAAACTTCCAAACCACTTTTTATGAAACATGCTTGTGTTGCCACCTGTGCTAGTCTTTTTAACTATTGGTAGACAAAGTAGTCTAGGTCACTCTGGAAGTGTTACCCTAGAAAGGGCTGATCTCTGTGGCAGAGGATAGGGACGTCTTGTTGTGGAAGCGAGGATGTTCGCCTTCTGCACTTCTCAGGCAGTGGGGACGCCTGAGAGGGTGTTCTTGTAAACCTCCTCTACACCTTTCAGGCCTGTTAGTGCTAAAAGGTTTCCCTTCAAGGATGGGTCGTAAATGTTTCAATATATTTATTCTGAAAATGATGGAACGGCTTATTAGCATGGTAATGCCTCATCACTTGGCTAGCTTCTATTATACGAATTCATTGGTCTGGAGCTCAGTAAAATAAAATCTTCTGTAAAACCAAATTAGGCAAGGCTGGAGATTTGAGATTTAGTATTTCAATGGTAGATCCTGTGCCCACCCCAGGAGGGTAGTCCTGTTGAATGAGACATTGTTATGCTTTTTCACAGAGAACAGCCAACAGATTTCTCTCAACTTTGCTACAAATATTTTGTCAAAAACTACAGGAATAACTGGCAGAATTGCATTTCTACTGAGGCTGAAGGTCTACGTTTGGAAACTTAATTTTCTGGTCTCGGGAACAATGCTGCAGAAGGAATAAAATATTGAGGATTTGGTTTTAGAGCAGTAAAATTGGCTGAACAAGTGAAAAAGACAAAAAAATAAATAAAATAGTCCTATGTATTGAATTTTTCATCTGAAAGTCATAGCATCTTTGCCAAAAACTATTTTACTTCTCAAGTGATACTGAAGAAATAATACTTTTATCTGTCGGAGTACTTCACAAATTTTCTTAATACATGAATTAAATTGAGAATCACAGGGATGTGAGAGCACTTTCTCTAAAGATTTTGACACTCACTTCAGTGTGATGAATAATTAAATTCGGCTGTGATTGTAGACAAGTATAATATTGAAGACAGTCGCTGTTTCAAAGATATTGCTGTTTCAGTTCTCAGAAGGGAAACATAATTCCACAGAAGATCTTCCAGATACTTTCAAAATTACACCTGGACTTATTAATCTTTTTTGGGATCTTGGCTCACATTGGGTTTTTGTCAGTACCTCAGAGCTGAAATACCTGTGTGTTACGAAAGCTGCTCTTGCTTAGAGCTCTCTGGCTAAGGAAGTTATCCAGCAAATAAAATATTAATGTTGGGAGCTTGCTTTTGGCTGACATTCGTGGTGTCACTGGTTTTTCCAAAGGGTGGGAATAGATGCTGGTACTGTGATCCTGTATTGACAGGCTGCTCCTTCAGTTCAAGGTCTGTATGCATCTCTAACTTTGGATCTTAAAGGAGTCAGTAACATTGTATCTTATGAGTCCATCTGATTTTGAATAGGCAGGAAGAAGAGATCTGTGCAAAGAACACACAAATTGGTGTGGTTATTTTGTAGAGCAGAATTGTTAAGAGCACTTTATGTTCAAATTGTTTGTTTTTTTTTTTTTCTATGAGATACTGAAAATATCACTTACAATAGTGTTGCAGTGTGTAAAATACTGACTGCATGTGGGGTTTTGGGTATGTATGTTTTGCACGTCCTGTGTATGCTTTTAGGAGAGTTAAACTTGTGGTCTCCCATGCTAACTTTACAACGTGAATATAATTCTTTAATTTGATCAACCTTTATAGCATTTTTAACGCGTAAGATGGGAAGGGGAAAAAAGCACTCTTTGTGTAATATATATATACCCATTAAATTAAGTAATATACTTCAGTCACCAGTATTATAGGCAGCGTGCGTGTACTCTTGGCTTTTCCCAAATATCAAGTGTGTCAACAGTTCTTTACCTCTTTTAGTTACAAATCACTTGGTTTTTGTTCAATATATACTCTTTATTTCATAAGTTTGCCATTTCTCATCTCATGTATTTCTCTCCCTTTTCACTTCTATCCCTGTAATAGTACTAGAGTTTCCCTCTTGACCTCTGAGGGAATGCAGGCCTAAATTAATGGCCTGAATTAGCATTTGGACATGCTACTCTTCACAAAACAGAGGTAGTGGAAATAAATATTCTGCTGTCATCTGTGCCTGTTAGTAGTATGGATATCCCTTTCATTTCCAGTATTGGTTATTGTATGAAGGTTCTCTTTTCTGAGTGGTAGGATGGAATACATAAATGTATATACATAAATGTAAGGGTTTTTTAATGTGTAAATATAAATTTGTGTACCACTTCTTCGTTTGTCACACTTTGCATGCAATTGATATAATGTTATTGTTGTTACTTAGAAGTTAACTTCAAACTTGCTGTTCTAACTGAAGGCTTGACCTTTACAAAATACATGGTGGGTTTTTTTTGGCTTACAGGTGTAAAACAAAGGTGTATGCAGACAACCTTCCCACAACAAGTGTTGTCATTGTTTTTCACAATGAGGCTTGGAGCACACTTCTACGAACTGTTCATAGTGTGATAAACCGGTCACCGCGGCACATGCTGGAAGAAATTGTACTCGTCGATGATGCCAGCGAAAGAGGTAAGGACAAATGTTGATACCTTACAGATATTGTAGCTTGCAGTTCCTTTTACTTCAAAAATTGAAGCTGACTTTCTACGAGCTTACCTCTGCTCAGCAAAACACTGTAGTGAGGTGGGAGGGGGTGGAGGGATGGTAAGCAATGCCCATTCTCAATTATAGGTGAGTCTTTCTGCTCTGAAAACTAATACAAATTCATCTATCTGTTATCTTTTCTGTTGACATTGTAGAGTTTGTGGTTTCTAGTGGGTTTGTCCCATTACAGCTTTCATGTTTTGCGTTTGGACTTTTAACACATTCCTAAGGCTGGAGGGCATTGAAAACTTGAGTCACCCAATGAATAATAGCAAAGACAATCGTATTCTTCACACGTACCCTGATTTACTATCAGTACCCTGATTTACTATCAGTAAACTATTACGTACCCTGATTTACTATCAGTACCACCATCAAACTTGGTGCTCAGAGTGATCAGTCTTGATTTTTCAGTTCCTGAGAAACTGCAAATCAGTTTCTATGCTGTAAGAGATTCCACTTTTCATCTGGAGCACTGACTATGAAAAACTGCATGCTACAGAATAAAACTTTACATATGTTAACGAAACTAATGGACAAAACTTGAAGCTGATTTTCTTAGTATAGCTTCATTTAGATTTTGCTTTTCAATGATTTTTGTAAATTCCAGTATAGTAGAAATAAAAAGAATATTCTAGACATTAGTTGACAGTTCATCTTGTTTTATAGTTGTTTTGTTTCTTGATTGATTTTTCTCGGTGTGGATTATAAAGTGTAACTTGAGGGATATTGTTTTCTTGTGTTTATATATGGGAATGAGAGGGTATTATGTCTTTCTAATCTAAAGTATTTCTATATTTGTATGTTAAAGTCATCATTTTCAAATATATTTCCTTGTTGAAAGCTGTTAGGCCCCTAGAAAAGTCAGCAACTATAGGCTCTTACCTGTATCAGCAATAATTCCCCTGCCTTAGTTGGAGAACTTACAGGGGTTTTGCACCCAGCATGCTGACATCTCAGCTTGATGTTTCTGATTCCGATACTGCAAAATCCATGTTCTGGTTATTATGTTAATTCCAACTTTAGAAGAAGATGGGTGACTGTCTGAACATGTGTCCAAACGATCTATGTATGAAAAGAGACACTGGATTGCAGGTCATATGGTCGAAGTAGCATTATGGTGCATGGATTGCAATAGTTAATGAGGGTTTTTGTGCATGTTTAGCTGAAGAATTTAATAGATTAGGAAGAATTTATGGCCTGGAGTTTGGCACTTCTTACCTGATATAGTAGAAAGCATGAGCTGCTTCTTCTGGTTGCATGTATGTATGTATGTACGATGCCTTAGCATATTGACTGACCTATTCCAGACCATGTAGCTCTAGAGTACAACTGGTTGTGGAGTTGAGCAAAGAAAGATCATACCAGTTAACTGAGCTGTGTCGAACCTGTTTACCTAAGGAGCTCATGCACTCAGGTTGTGTTTGCACTTGTATTAGCACATGTTCCTTTCTTCTCTTTCACGCTCACTCTTGGTCTCTCACCCGATACTAACTTGAACCTCTTTAGCCAATTTCAATGCAATCTGGAGAAAGAAGCAGGGGCCTGAAAAGCAACTGCAATCTGGTGGAAGAAGAGGAATGCCCATGCAAAGGGCAAGGTACCCCATGAATGTGTTCCGGATGAGATGAGAGTTGTGATTAGCTTTTGCTTTTAGAAAGGTCAAATTTCCACTGTTTTCATTTGTGGGAAATTTGCAACCACACCCTTCAATTTCTTGTAGTTAATCAACCTTTATGTAAAAGTTCTAGATTTCTTTGCTTCTAATGTGTGTGAAACTGCTCACTCACCTCTCTTGGTTGTTCCTGGGGAACAATCCTATTTTTAAAACACACGCAGATATTTGGATTCTAAGTGTCTACATCAGGTTACTGTAAAGGTGTAGGCCTCCTTAATGAAATAGAGGCAGCACATTTGTTTTGGTTGATGAGTTTTTGCATACTTATTTTTTTTTTTGCTAGAAAAACAAAGCTTATTGCAAGTCCACTCTATTTCATTTGTCTACTGAGTCCTTTGCAGCTGATTCAGATCACCGCTAATGATTAACTGTGACAGGTCGGCTTTCAATGTGATCTAGAAATAGAATAAGCTAATATTCAAATAATGTAGGGAAATATTTCTAATGTTTTGAATCTTCAATTTCTTTTTAAAAATAAAATCAAATGGTTTTATCATATGACTAGTTATGTCTTCGTTATGAAGCAAAATTATGGTCCACTTAAAAATGCGTGTGTTTTTTTTAAGATATATTTTCTGTTTCTGGTTTGTTTCAGGTAGGTAATAAAATTAAGGTAGCTTCATTCTAAACTGAAAGCCGTAACATTTCAGACTTTCTTTTTGGTGGTGTTATTGAATGTGTTCCTATATTTAGTTTTGAAGTCTGTGATCACTCAGGCATCTTTTACTTCTAGTCATTTTCATCAGTTACTTGAAAGTTGTTTTTTATGCTTTGTTTTCCAAAAACCTATGTTTCCAGTAAACGTGCTTTTACATTAAACAGAACTGAAGGGTATGATGCCTGAAAATATGAAGGCTTTAGCATATGCTACTTAAGTATTCTGTTTGTGTTGAATTAAAACAGCAGACTTTTTTTTCCAGAAAAATAAAATGTTCAGCCTGAGTAGTGTATTTTGAATTCCAGCATCAGAGTGGATTTAATTGGAATAAAGTAAGCATTCAGTCTGCCTGAAGCACACTTTGTACCTGCCAGTGTCATGCTCTTAGAAGAGTGAATTTGCATAATATCACACACTTATTTACACTGCAAAGAAAAGCTTTGGAGAAACAAGGCATGGCTCTAACATTTCTTCTCTAGTTACTGATCAGAATTGCATGTTTTCTTTTCAAATGTTAATCTGTTAACTACTTTACAAAAAAGGTTAAAGGAAGAAATCAGAATTAGTCAGTACTTCAAACTAGGTCAAGCATCGAATGGCAAAGTGTGGTAGGCAGATTAATTCAGGACAGAATATACCCAGAGAAGTTAGTTATACAGATGCATGTCAAAACAATATATATACAACTAAATTTCTGAAAGTAATGTCTTCCTAAACAATTCACATTTCTTATATGTGTGTGTGCATGGTTATATATGGTAAATCTGTATTTTATTGCAGCTTAATAAAAATGCTTTGAAACTTAATGTTTCATTTCTAATAATGCAAGTGTGACCCAGTAATAGAATTGTCCATTTATTTTTTAACTTACATGCTTACTTGACTTTTACTGGATGTATTTGAAAGTTTATGAAAGGAATAACCAGCAGAAAGAGTTAAATGAAAGCTATTTCTCTGAAAATATATGAATTGTTATTATTATGGAAGTAGAAGGCTTTTTTCCTTTTTTTTTTTTTGCAAGTCTTATCAGAATTATCAGAGCCTTGCTCTCTCTAAAGTGCGTGAGGCAATGCTAAAAACTTACTTAGACACTCAGCTGGCACTGAAAGGCCACTTTCAAACATCTGACACTATAATGCATAAAACTTTTCATTTGAGTGTTTAACATAGTATTTAATATAAATATACCCACTTGATTTGCATGGAAAATAATCTCTAAAACTTAATTTTGGCATTTCTAGTAGGCCAAACTGCATTATGTGCATTAAAAGACTTTAAATACTTTTTTGATAAGGAAAAAAGAAAAACAAACAAAAAACAAGAAGTCTTCCCTTAAAAGAAACTTACCAGTTTAACTGGGTAATCTTATTAACAGAACTGCTTTGGACAAGGTGCTAGTTCATAATCTTTCTGTGGACATGGGTGAAAATGGGACAAGGACTGTTCTTAAACTGATCTCCGCCATTGTTAGTACACTTCACACATTTTCTTGATTGATTTTGAAAGATAAATTTTTGAAAAGTACTTGAAAGGATTAGTAGAAGCATTAAATACTTCTGCTCTACAGAAAAAATGTAGGTAGGACTGAAGACTTTTATATGCATTGTGTTGAGCATGACTGTCAGTGGTGTAATTAAAACATTTTTTTTTTCATGCTTGTTCTTGATTGACAACAGTTGTATTACTGAAATCTCTCTCTTCCTCCTGGCAGAATGTAACCATTGTTCTGTTAATGTAACTGTGTTCAAGGACCAATGTCACAGCTCATATTCATTCATCTTCAAGCTGAAACTATTTTAAAATATTCAGTACTACACCTGAAATGTGCAGAGGAACATGTAGATCCGTGTGACTTGATGAGATTAGCTTAGAGAGAAAAGCTTCACCTTTATATTCTGTGTAATCATGGAGGCCATACACATTAAGCTATAAACATTACCATAATGCTAGTTCTTTTAAATTGGTGACTTTGGAAAGCTGTGTAGTAAACAGGTGAGACTATATTTGCTGCAGACTTAGTCAACCAAATGAACTCTGCTAAACCCCAGAAGGCCTGCAAAATTTTCAGGCAAGAAAATTGGTTTGTACTACTAACCATTTGTTTGAGACTGTGCTAATATGCACAACAAAAATTAACTTGTTTTGAGTTTCTCTGGAAACAAACATTTAAGATCTATCAAACTCTTAGGCTCTTCTAGCACAGTTCAGCTTCCAAGATGTGTCACAACTTATTTCTGTGGGTTTTACTGACAGTCCAAGAATGCAAAGGGGGGAATTAGCTCGTTCAACCAGAGCAATAGTAAGGAATAGTAATCACCCTCAGGTCAGCTCTGCCTCTTGAGATTTACAAGACAGCCACTAAGAGTTCATGCCATGCTTTTTTCCCTCTGGTGTCATACATTTTCTTGTATGAGGGACTTACTCTTAAATTAAATCCTACTACGGACTGGGCACTGTTGTACAACTCTTGTGTGCTTTGAGCGTATCATGTAATACATTCTGTAGCTGTGTTTATAAGAGTATTTATTTTGCCTTTATTATTACAGATTTCAAATCTGTACTATGTTATTACACAAGCTTATGTGACAAGCTTATATAAATATACACAATATCAATTGTGTCAATTGCATTCACTCTCAATTGTTTGTTCTTCATTTGGTATTACTTCTAATTTTTTGTGATGGACAAAGGCTGTACTAAGTGATCGGAAATTTTGTTGTCATCTGTTGTACTGCAACTAATTTTGAGTCTATAGGCATTTGGTAGTCATTAGTTATGGCTATTGTATTTTGATTAATTTGATCATCAAATAAACAGGTTTGTTTGTGATACAGATGTTATTTTTACATATAGCTGATTATGTCCATTTTTGGTTTTAGGTGTTATAGTGATAACTTAATAAGAAAGATCTTATCCAGACAAATGTAGAGAAATCAGAATTGAAAAATGGATTTGGTCAGGTTTTAAACTCTGCTTGCAAAGAAATTATCTGTAAGTTACATTACTGTAGGAGTTAATTCATTCTGTTCAGTTAGTCAGCTCATTACTTTCATAGTAGATAATTATATGCCCAAGAATGTTTATGCATAGGTTTTTGAAAGTAAGAGTCATATCTACTCCATAATAAAATCTTGTCTTATCAAGTTTCTATGTAAGCATCCTACACTCTTCATTTTTGTTTCCCTAATGAAGAAATGTAGAGGAGAAGGAAGAACTTCTCTAGCAAGAGAAACACAGAGGTCTAAAAGGGCATAGTATGAAATGAAGAATAAGCAGCAGAGGAAACTAGCTCAGAAAAGAGGAAAGTGGTAGAAAAGCGAGGAGTTATCTTTTAATTCAAGTCTCTTCACCAAACACAAAAGCTGTATTTTGTAACTGACAGTTTCCATGCATTTGATCATTCTTTGCAGACTTCTTGAAAAGACCACTGGAGAGTTATGTGAAAAAATTAAAAGTTCCTGTTCACGTGATTCGAATGGAACAGCGTTCTGGATTGATCAGAGCCAGATTAAAGGGGGCTGCTGCTTCTAAAGGCCAGGTCATCACCTTCTTAGATGCTCATTGTGAATGTACGGTAGGCTGGCTTGAACCTCTGCTGGCAAGGATCAAAGCTGACAGGTAATTATCTGTTGGTCCATGTTCTTATTTAAGGTTATTAAGAAGTTTCTAAGTATTACAGTGTAGCCTACAAGGAAGTATCTACTTTCTGAAGGGATAGATAAGTCCTGTACTTCTCATTGGTGTAAGGATAAAAGGTTAAGTCAGTACAGTTTTTAAAAAGTAAATAATTTAAAATTAAACCTATTTTAGAATGCATGGGACAATGTGTTAAACACAGGGAGATCTGAGTAAGACTGGAGTTAGGAGCAGAGGAATTTGAGCTCTTCTGCCTGGCCTCCTCCGTCATGAAATTGGGAAGATATCCTCAAGGAAGAAAAGGAACCCTGATCTCAAAAATAAATAACGTAAACAAGAACTGTCAAATTTTACCGTTTTCAGCTTCTCTGTGTGATTTCTTTATTTCGTAATATATTTGTGCTGTGGATTACTTGTGAATGAGTGGATTTCTATGATATGACTCAGTCTTCAAGGATGTATTTTCCAAAGTTAGAGTAGTTACTGGAGTCACACTGAAGTACACTGCACTAACATAGCTCTGTATTTCTAAAGTCTATATTCACAACACTTACATCCATGTTAGCATGATGGAAACTGTATTCGGAGTTAAAAGCAAAAACAAAAAAAAAAGAGAGAATTGATTTGCTTTATAAAACATTCATATATCTGAGCAGTAATGCTGTAGTTGCAGGCTAGTCTGTTAATAAGCAGTATATTAAATAGGCTAGCTGCTAAGCGCAGTGTTACAGATCTGTTTTGTTCTTGTGGCTAGAGGTGCAAATCACTTACATTTTAATGGTACGAGATACAACATTACATTATGACAAAGCTGCAGCTAATGAATCTGTACAGAACCATGCAAAGACACAACAGTAGCCTTTAAGTTGTTATCAACAGAAATTTTTGTCAGACACTGTAAAGTGTTATAATTTTTGCAAATAACCCAACAAAATAAATCCTTTGAACTTAGTTTCAATCCCTGAATCTTTACTGAGCTTTCTGTGAGAGGAAGCCTGCTTGAGGACAGTTACTTAAGTGTCTTTAAGATGATTAGAATTATCATCTCTGAGTATATGCCTTAATGATGTCAAGACAGTGAACAAGAAAACCTCTTCCTGTTGACTTTGCTGCAGTAGCTATACTTTGTTAATGATGGCTATAATCTCTTAGTCCTGATGGCTTATTGGAGTACTTCCCCTGGGCTACTGTCAGAGTCTTAATTTCAAAATGTTACTTCAAAATGTTACTTCGAGCACTTAAATAGAAAACAAAACCTCTTCTCTTTTATATTCAGTTGCTGTGTGACATTGAGATATGCTGTGATCAAATCCTCCGTCTGCAGGAGGATGATTATTTATTACTGATAATAATGCAAATACTATTAAAAAAAAAGTGCTAGTGCCAAAATTGGGTCAGAAAAAGACATTATTTCTAATTAGCAAGATAGAGCTTGTTATCTTTCATGGTAACAATTTGTTGAGTACAGTTAAAAGATAGCATTTGAAATTTTAAACTGTACCTGTTAAAAATGGAAAACAACTTTTTTTTCCTGACACTTGAATTAATAAGATTTGGTTCTTTCCTCTTTCTAGGAGAACAGTAGTGTGTCCCATCATTGACGTAATTAGCGATGACACCTTTGAATATATGGCAGGTTCTGATATGACCTATGGTGGGTTCAACTGGAAGTTGAATTTTCGTTGGTATCCAGTTCCTCAGAGAGAGATGGATCGACGGAAAGGAGATCGAACCCTTCCTGTTAGGTAATGATTAAATTGGGTGAAATGTTCACCTGATGTTTACACACGTCTTTTCTAGGTTAATCTTGTGTATAAGTAATTAATGAATTGTGTTGTAGCATCATTTTGGTCTGTATGAAGAAATAGCATAAAGGTTATTTTACATGGATTAGTTATTGGTAACTTCTGGAAGCAGGGAAGGAAGCTAGCAGTATGTCACTGTGGAAAAATTTCTGCGTGTTATGCCAGGTACCAGCTAGCTGCTAGCTCTTTGCTAGTTTTTATATGATGCACAGATTTTAACTGAAGCATGCCTCATTTTTATTTTTTGTTCTAAGAAGTAAACAGTATTTTGAATGTCGTTTTTTTTGCATGTATATATATATATATATTTCTATGTGCATACATAAACTTAATGTCTTCAAAATGCATGGATGGGAGGCAAATTTATTCTAGCATATCATGTAGATGTTATAACGAATATAATGAGAAACACAGATAAGTTGTCTGTAATATGTACTTTTTAACAATTGCAAATTTACATTTTCTGGCCTTATCTTTCTGAAAAGAAAGATACTAACCAAAAAGGTGAGGATGTGGTGTTCAGTATTATTGTTTATTTGTTTTTCCGTTATGAAGATTTATGAAATTGAGGGGTTAAGAAGTTAAACACATTCTCAGGATGGTGCTTAAAGGAGCATTTTTTTTCCGGCATCCTTTTTAGGGGAAAAACACACAGGTTTTTAGTTAAAAGACTGTTACCACTCTAGCTTGTATTTTACATTTCTTCCAGGAGGAGCTTAAAGTGTTGCAGAAGAACGGTTGGTCATTAAAAAAAAAAAAAAGTTGGAAAAACAATTTGTAGACATGAAATACAAAATTATATCAACAGATGAATGTGTAGTTTGTTAATTTTTTTTTTTCAAGTGAATTTGGGAGGTGTTGCTGTGAGAAACTAGGTGTTGCTAGTTAGGAGAAACTAGCACAGTCTTGCTTTACTTCCTACCAATAAGGAAGTTGTAAAGAAAATCTGGTTGTAACTCCGATTGTACAATTTTCTTGTGTTAAGCAATAATAGTGAAAGCAAGCAGGCCACTTCACGGCCTTTTGTAATTTTTCAAGAGTAGTTGACAGAAGTATAAATTGCCTGTAAGAAACTTTTCCCTTTTATGAGAGTTACCATCACTGGAGGCAGAAGTCTCCTTTTCCATGAACGGTAGCAGCTTACTGGGGCTGTTTCTCTATACAGAGTCAAACTTGAAGTGAGAAAACAAGAACAACTGTCAGTAGCTGTTCCTTCTCTGGAAAATTTTGAGCTAGCAAATGCATCAATGGTAACTGAATTTGGACAGAAACCTACAGAGAAGGAACAAATTACCAACTGGAGAAATAAAAAGCCATTTTGTCAGTGTAAGCGTGAAATGTATTTAATTATGTCTTCATAGTGACTGATGCTTATTTTTTTTGGTCTTTTCTTTCAGGACACCAACAATGGCAGGAGGTCTTTTTTCAATAGACAGAGATTACTTTCAGGAAATCGGAACATATGATGCTGGAATGGATATTTGGGGTGGAGAAAACTTAGAAATTTCTTTCAGGGTAGGTAAAAATTCATCTCTGTTCAGTGTTTTATTACAGTCAGGACATTTCGAGTTCTGCAAAATACAGATATGATGCCTGCAACAGCATCCTCTCCTTTTGCAGTTAGCAGTATACTTCCTGTCAAGTTTCTCCAGTGGAGATGTGCAGAAACTGTACCTATTAGTGAGGAAAAGTGTATGATGAGTAGCTGAAAGGCTTATGACAGAAATGTAATCAGAGCGTTCATCCTGAATAAACACGTGGGCTTTTTTAAGAAGGAATTCAGTTAGAAAATCCACTTGGCGAGCATAAGTTAAGAGTAATGCTGTCAGTGATGTTTAGCACATCAGTGAAATGTGAGCAGCTCTGTTACTCTCTGTTCTTGTTGTGCTCTACCCTAATGATTTCATGTTTTCAGTTGGATGTGTACGTAACCACTGTTGTTTCACTTTCATTGCTACCAAATAGAACTGTTTCTTTTTGTTTCACTTGTCATCTCAGAGTATATAGATGGGCACTTCTGTAGAAATTCAAGTTTCTGAATCTGCCATTTCTGAATCTGAGGTCCAAAATAAAACTGAAAATACTTTCCAAGTAAAATTTTTCAAAATGTATCTTCTTTTTACATGGAGAATCTATTTTATAGTAGACTGTGTAGACAAATTACTACCTGTTATTCCCTGTGATTCTTGTGAGCCTTTTCCTTCCTTTGCTGTCAGCTTGCCCAGTTCTCTAAAGTAATCCCATGCTGTGAGGCCTGATAAACTATTTCTTATGCTATCCTACTCACACTTGTGAGCATTCTTACCTGTGGAGCAGGAAACAGACTTATTTTTCCTCTTCCATGCAGTATGTGTATGTTTTAGATGTTATCTAATGTTTCTCCAACTTGAACAAAAGCAAATAATTACAATTTTAAATATATATCTTTTATCCATTTGAAGCTATGCAGTAACTGTTCTTTCACTTTCAGATTTGGCAGTGTGGTGGCACTTTGGAAATTGTAACTTGTTCACATGTTGGGCATGTGTTCAGAAAAGCAACACCATACACTTTTCCAGGAGGTACGGGGCAAATAATCAACAAAAATAACAGACGGCTTGCAGAAGTTTGGATGGATGAATTCAAAAACTTTTTTTATATCATTTCCCCAGGTGAGCAGGCCTTTGGTTATGAGAAATATCTATTAAGAATTTAAAAGAATTACTACTGGGAAAGAACATGAGTATTATGAGCATTTAGATAAAAATGTTATTGCTTTGAAGTTTGTAAGACAAAGCTCATGTAAGATGTACAAAAAGGAAGACCTTAATTAAAAAATAATTTTGTTAGCCTAACCAGAGATGTGCCCTGAAGTCTTTGAAGTCTTTTTTTTTAAATATGAACATGACTTATGAATGAGCTTCCTGTGCAAGGGAATTAAAACTCAGTAGAATGTCAAAGAGTTCAATTGTAGTGCTGAAAGCTAGCTATCCGAATGCATCTCATAATGTGCTGGTGTTTGGCTTCTGGCTTCTGTGTTGTAGGCATTCAAGGCTGAATCGATCAGAAATGATTTAAGTGAATTGCTGTAGCAGGAGTGGCAAAACTTAACGTCATTTGGCTTGGTAGTGTTTGCACTTCGCTATCCAGAGTGTAGGATAGTTGCCGATATATTTGACTGAGATGTTATTTATGATGTTTCTTAAAAATGGATGTTAACAAAACATGAAAATGTAATATATGAAAGCAAATTTCCCATAAACTCAAACTTTGTGCAAAGAAACTTTCAGTAAAGGAAAGGAAGCCTGGGAAGTACTGAATTATTACCTTCCACTGCAGGTTGTTTTGTTGTTTAAAGAGCCAACGAACGAGAGACAAACTTGGGGGAGCAACAGACACCCATAACTACTTGAGATATATAGAGACTTTCAACTTCAAACACTATGCAGTAGTTTTATATGCTGAATCTGCTTTTCCAAATAAGTACTTTTAAAAACTAGTATTCCCTTATGACTTGCTTATTAAACCTGCATAAGTGTTGAAATTTAAAACCTATAATACAATGTAGCATGAGTCTGAACAACATCAAATTTAGATTACAGGTTTTGAGAATACTTGTGAGAACAAATGACCATGCTTCTCTATACTGTTTTTTCTTAAGAGAACACATTACTTAAGACATGTAAGATTTAAAATAGAAAAATAAAAAAAAAAATCTTGGTACTACTCAAAGCCTTTTAGGTGAAATCAAAAGCTTAATAGCTTATGGTTACCGCCCTTTGTTTTTATTAATGAAGCATTATGAGTTCAAACATCACATGTATAAATATATCATTGAGGTAGGTTGTATATAAGTAGCTGCAATTATTTTTGGCTAAGATTGCTTTTATGGATCCATGTCAAGCTAGATTTTTGGATGTACTAAGCAGCTAGGAACACCTAACTATAAAAATAAGCCCTTGAAAACAAACGTGAATTACTCAATGCAGTGGTAAGGCTGTGTTACTTTATATATGTATATAACCTTTGTAGTGCTCCCATTTCATGTGGTAAGCATAAGCTACAAAAGGAAGTTAGTGTTTTCGTTTTGTAGAATTACTGTTTTGATAGGGCTTGCTTTCATGGGTTTGCAGTATTGTGGAATATAAATGCATTCTCCTCTTGGAGAAAAGGAGTGTAAGAATTTCACTTAGAAAATCAGTAAAAGTTGAAATGGGGAAAGTAACTTCAGCAATTAGCTGTAATTGCACTGTACATTCTCTTTCCTTTAGAAAGATGTACGTCTGCATAGGTTGTTGTATGCTAATAGCCTGGACGTTTCGTGGATATGGATGTTTTCTTGCCAAGAGCTCTAAGCTGTTCTTAGAGCATCTGCACCTGCCAACTGGCGCACAGTCTCATTTGTGTACGCATATCCATACTGCTGCACTAAAGTTTGATGCTAGAATTTCCAAGTGTTTTAAGAATTGTAGGATCATACAGAACCTGAATAAGTTAGGTTATTCTGAAACTGGCTTGTTGCTGGGAGCTGTGAAAAAAAATGGTTAGTACTCTAGTTAGCTCTCTTTTATCTCTAATATTTATTGTTTGAGAATGAACTTAGAGATTATACTCGGTGCTGCTCATTCTTTCCTCCAAATCCATGTGAACCATTAGAGCCAGCAGGTATTATTTAGAATGAATTATTATTTGGGGAAGTCCCCAGATCCCTTACTGTTATCATTCTGGTATCTCCAGGCTTACGAGGTGTGCAAACTGCTGATTTTTACCTGTTGACAGCAAATATCACTGTAAATTTTCAGTGCGTCTTTCTGAGCCAACTCGGTGAATCTCTGCTGCATTGACTCGCTTAGCCATGTTCTGGTTTTCCAAGCATCCTTCTAATGTAAAAATTAAATGTTTAGTTCTTGCAGGATGATGGTGTAGCGACCCTCTGGCAGACTACAGTATGCAGCCTGTGAAACTCTTTACTAGTGCAGTGTGTACTTTCAGTATTACTGTGACAGTGTCACAACTTCTTGCAAAGAGCAAGGTGAGAATTTTTAAGCTGATGCTGGTTTGCAAGCCTGGGTGCAGATGAGAAAGGAAAACAGGCAATCGTCCGTGCATCCATGTTTTTTCCCGTTAGTTGACATGGATGAGAAAATTGGATTTTGAAGGAACTAATACTCTGACAGGCATCATTGAGCCAAGCTAACAAGAAATTTGTTTCCTCCTTTATATCCTTTCTCTTCTGCTCCCCTAAGATAGTGAACTGCAGAGGGATTGGTCCGGGAAAGCAAACCTAAGATTCTCAGGTAGCTTTTCCCACTTCATATAATCTGAATTGTCTGAAAAAAATGGCTTACTGTTTGACTGATAAGAACTCAAGAGACTTTTTACTATTGATGTAATGTAGTTAAATGGAAAGCTGCACTCTTGAAAAGTGAGCCTGTAATCCTTTTTTCCTCTAATAAGTACAACCTAGTAGGAATTATTTGTCTCTTTTAAGCTTTCATGCATTTTAGAAGCCGTCTTTCTGCTTAGAAGTAGATAGGTACAGCAGGAAGCTGGGCAGGACAATTTTGCAGCAGGTTCAGCTCAGCCAAAATCAAACCTATCTCATTGCACACAACAGCTGTTCTCCACGATGGTAATGGCATTAGCTGTAGTCTTTCTGCATTAGTCTACAGTTTTTCTCACAGTTGTGTGTTTCAGCAGGGTGCTGTTTCCCAGACCATTTCCTGCTGGAATCCAGCACACGCAGGTGAATAGTCTGGCTCCTGTTAGCTTGTTCTGCAGACTTTGCCGCTTCTTTACGATTTTTAGTGTAGCTCTTTCCTCTCCTTCTGTAGTCTAAGATACTGTGACGGGATTGCCAAGGTGAGGTGGTGTCAATCTAAGAGTTTGCTGCAAGGAGAGCACCCTGCCTGTCATGCCCGTCATGATGGGGTCCTCCCCTCACTTGTTGATTGTTCATTTAGCAAGTTAAAGCAGCTGACATAAACTCCTCAGGATGTTTTATTCTCTGGGCTGGCTTTCTACTGGTTAAGTTAGCACCTGTGTCAGCACAGGAAGTGCAGCAGGAATCTGAAGCTGAGCAAGGGAAACTGCCCCCTTCCGCAGCAGCAGCTGCAGAGCATGAGGTTGGCTTACCACAGCTACCTCCCCCGCACCTTCTTATAACTACTAATTAATGGTAAACTGACCGTTGCGGCATTTTCTGCTATCTTCCATCTAAATGTGAAGCATAGATGCTTTAAACCTCGTGCTGCACGTGAGTCTGAGTTGCAGCTCCTACATGCAGCCTCCTGTTCCTGGGCCAGTGCGCATGGCTGTCATTCAGCAGCCTCTCTTATCCCAGCTGGTACGCTCCAGGCATCCCAAAAAGCAGCTCTAATGAGCTTGGGTAGAGCCTCGTCTAGTGTGTATGGAAATTAATTTTATTGTTGATCAAAAGTTTTACCCAGAACTTATCTTTCATTGCACTGGAGCTGAATTGAAGAGGTAGAAGGCCTGAAAAGACAGCACTGTAGAATTATCTAAGCAAGAACCATCTAGACAGACATAGGTGTGTTATCCTGAGAACTGGATCAGTAAGCCTAATTTCTTATCACCGCATGTGCCTGTCTCTAGCCAAGCATGGTAAGTCCAGGATAACGTTTCTGTTTCTGGGTGGTGGGGAGGACAGAGAAGGCACTGAGTCAATGGTAGTTGATCTTGCAATGTATCTAAACCTATCTTCAAAATACATACGGAGAGATTCCATATGGTCTTGTTTTCAGCTAGTATTCCCTATTATAGCATTAACTGGAGATGTAAATGCATAACTGCTTGAATTGGTTTTAATGATTATTACTTATCAAGTGTCATAATACTGAATAAAAACAAGTTCTATGATTTTTTTAACAGAAGACCGGTTTTGGATGAAACAGCTTTCATGCAGTGCTTTTGAAAAATGATTGAGTGGCTTATACTCATGATGAAAACATGATGCTTCTTGTTTTTCAAAGCAGTTTAGCATAAATATATTGCCACATTGAACTTGGCAAGCAAATCTTCAGCTCTTTTGAAATTTTGAGGACAGCAAAACTGTTGCAACATGGCCACTGGGAAGCCTAATAAATAATAATTTAATAATTAAACTCCTGAAGGAGTATTCTACTGATAGACATTATTTGCATGCAAAAGCAGTAGGCTATTTGTACTGTTACAGCGAAAAGAGTGGAGAATTTACTAGTTTTGAAATGGTTCCTTCCCAGTCTATAGAATTATCTCTCAAAAATAGAGGAATAAATTTTTCAGAAAATAGTGATAGCATTGAGTGAGTAGCTTCTAAACATTTCTTCTGATGCTTAGTAGCCAAATTGCAAAAATGGCTGCTTGGGCGAGAAATATGCATTTGTCAAATCAAAGAATTTGATTACTTCTGAGTAAAAGTGTAAGTATAACCAAGAGTTCTGATTGCTCAGTAATATGTAATAGTCTTTCCTGTTCAGAGTAGCCTGGTACTGCATACCAGATTTCTTCAACAGTGACATTACCAGCAAGTGCTGAGATGAATCTTAAATTTGTACAAAAGACTGGTTTTGGGATTATTTGATATGAGTTTGCATTTTTTTTATCTGAACCTTTAAAACCAAGTATAAAAACACTGGAAGACATATCTAAGACTTCAGTGCATATATCATTTTTTATTACTGTGTGCAGAAAATATTTCAGAAATGTCTTTAAATGTTTGTATGATTTCTATTTTGCAGTTGTCCTGGTTTGCTTCTATTTCTACCCCAAACTGTTACCTATTAGCAACTGTGTCTTCACAGTGTAGTGCAAACCTTTAGGGATACTCAAGCCATTTTTGATTATAGAGAAGGTACCAGAAGCAGTGAAGAGACTGACTTGCTTACCTGGAAAACAGAGTAACTTAGCCTTCTTAAAGAACACCACTAAGGCAAACTGTGCTCTTTCTGCTATCCAGTCCAGCTGCAAAGCTGATGCTAACTCTAATCCGCGTGCCAGTATATGGTTTGGAGCAGACATGACTTCAGAGGGGTTTTGTTTTTTCAGGTCTGTCATGCTAAAAGTGGTTAAATGGATATAATATACACCTTTTATTTCAGTGTAATGGAGTGAAAATCAGCTGGCACATTTCTTCTACATGGTGACATTTAAAACTACTTTAAGAAGTAACACATTTGTACACCATTAAGTGTCACTTGGTATTTAATTCTATATGGTTGAGACTTCAATTCTTATGCCATTCAGTAAAATGGCAAAACCTATTTCTTTTTGTGAAAATCAGTGTAGCAAATTCTGTTGATGAATGAGTTTTGAATGCCATAAGGTTCTTGCAAGGATGGCATGATAACTGTTTTATACATCAGCTTCACTTTCATGACTCTGTACTTCAGCTCTGGTTGGTTCAGCAAGGCAGCCTGCCTTTTCTTTATCATTTCTTGAGAGAGTATTCTTTTTGATGTACAGTAAATCTTTGCTCTGGTGAGAGAGGGTACTGTTTTGGTGTTGTTTTGTTTTTGTATATTTATTTTTATTCACGTTATTGAATATGTTATTAAAACAGAAAAGCTTTCGTTTGCTTTTATTCACTTACTAGTATAGTTCCCCAGAATAGTTTTTCAAAAGTCAGAAAAGTCTTCTCTAAAGTTTAAAGAAATATAGAAAAATGCTAATCGGAATTGTTTGTTTTTAGAATACTGAAATTACAAATGATTTTAGTGATATTTACAAACAGCTGAAGTAATGCAGTCATCTGTCTTAATTGAGTAGAAATACACCATCTACTGGCAGTTCTATTTAATAACACAGGATACCAACTTCAAAATATCTCAAACTCAATTTCAAAAGGTCAACAATTTTAGAAGTAACTTATCATCCTCTGAGTGCAGGGATTTCTGAAAAATGCATGTAACTGCAGGTCTTTAGCTATAGTGGCCAGCTGAGCTGTCTGTGGAGGGAATTTAAATTGAGTGGTTTTTGGGTTTTGTGTGTGTGTGGTAAAGTATTACTTTGGCCTATGTGATTTGAAGTATAGTATGGAAAATACAAATAAAATGTGGTGCCTGAAAACTGGAAATTATCCTACCCTTAATTACTGTTATTGGAATATTAATAACAGTGCTTAATTCTAATGAATTAAAAATACCTACTGATTGTGCATACCTTTCACATCCCATTTCCAGATGGGATTTGAACAACTTAATGTTCCGAAGAAACTAAAACCACCATAAAGGGGTGGGAAGATACAGGAAGAATAGAGCACTTCGATAAATAAGGAACAAAAGAGAAAAAGAAGGCAGGCAAAATACCACAAGAAAAATGTAACTGGCCTAATGGTGAACACAGTTCCTGCAACTGCTGCAGTTATATTGAACAAACACTAAATTATTAAATGCTTAGTTCCCTGTGTGAAGGCTGCTTTTTGTCTGTTTCTTTATGCAGTTAGATGGATGATGAAGGGTTCAGCAGGTGGTATCTGGCTTACAGAAATAAATTAAAACGTAGTTCTGCTTACTCCACTGAAGGAGATTGCTGTATATGCTGCACGGTGCATATACACTCCAGTTGGCATTGGGGATAGAATGGTGTTAGTGATTGTAACAGTTTCAGCCTTTTCCTCTAACTTAGTAAGCAGTTGCATTCATATTCTTCCACAAACCATAGCTCAGAAGTTGTCATGTGTACTACAGATGGAGTGATTCAACCTTTTGTATAGTTATCAGGAGAAAGATGTCAGAGGTACTGATTAACTTGTCCACTGTGAGTATAAAAAGCATAATGCTATACTTATTAAAAAAAAAAAAGTATAGGCATGATTGCAAGCAATGTATTATACCAATCACTTTTGTATTAAATGGAATTGCATACAAATTCACTGGTAATAATTAAATACAACTTTTTTTTCTTTATCTCTAGGAGTTACTAAAGTTGATTATGGGGACATATCATCACGTCTTGGGCTGAGACGCAAGCTCCAGTGCAAGCCTTTCTCCTGGTACCTCGAGAACGTTTATCCTGATTCCCAAATTCCACGCCATTACTTTTCTCTGGGGGAGGTAAGATTTTACCCTATGTATTTGTCTACTGTTTGTAAAAAGTATGTTGCACAGCAAGTTGTTTGTATTCTGAACTGAATAGTACAAACAAGTTAACCTCCAGCAAAGTTCAAGTAACTTGCAATATATTCCCATCATCTGTAAAATGATACATCTGGCTTCTCAGACAGAAAAACAAAATTTGTTATACAATACTGTAATTGAAGTGTTTTCCCTTCTTTAGTACAGTGCTAAATTTCACATAAAAGGCCTTTAGAAACAGTCCTTCAGAAATTCATAGTTACGGATAACTTTGTGTATAAATTTCTCTACATAGAGAAGAGTTTTGCTTAACAAAACTAGACCAGATCAAGCAAGGACTTTGTTTAAAAAACAAAACAAACGCTACTCTGAACTTTACCCCCAGAATCTTCTTCAGTCACCAGCAAATTCCAGTGATCCCTAAGCTTTGCTGGACATTTCTGTCTGTCTTTATTTTCAATGACTGTAGAGGTAGCACAGATGATGCTGTCCTAAATAAGTAGGCCCTACTCCCCACTACAAGTCATGCTGAGCCAAATATCACACCTCTTGTAGGGTGATTTTATACTGTGTTTGTTTGTAAAAGAGAAACATTTTTAACAAAACAGGGCAGGCGTTCAGGCTGCTGTATGGATATCAGCAGACCGATATTCATGCTGTTTACTGTATAATAATACAGGGATTAAGGTTATAACTCAAGAAGTGAGGAAATTGATCCCAATCTCCCCTGACTTCAAAGGGAATTAAACCCACTGTGCCTAGGGGAGTGTTTTGAAACTTCTGGTAGTTTGGGTCCTGAGACAGAATTGTGTCCCTTCTGTTGCAGCTGAGTCTTTGTGGAAAAAGGGCCCACAATATGGGAAGATCCCCAAAAGAAAGCAAAGAAACATGATTCTTTAACCTAGTAGCTTGAACAGTTACCTGGGAATGTGAGCCTCAGATAGTGTTTTTTCATTGTAGTACCATTCATATATTTTACAATTCATTCAAATAACCCCTGTGTGTATAAAGGAGAGAGTTGGTGCCTGTGTGGTTTGATATGGGCCTAGTTCTTTTCTAAAAATAACAGCTTTTTGTGATGTGCTCTTTTTCAATCCAAGATAAGAAACGTGGAGACAAACCAATGTCTGGATAACATGGCAAGAAAAGAAAATGAGAAAGTTGGAATCTTTAACTGCCATGGGATGGGTGGAAATCAGGTGACTTTTTGTAATGATATTAATGAATTGAATTACTTGGAATGCTACTCATCAGGACATCTTTTCAGTTCTTTCAATAGTGATCATTACATTTTACTTAAGCAGTAAAGTTTAGGAAAACCTTATTGAAGAAAATACCTGTAAGAGGGATTGCATGAGAAGATCTGTTGATTTCTCATTTGTAGGTTTTCGAGGACTGATTGCAACATGTTTTAGATAAACTATAAAGTCAAAAATGAAATGAGGAGAGGAGACTGCCGTGAGCCATACTTTACCTCCTGTAGATTCTCTGGAACCATCTCCTGTTTAGACCTGCTGGTTCGCATTGTTAGTTAAACAAAAGCAAAACAACATGCCTCCTCCTGAAATGTTGTTTTTAATGTGCATGGCTGTGTGCCGACTCTCAACTTTTTTTAACATTTGTTTTTTCATTTTGTTAATTCTTGATTAACTCTTCCAGTATACACAGATTGCTTGTGTTGAGGATCATACTGTTCCTGTGCAAGAAACGGTCTGCAGTTTGAAAACATCACTTTTGTTTGAAGAACTTATAGTGTTTGTACCCCTAAAAAAAAAAAAAAAGTATTTCTGTACACGCTGAAGAAAAAAAGAAAAAGTTCAGTGGTTATTAATGAAGTAATGCGTGCAAATATTCCCCTTAACTCTCACTCTTCACTTCTTTCCCCCTGCCTCCAGACACTTCTACCCCCTACACTGTCCCGTCCCCGGGAATTCTTTGGTTGAATGCTTTTTTTTTCTCAATTTCTCTCATTCTTTGTCTGTCTAGGTTTTCTCATATACTGCCAACAAAGAAATTCGAACAGATGATTTGTGTTTAGATGTCTCCAAACTTAATGGCCCAGTAACAATGCTCAAGTGCCATCATCTAAAAGGAAATCAGCTTTGGGAATATGACCCAGTGGTAAGTCTTCTAATAACTTGTGATATTAAAATAAGATAACTTGTGTTTTTATGTGAGCCTACACAGCAACAAAATCCTTCATGGGACCACTATTTGACCATTGAATAAGCAAGGAAATAAGTCAGGATTATGTTCCCTCTGTCATTAATTCACGGTCACCTGATGAGCATCTGCATTGATTTAATTACCTAGTAACTTTCTGGGGAGCCCTTAAAAAAAAAAAAAAAAAGGAAGAATATTTTCAGTGCACTTCCAGATCCTATGAAGGACTGTCTGCTAGTGCAATATTCTGTTAAGGTGAGACTGGCACAAGATCCTTAGCAAGCACTATCTCTTATTGGTCCTGTAGATACCTGGAATAATTTTATTTCTTCAATTCCAACATCTGATGTCTTGTGTCTCAAAAGGTTAAAAGGAAATACTGTTGTAACCAAAAAGTCAGCATCCTGAAATTATAAGAAAAGTTTTACTTTTCTAATCTTGGTATGTTTAAGATACAGATGCTTCAAAGAGCTTTATTTTCATAATCTTTTCCATAACATTCAAACTTATTTTGAAATTTTTATGTTGAACTCCAGATCTAGAAATCATTGGCCATTGATCAATGGTTTGATCTGCAAGCTCTTTACAGTATTGTGATTGGGTAGAAATGTTAATGGAAATGCTTAAATTTGAGTCTTGGAAACCATTCATTCCTTTTTTTTTGATGTGGTCAGTTTACCTGACTTAAGTAAATATGATGAGTAATATTACTTACTATATGCAGTGATTCACCCAAGAGTAAATGTTTTTGTTTGTTTGTTTGTTTTTTGAAGGAGAAGATAGTATCTAGATAAAAAATCACTAGCATTTCCCAGGAGTTCCAGGTCAGGGTGTGGGGTTTTTTGTTTGTTTGGTTTGTTTGTTTTCCCACTCTGTGTCTCAAGAGGGGAATGCTTTTTAACACTTATCTATTAGATTATAGATTAGATTTTGATCCAAACTAAACTAGCAAGGCTTGTCAGATTCTGCAGAGAATACAGAAGTATGTATCCTTCAGCTGAAAGAACCAAGTAGTCTCTCTTGCAAAGATTGCTGCAGCCCATAAAAGAAACTTCTCCTGTGCCTAACCCTAGCCATAAATGTGACTGTATGTGTTTTCTCTCTTTGTACCTAGATTTTCCACTGATAAAATAATCTTCAGAACTTTACTGAAAGCTAGCTAATGAAGCACAAAAATAAGTTAGAGAATACTTAGCAAGAACACATGCCCATATAGTTGGGTGATTTGTCTATATTTTTTCCTTCTCCCTCTGTTCAGGAGGTGTTTATACTAAAGGGGGACAAAAAAAAAAGCAAGTTGTGTGTTAGTCATATGTCTGCTTAAATGTGTTCCAGGTCCCTTCATTCTTCAGCTGCTGCATGAGTGCAGCACACTGAACTGCTCTTTTTTTAAACATCTTGCTGCTTGTGCACATAGGGCATGTTTTTATCACTCTCCAGTCAGTTCAGTGTCCTGGCTGTGCTGCTGAGAGAGAGTAGTACCACCGATACTAATGCCAGTCAGTGCCACACACAGGCTGATGCACTAAGTATTCAGAGTACAGTAGCAGGAAATGCAACTCCCGAAGACCTCCTCTTTTCCATAAGAGCAGCGCTGAGGTAGATGGAGTGGTGTATGGAAGATTGCATGAGTAAGATTAGTAGATATTGGAAAAGATATGTATGCATCTTTATATGCATTTTGTACGTACATGTGCACTTGTACGTATACGTGTTTTTAAAAGGAACATAGTTCTAAAAGAACATAATTTGAGGTCAGTTTTGTCCCTGACTGAGAAAAAAGGGTTCAATGTGAATTGAATTCATTCTGATGTCATGAAAACTACTGTTATAACTAGTAATCAAAGTTGTACATCTTACCAGACTTCAGTTGCGAACTCCTTGAAAATCCCCAGCAGTACGGTACTATTTATGGAATAGTGGATATTGCTTAAGAAACAGTGTCATTTAAAAGGTTCAGACCATTCTGGTTTTTTGTGAAACTTAGTGTTTTAGCATCCACAGTACAGAACAACATATTTACGTAATCTTTAGAATGGGGGTCTGGGCTTGGTAACCATGGGGGTCTTGTCTAGTTCCTGTTTGCTTACAGAATTATAACAGCTATTAATAAAAAGGTTATCTTCTGCCAGGTAGAACTCAATTCTTCTTATTTTACCTTCCAGAAATTAACCCTGTTGCATGTGAACAGTAACCAGTGCCTGGACAAAGCCACCGAAGAGGACAGCCAGGTACCCAGCATCAGAGACTGCAATGGCAGCCGCTCTCAGCAGTGGCTACTTCGCAATGTCACCCTTCCAGAAATATTCTGAGAGGTTCTGAAGAAAAGAAAGGATTGACTGGGCTACCTCGGCTAATATTTTGGCTACACTGTTAAGTAGCAACAGAAGGAAACTTCTCTGCAGAATCCACAGTTCATCAGCTGTTAGAACTCCTGCAGCTTTTCAGTAGCTGTGAACCAGCCTTCCTGTATAAGGATGTGAAACTACCACACATACTAGTGAAACTGCGCCCACTGATGTTTACAGGATTGAACGAGTTTCTTCCAGCAAATAATTTAGAGAACATTTGGACAGTGGAAACATAATCAATGAAATATTCTTTCTGAAGAGCTGCATATCATTGTAGTTTGCTTGCACATCAGTAAGCTCTGCTGAAAGTGCTGTTGAGATGAAGAAAGTTCCAAGACTTTTTTTTTCCTGGTTAGTAGTGGTAACCAGACTACTAAATGTAGATCCACAAATAAACAGAGAGCTGGAAAACGGATTCAATAACATGAAATAAGAATTATGTGGTTTAAAAAGAAAAAAGTAAACAGGGTTTAATGGAAACTAAATCAGAACTACGAAAAGTACAATTTGTTATAGTGAAGTATCAAATTTATATGTAGATTTTATACCTCAGTGGGGGAAAAATAACCAAGTCAAAACACAATTGTTTCTCTTTTTCAATTGTGTGATAGTCCATAAATACTATTTTTTTTTCCTGGTGGGTCTAAAATTATTTTGGGTGCAAATAAAATGAGCGTAAGAATAAACTTAGCTCTTGAATGTCAGATCAACGTTTTTTTTATTTTATTTTCTTGGCTGTTGGAATTGTATCTTTTTATTACTGTCTGAAAACTGGAGGTTAACATGCTGTCTAACTCTTTTTGTCCAGACCTGACATTTCAGTTTATACTTGGGTCAGTCAGCTTATGGACTTTCATGGCCAAACAAAAGATTCAAGTACATTTTGAAATTCTTAAGTTAACTTGACAGAATATGCTTAGCACCCAGAACTCATACTACTGTACTATGGTTTTGTTTTCATAGCAATAAATCTTTTGTTCCTCATTTGATTTCAGTCATCAGAAAGCCAGAAGAAAAGATAGATGATTTGGGTAGCAGGAGATTGGCAAAACTGAAGGTTTTCTGGAATCCTTTTTCACTCCACATTCAGATGTGCTTCATTGTCAAGTGCATATTTAGATTAGACTCTGAATTGTAATGTTGATCTGCTGCTTTTTTCTAATAAAACCTAAAGAAAGATAGCTAAATTGGCATGTTTTTTAAAGTTAACATAGCCAAAAGCAATATGACTGTGTCATTACATTGGTCTGCATTTTTTTAAGCTGGATTGTTTTGTTTTGTTAAGAAAAATCTGTGTGGGCTGATCTTGAAAATGAGCTACTGGATGCTCAGAGTATATACTGAATTTTCTTTTGGAAAGAAAAATGAGATTTACTTAATGGAGAGGATATTTTTATGATAAATGTCATTGTTTGGCCAACTGTCCTGTAAAGCAAATTAAATTTAGACTCCTGCAAAAGTTGTGTGGAATTATGTTTGACTGTTACTGCCACTTTATATTTGCTACTCCAAGCTACTCCAAATTGCTTTAGGCAGTGTTACCTCTGTTATTTCTGCAGCAGTACACAGGAGTTTTCATATGCAAAGCAGGGGAAATGTTTTTTTGTTGTTGTTTTTTTTAAAAAGGCAATGTTGTATTGCTACATCTATCCATAGGATGAGATTATGTGGAGTTAATCAGGTAATCATCTAGATATGTAGGTATTTTTCATAAACTCCTTTTTGGAAAGCTGTGCAAATGTCATGAGCTAGAAGTAGATTTATGAAAGTAATTGCATGGTACGGTTATTAGAAAGATATTGAAGTGTGCCCAAAGGACTAAAACAAAAAAGTCTGTCTTAATGGTTATACGAGAAGACTTATTCCTTTGGTATGGCTGGTGAAGAGGATGGGATGGGTGGCAGTGTTATCATTTGTAGCTGACGCTTTTTCTTGCTCCTTAAATTCTCTGTGGTCCCTCATGGTTTTATACTGCTTCTGAAGTACAGTTTGTGTTCAGCTGAAACTGCATGTTAGCCCACCAAAATACTGTTTGCAGTCTTCTGCTGTGTTATTAGCGTGTGATGTTTTGGATTTCAGTTTAGTTTATCTTACCAAAGAAGCTATGGGGGATGAGCATGGAAGGGGAGTAAAAATGAAGTTATGTAGTAGTTCAGAAACAATTTCCTAAACTCAAAACACATCCCTTTAAAAACATTGCTAGAAAAGAGGTTACAAATGACCTTCATTAATTCAACAAGTCATGTGTTGGTTAATAATACCATGATAAAAAATCGTTGCACAACAAAAAGCCCATGTATCAAGCTGTCATGTTTGGAAAGCTGAAAGAGCAATCCTGCTTTCCAGCCTATACCCTACTGACGCTTCCCTGCTGAACACAGGGAGGAGAAGCAGCCAGCTGGAGAGTACCTGCAGCCTCTGGGCGTTTGGTTCAAAGCACTTTGCTCTGCCAGACCCGTGGTGGGGCTGACTAGTGAGTGGCTGCTTGTGCTTAGCTCACCAATGTCACTGCTGCACATCTCAGCCGTTGTACAGGCTGTGTCAGGAGACAACGCGTGGCGTCTGTTAAGATTCGCTGTCTCTTTTGTAATGTGCATTTCAGATATGCTGTGGTATTAAGCATCTTCCAAACACAGACACAAATAGCTTTCCCGCCTTGTTTTCTTTTAGCTTTTCCCACCCATGCAGTTGCAGCAGCTGCCTTTAGAGTTCCCTGCTGGCAGAGAGCTTAGTGTCTGCATTTACCTCTGCTCTCCTAGTGCTGGTCTTCTGCTGACCCGTGTTATATTTTTATGCCCTGGTTCTGAATGGTAATATTAGCAGACTCTAATACTAAATACTTAATTCCTTTCCATTTAATCTGTCTTCCCCTACTGAAGTCAGTGGGAATTTTTAGAACCCCTGTAAGTATTTAAGGTTGGACTAGATGATCTTAGAGGTCTTTTCCACCCTGAATGATTCTATGATTCTGTTTGTATTTAACCTGTTCTGAAAAATAGCATTGTGTTCGTTCTTGCTGCGTAACATGCCTGTGTTATTAGGGACATGGATAATTTCTGGTAGATTTTCCACTCTGGTCTCTAGCACCTCTGCAATCATGGCTGCTTTGTTCAGATCAAATATAGAAGGAAAAAAAAAGACTACTGATGTCTTATTTGACATTGACAGCAAATACAAGCAGAGTGAGTGAAAAGATCAGTAGTCGTATGTTGGAGAGAATCATTACGTTATATTTTTTGCTTTTTCTGTACTGCCCTTGGTGTGTTTAGTGTACGTTTCCTATGTATGCTCTAAAGATAGTGTTCTGTTCTCTATCTTTTCTCATTTGGCTCTTGGAAGACATTTATTGAGGAACACCAGTGCCTTTTAACTGAGTTGAAATGTATTGCATATTATGGTATGACCTTTGGATAACTATGCTGTGCCAGTTCTTATTAGATTGTATTCAATATGTTCAGATACTGGAAGTCACAAAATAGTTATCTGCATGTACATACAACTGTGAATGTTTTTGTCAGCCCAGGTTGCCTCGTTCTGCCCGTTTTTCCAGTATGAAATTAAGTTGTATTTCAGTGGCTTTATTTTTATGGTAGTACTATACAAAAGGGCTTAACAGTCACTTTTCATATCATCACAGTAGGGGACAAAATCTGAGACATACATCATTAACAAAAGAAAGACTCTCTGTTACAAGCTAGCTGCAAAAGCAAGATAATCATTCGAATTCTCTCTCTGAAGAATGCTTCTTTGTTCCTGTGTTTGTTCAAGTAATGTAATTCATTCACAGAGATGAGCAAACCCGTTGGCAGCGTTCTTCTGATGTATTTCCCCTTCCAGGTAAGGAGAGGCAAGTATCCTTCATAAGTTTTAATGGGAAATAGTTACTCAACTTTCTTAATTTGAAAACATGGAAGAATTGTTAATGTGGTGGAAAAAAAATGCTGGAAATTTTTAACAGTCACCAATATTTTTTTTTTTAAAATAGCCTTAGCCACCTCGCATCTCATTTGACTTCAGTTGTATTACTAGAGATTTAGGGTCTGACAGGAATATGTGAGGTTAAAATGATCGGCCTCAGAGTGCTGTTGGCTTTCAGGCCTATAACAATATTCCTTATAAGTATCTTCAAGCAAATAGGTTGCTAGGCTTATGTCTGACCCTTAAATACCCTGATAATTGAGAACTGTTTGGCCAAACATAATTGTGACGTTCTGTGAAGGTTATACATGTGGTGTGCACCCCTTTTGAATAATAAAATAGCATTTATATATGTTTAAAAAATAATAATATAGGAAACAAAAAGGGAACAAGAGCTATTAAGTTATCTTGAGACTCAAAATTAAGACATAGAGATGAAAATCTAACTCACTACACTGTTTACTTTTTTTTTTGAATCCAAGCATTCTGCCTACATTTCATGCCGAGTCAACTGATCCTTACCATGCTGAGCCATTCAGCAAGGCGGTGCTAGTCCATGTCAAAAGCAACCTTTGAGATGAAAGCAAGCTGCTACTTCTGACAATAAACCAAATAATTGCCATAACGTCATTTCGGGATATAGATGGTAACCTGCCCCTGAAATGATTGTGACTGGTTTCCTTGTCTCTGCCTCTAAAGCATCTCATAAAAGACAAATACTTCCTTTCAATCTGATTTGAATGCATCATCTTCGCCCCCCCCCCCCCCCCCCCCAGTGGATGGTTGTCTTTTGGAGTTTCAAATAACCTTGACATTATTCATGTTTTCTATTTATTTGTATTCTTCAAACAAAACTTCTTGATTTCACCTCGTGGAGTTCTGTCTCCTTATTAACATCTTTCTCCAAGTGTTTTGTATGTTGTTTTAAGAGATTAGGTGATGGTATTCAAGGTGCTTAGGAGATCATATATTGCCATTAAAGGTGTACACTATTTCTGCTACCCATTATTCCTTCTGATAGTGCATTAAGTAAATGTTCTCATGAAGTGATAGTGGTGTTTTCTCTTCTGAACGTTCAGCTTATAACACCAGGCTGTAGAATTGATTCATTGTTCTGTTTTGCATTAAGGAGAATTTATGGATTTTTACTTTCTTTCACTGCAGTGCTATCTAATCACCTAGCTTTGGTCATTTATCTATCTTAAATGACTCTGACATCTTCAGTACTTAACGATACTGGTTAAGTAACAGATTTCTGATGAGCCCACCGTTGCTTGTCTCTTAAACTCATACCTGTGGTTGGAGTGGCCTCTGCAGGTCATCTGGTCCAAACACCTGTGTAAAATTCACTTAAAAGTTGGAGCAGGTTGCTTCTGGCCAACCTGTTTATATTTGACATTGCTAATGGTGAAGATTTTTCCCTGTTACCTGATGGGAATCTCCTGTCCTGCAGTTTCTGTTGCTTCTCATCCTTACACTGTTGATTTCTGAGAAGAGTTTTGCGCAGTCAGTCTTCTCCATAGCCACCCGTTGGTTAGTAGAAGTTCCCTCATTATCCTTCTGAATACTGAATAAATGAACCTTTCCTCACGTCATGTGCTCTGACCCCCTTGACCATCCTCTGCTGGCATCACTTCTGTTTGTCTTTGTTTTTTACCCTTGCACCCTCAGGTACTTCTCTGAAGAACTACTTTGTAGCCAGCCTCTGAAGCTGCATGGGATTTATTATGAATACAGGACTTTGCACATGCTTTTATTAAATTTCAGGAAGTTTGTCGGTGCGTTTTTCAAACTTGTTGAGATCTCTGAGTGACAATTTCGGCCTTCAGCATATTTTTCCTACCGTTTCCCCAAGTTGTTATCTATAAATTTATTGTAGGTGTATTCCATGCCACTATCTTGGTCACTAATGAAGTTGTTAAATAGTATTGGCCTTAGTATTGACCCCTGAAGAGTGCTGTTTCTAACAGATCATTAAATGGACATGAAACCAGTGTTCTCTACCTCTTTAAAACTGGAAGACCCATCCAGTTAGTGTAGCTCCATTTCTTCTATGAAATGACTTTATCTTTTCATACACAATATGTGTTGTTTCATTGCAGGATAATTTCTCTAATAAATTTAATGAAAAAGAGCACCTATTTCCTTTTATTTACTCACTAATTCCTGGACACACTTCAGGGACGTGTTTTTTTTTTTTTCTTCCCCTAAGAGCCTGGGGGAGGAGAGGGCAAAGAAAAAAACAACCTAATTTTATAAGAATACAACTTTAACTTCAGATCTAGCCTGAATTCATGCTTCAGTTATTCATGAATCTTTACTGTTCAGATACTGTGTGCTATGTCACTTCCCTGTTTCTGGGACAAGAACCACTTGGCCATGTATGGTTTGCATACTGGAAATGAACTACTGATAGAAATGAGATTAAACCATTGTTTTTCTTTTAAGAAACTCCACCACTGCTTCCTCCAAACTCTAGAAATAAGTTCTTCCTCTAGAAATAAACCTCAGTTTTGGCAAAGAAAGGCACCTATGCTGTTAAGCGGTCCAAGAAAAAATTTGGGTTTGCGTCCAGTCCACGGGAAGTGGGACAGAAGCCCAGTCCTCATTGGTGTGGCGACTTCAGAATTGGAAATATTCAGACCAAAGAATTTGAGAACAAGCTTTGTAGTTGCCTTGGCTGCATAATGGGGAGATCTGGATTGTTTCAGAACAGAAATTGTTTCAAATTCTGCGAAAATGGGAGGAATTCTCTAGCTGCTGTTTTCTGTCATGGTTTTGATGTACGTGAATTGATTAATTGGGGCATCTGGGTCTCTAATGGATCTTTTTAGTCGTCTTGGCTTTCAAGAAGCTGTGTAATAGACTAGCAAAGTAGTCTATGCCAGTTAGACGGACACAGCTCAAATGACCCGTTCTGATGGTAAATATTCTAGGATCTCAGGATATAATGGTTATCACTGCAGGTAACTGCTGTGATATGGTAACTAATGACCTGTTGAATGCTGATGAACTCATCACAACTTCTGTAGTCTTTTAAGTCAGGGAAGTGGTGGGAATGGAAAGTGTCATTTCCATTACCAGAGCAGAGAATCTCTCACTATGTGAAATAAAATGAAATCAATGAAAGAAATGTATCCTTGAGACAGTGAGATCAAGTTGCAGAAGTAATTCCATTCAGATGTGGCTGTGTTAATATGGTGAATGAACAAGAGATGAATCTTAAAACCCAAAATTTTCTCTCTCCTTCCAGATGCTGAAAACCACAGGAACCAATTCTGTACTAACCATATTTATGGCTTGCTTGAATGGAGTAGCTCTCAAAAATTACCCTTTGTAGTCAAAGCCAATCATTCTTCTGATCTGGTCTAGGCTCTTTCTTTTTTTTTTTTTTTGTGATCTTGAATGTGAATTACTAAAAGAAAAAGCAAAGAATTATTTAATTGCAGACTGGTGCATATTTATGTGAAGTAGTTTAGAGAAAGCACACCAAACCAGCTCAGCCAATTAATACCAAAGTTCAGTCCCAAAGCAGGAGAGTGGGCTCCCTATCACTTGAGAGGCCAGTTTACTCCTGCATTATCTGTTGCAGGCATGCCTGGCCCTGCCTGTCGTGCTTGGTGCATATGATGTAGTCAGTGCCATCTCAAGCCTTCTCAGCCAAGTCCCTGTTGAGATGAAATGCTTCATTGTTTTAGCTCCTTTTCATGGTTTGGGGCTGCTAGGAGTCATTGTATGACATTTCTATTTTTCTGTGTGGATTTCTTGCCTTCAAAATGCATTTTGGCTGTGTGCCACTGTGCTGAAATACCTCTTGAAGGAAATTGTAATATTTTAGTCTGATTCATGGGTTTGGTAAAACACCAGGCCCCCAAAGTCTGTTTTGTTTCTGGCTAAGGGCTTGCCCACTGCATGTCTTGAATGTGTCAAGATCTGTCCCCTAAGATAAGCTGTGGTTCTCTGGAGCTTCATTCCAACTGGATCTGTGATCTTCCAGTCTCATGGACACGTAAGATGCTATTTGGATGTAATCCATTCACTCATTTGGTTCACCCAGTTTTGTGACAAATGTTAGGGTTGATCTTAAGTAATCCTTGATATCACTTTAAAAAAAATGATTAAAAAAACATATATATTTTCCTCTGGGTCCCCCAAATCCACCCCGTCCCTTTTGTCAATAGAGAAGGTTTTTTTTCTTTTTTTTTTTTTCCTGCTTTCTCAGGGCTGTAACTAGAGAACTCGGAGTGGCTCAGAGTGGATTGTAGAGCTGCTAGATCACTCCAGCACTCCTGGTCTGCTCTGTAGTCAGTGTTGGAAGCTGACTGCTTGTGAGTGCCTCTCTGCTGCTGCCACCACTGTGCTGCCACCATGCAACAATTCATGGGTGTGTGGCAGTGCCCACCTTTGCCTTATCCCAGGACAGAAGCCTGAAGTTTGCAGACCTGGTTTGCAATAGCTTGAATGGAAAGTTTCATTTCGAAGGTCTCAAACAGCTGGTCAAAATGCTTCATTTGGTGGTTGAACCAGGTTAGTACTCAGTAAAGTGAGAGCCTCTGTCCCATGTTTGCCTGGGTAGCTAGTTAAAAATGCTCCCATGTGAAGCGTTTGCTTAGAGAACCAGTTCATAGATTAATGAAGGCAGAGGAGAGTCTGCATTATTAACAGTGAACAGGTGATGGCTTTTGCACAGTTCTTCATCAGTATCTGCTGGGATGTTACATGCAGCTGACTGCAATCTACCCAGCTGGTATAATAGCCAAAAGACAACAAAATGCTCTGTGTGCAGAAGTAATTGACCAATGATACTGACGCATGGAGCCTCAAATTTGCTTGTGGTTCATTTACTGCATGCTCTGAATGTCCTGGTGTGTGGGCTGGTTTGGTTCAAGTTCCCATATATTGTGTAAGAAGAATGGGCTTTCTTCCAGAAATAGGGGCATTTGGGTCTGCTTCTTAATTGAGTTGGACATCAACAAGACACATAAGTTTTAATCCTCTCAGTGATGTGTGGGAAATTTATAAGAGGTTCATTAGATGTGATTCTGGTTGTAGGACCAGAAAGAGTGATGTACAATCTCCCTTCATTTGTTGAAGGGGTGACGGAACTAGACTCGTAGGAATAGTGGCACTACTAGTAATCAATGTGATTTGGTGGAGAGTGTATCGATAGCCCTTAAAGCTCTCTCAAAGCTGTTCAGTGATTTTGTCCCTTCTCCCAGACCTCCTGGAGGAAAACCATGGGGCACTGTGCCTAGCAGTTCTCCTGGGCTTGATCTTGGGCACAGGTGCAAGACAGCTCTTTTAGCAGCGTACATCTCTTCCCCCTGCAAGATGTTCTCATCAGTGGCAAAAAAGGATTATACAGTGTGCATCTATATATCATTTTCAGACTGTTGCTACTATAGTCCTTAATGTTCCTTGTTAAAGCTGTAGGAACAGCTGTCCTTCAGTTTCATGGACATCAGTGCTATAAGGGGGTTTGCTTGCTTGCTTTGTTTCTCTATCCTTTGCTATGTTCACATTCCATAATATTAAAGCTTCATAAGGAATTTAGGTGAATCCTACCCATTCCTTAATGTGACTTGTGAAGATGTTTGTAAGAATGAAAAATTCTTCCTGAAAGGTAGAGAACATAAAAACACAGCTTACATTTCTTCCTGTAATAATTTGAGTAATCTAATTTTGAGATAAAGGTGCCTAGGTTTTTCATTAAACTACCCACCCTGGAAGTTGTGCTTCAGTGTTACCACTTCGGTTTTGTCCTTGCCAATGGTGTAAGATTGTTTAAACAAGCCCATCTAAAGTAGAAATTTCAACTGAAAAGGCTAAGGGAACAATCACCTTGGTGTACACACCACTGGTTGTTTTGAGAGTGAGAAGTATTCACCTCCTCTGCACAGTTTTCACTACAGTTGAGGCCTTCCTGTCACTTCCCATGCAGATGATGTGAGAACCTAGGGCTAATTTAGCACCGGTAAGGAATTTGTGAAGTTGCTCTTTGTGAGAAGAAACCCTCCTTCAAGTAATTTATTGTTGTGGAGCACTTTGTGTTAACATAATCATTGGATGATTCCATACATCTTTCTTTTGATAATGGAGCAGTTAGAAATCCAGAACTGGAATTACTCCAGACATGTGTGCTCATGTTACTTGTGTCCCTTCCTTTCCATAAGAGTCCTTACATTTTGTGATTATCAGCCAAGTGGCTTAGAGGGATCTTAGATGGTGCTACAAAGATAGTGAAAGGTATGGAGGGCAAGACATGTGAGACATGTGAGGATGGCTGAGGTCCCTCGGTTTGCTCAGCCCAGAGCAGAGCGGGCTGAGGGGAGGCCTCATGGCGGCCTGCAGCTCCCTCACGAGGGGAGCGGAGGGGCAGGCGCTGAGCTCTGCTCTCTGGGGACAGCGACAGGACCCGAGGGAACGGCATGGAGCTGGGACAGGGGAGGGTCAGGCTGGGGGTTAGGGAAAGGTTCTGCACCCAGAGGGTGGTCGGGCACTGGGACGGGCTCCCCAGGGACGTGGGCACAGCACCGAGCCTGCCAGAGCTCAAGGAGTGTTTGGACAAGGCTCTCAGACATAGGGTCTGATCTTCAGGTGGTCCTGTGTAGAGCCAGGAGTTGGACTTGATGACCCTTGTGGGTCCCTTCCAACTTGGTATATTCTGTGATTCTAGTCACATCTGCACCCCAAATACAAAGAGTGAAAGAGTTATTTTCCCCACTATGGATACTAGAAATAAAGAATTGTGGTGTATGTACAAACAAGATGTAAATCTACACATAGACTATGCCACTTGGGGAACTCCGTTAGAGGTAATCTCACTTTAATGCAAACTTGTGTATGATTTTTTTTTTTAGACTGATGAAGTGAGCCTTGACTTCTGAACATTTTGATTATTCAGAGCATGAAGCTTATTGAAAATGAAGCTGTTGCAAAAGGCAAATGAAGTGATTGTTCCTGCATCCTGTGATGTAGCTTGATGATTGTAAATTTCTGCTCAGTTTCTTTTAGGATGTGCTTAGACTAGGAATGTTAACTAGCTAAAATGGATTTAAGACAGCTGTATATAATCAAGGAGAGAAGGAATAGGGACTCATGTTCTACCTGATGGGGTTTGGATCGAAAGCTAATAGGGTAAACGTGACTTAGAACACACTCATTCCTTGCTGGCACTTCAAAAACGACCAGCCAAAAAAAGCCAGCCCTGCTAGTGACCAGATCATGTTTTAAAAACTTAGCACAGTCAGGGGGGAGGAAAATACTTGATGAACAATTGAATGTGTTGTTTCTCTGAATTTCTCAAAGACTAATTTTTAATTTTTCTCTCCTTACTGAAAGCAGGATTTTTTCTTTTAAAGCCCAAGACAGAATATCTTCTTAACCAGTTCTTGTTGTATATGCTACTACTCTAAATTGGAAATATTTAAGGTCAGCACAGGGGCAAGTTACACTTCCCTAGAATTCCTTCTGTTGCTTCAGATAACTTACAATAGATATAGCCAAGTCCTAGGAAAGACGAATTATTTTTTCTTTAAGGTAGGGGAGCCACAAAAATCATATGTGAATCACTACTGGAAGAAGGTATGTCTTTACAGGTTTAATCTAAACTTAAAACTGTTGCTTTTGAACCCTTCCTCTGAAACGGGGTACCGAGCTCACATGATGCTTACAGGCAAGCAAAACCTGTCACCCCTGTGAGGAATAATCAGCTCAGTGAAGAAGACCACCTCTGCATTGTTGCCACACACACAGAGGACACTTTTGCTTTGGGCTGCTGCTGAGCCCAATCCAGGCATCTGGGCTCCAGAGTGCTCCTGCAGACACCAGGGCAGGTGATTGTCCTGATAGGACATGATGACAACTGGAAATGAGCAGGAAACACTGTGAATTGAAGAGACATCCCATTGAAGGTTTGCTCTTCGTGACTCCTTGTCACTCCCCTGGCATCATTTGTGTCTGTGGGATGTCTTCATAGAGGTGGGCACGCTGATGCTGGGAGAGCGTACCGCTAGGGTCAAAGCACACAAGCCCCAGAACTAAAGTTGTGGTATTTCATTTATTTCCTAAAGGGATTTGCTCCAGAATAGCCATGGTCGTTGCTCATTCCTGGTTAATTTTCATTGGCGGAAGGGAAAATGTCCCCAGAAGCCATCTTTCTCTAGTGCCCTTCTTTCTCTTGATGGAGTTTACCAATATAAAATCCCTTTTCCCCTCAGGCATAGAGTGGGTTAGTAGGTTTGCTTTAACAGTCAAAGGGAAAACATTGTGTAGGCACAGGTACAGGAAGAAGAGAGCCTAAGACACTGTTTAGTCTTAAATGTCTCCACTGATCTAGACAGAAATCCTAGCTAGTCAGGATTCTGCAGCTGTCAGCATGAATATCTAGTTAATGGGAAGAAAAAAAATACATAAAGCAGCTTTTTAAAATGAAGAAAAAAATGCTTTTATGGTTGAGTATTTAGAAATGTTTATCCTTAAAGAAGAATATATAACACTTCATTTTGTAAAGAATCAGCAAAGCATTTTGCAGACGATGACAACTGAACGAGCTCACTTTTTCCTTTTTGGGTCCAGCCCAATGTCGTGGGCATTGCAACATGTCTTTTCTTCCCCCTCCTCCCTTCCCCCCTTGTCTTGAATGCCAAAAATGTAGCTCTGTGGTTACATCAGAGGATTAATCCTGGGGCAGAGCAGGAGGTAAGCAGGTGTGGTGTCCTGCTGCTCTTCCACTGCTCTGCACTTTCCTCACTTGTAATTACTCCGGCAATTCTGCCTCCCGCTGTTTGCGCCATTACAGACGGTTACTTTATGTGGTTTGCACTCAGCAAATCGGAGCAGCCACCCACCCTCTCCTTCTGATTTCCAGCCAGGAACCAACGGCACCATTGCATTTCAAAACCTCACCTATACTGGGCATATACCTCTGACATGGTCTCCCTACCTTCCCTCCTTGCTGCAGCGACGAGCATCGTGTATCCACCACAGAAGTCGTGTGGCTGCTCCTTTTTGGTGTGAGCTGGTTCTGCTGTGCCTGCCTGTGGCACACGGTGCTTCCCAAAGCCACAGCTTGCAGCAAAGGGGCGGTAGGTCAAGGCCAGCACTGGGTACAGATGGGTGTAATGTGCCTTGAGAGAGTTTCAAGTGGAAAAAAAATAAAAAGGTGCCCTTTTGGTTTGGTGCTCATAAGGGTGGTGGTGATCTCACTGATGACCAGCAGCATATTTTTTGTCCAGCTAGTAGTACCTGTCAAGAGCAAACTCAAAAATTGGCCAACGTCAGTCAACCCCCTGTCTCTAACAATTTCCTAATAGCAATGTGGGTCTCTCCCAAGATGCACAGTCTATTTTTCTCTGTGTAATGAAAACCTTTCTGAAAACTCCTGGGCACTGCAAGTGAAACTTTCTGCGTAGCAACAAGTGGTCCAATCTCAGAGAAAACTATTTTACGATTGTTTTAAACAGGTTGGAAGGGGTTGTGTTGGAGAGATTTTTGGCTCCCTTCCCCCCCCCCCCTTTTTTTTTGTCGTTTTAGCCAGGTGCATCTGTTACTGTGAGTACAACCATGCAAGGCCAGAGGCAGCCATAAAAACATATGCAAGAAATTACGGCCTCTTTCCTGTGCCTAGTAACATTGTAAGTTCTGTGATCTGAAATTTTAGGATTTTGTTGGGTTACAAGCAAGTACCAGCTGTCCTGTCAACATTGTCATAGCTGCCTTAAAGTGCCGGGGTGAGTATGGTACCGGCCTATTCCAGAGAACTCAGCTCCATTCCCTGTCCAAAAAGCAGAGGAGTACAAACAACGAGGAAGCAGATCTTTCAAGCTTGTATCAAACAGCTGTCCTGATGACACCAAAACTTTTGCATTTGGCTGTGCAAAACCAGCCTGCAAGTGGCCCTGTGTTGTGATTCAGAACACAATGGTTAAAACTTTCAAGATGGCAATCTTGACTTTTAGCTAGTTTGCAAATTTTGCCTGGCAAGTACCCTAATTTAAAGAGCAGAGTTGGTTCCAGGTTTAATTTGTGCTGTGGATAAGCAGTCAAGTAGTCTGTCCTCTGCTTGTGTGGATAAGTAAATTAGAAACATCATTGTTGGTCTTCTGTACATCAAGAACTAGCCTAAAATTGACTTGACCTTTTATATCTCTGAGCTGAAGGCAAGTAAGTTTCCAGTTATTTCCGATGAACCAAGAATGCTGAATATATGTTGAGAGAGAGGGAGAAGGATCTGAATAAAATAGCACGGTCCACTGCTAACCTAGAAATAATAATACTGCTACAAAGTCGTAAGCTAAGACTAAATGGCTGTAAATGCTATCGTTTGTCAGTGGTGCATTTGTGCCAAGGAGCTGAGACAGGAAGCTCTTCCAGATCATGACTTGGACTTTTTAAGTTCAATATGGCTTTTGTTGCAAGAAGTTCCTGACCTGCATTTGTACGATGCCAAAGCTCACATGGGAGAGGTGAGGAGCAGAGCACACGCTCATGCCACCCGCCCCCAATGCACTGGATGGGGCAGTGTGACCACTGCACTGAGGATTGTGAGTGTTCAGCCTTCATCCTTCCCTTTCTTAAGCGCACATGTGTGGATTTAGTAGGCTAGCTGTTTTTTAAGTAGGTTGTTTAAAATAATTAGATTTCAGAGTCCATTACTCAGGATTTTTACCCTTGTTTGCTTCACATAACGATCATCATCTGTTTGAAATTAAGCTTTCATATGGAAATCATCTAGAGTGTAATGGCTGTGCTCTTATTGGATTTTTTTAAAGCAAGACTGGATGTCTAATATTTTAAAAAGAGAGATAGAGAGAGAAGACTTAAGGGGTTACTTACTTGGGGTATTTGGTCGCAAGCCACTCAGAGTAGCTAACTTCCCAGAAGAGGTCTTACCACCAGCTACCACATGAACTTGCATTTTTGTTCCTCTGTTTATGAGCAGTGCTTTCGCTTAGCTTCTTCATCTGTTTGTGTTATGCTGATACCAGCAGTGTGCTCCCCGTGAGCCTCCCGCTGTCAGGCAGTGCTGTCACCAGGCTATCGATGGTTTTGCATGAGGGATTTGGTGAGGGAGTTGTCTTTTTCTAATAGGCATGATGCGCTTGCTGACACTGTTCTCCTCCCTTGCCCTATTTCCTATATTTTATTACAGGGAAGACAGCATTATACAATGCAGAGGTGAAGTGCAAGCTGTGCTGTTATCTCAGGGCCCTGAAGCAGGTGCCCAGGCTCCCAAGGACAGTGTTCCCATAGCACACCCATCTCTACCCAGCTAAACCCAGCCTTGCAGGCTGCTGTGGTACGACACAAGCTCCTGACCATGAATTTAAATTTACCATCTGTGTTCAAATAAGCTGGGGATAGTGATCCCTCTCACTGCCCCTCTGGGGTGGCAAGCTCACGTGATGACTGCTGTCTGAAGCCACCGATGCCTCCAGTTCTGGAAACCGAAGGCAGGACCTGGAGCCAAAAATCAGAGAGCTTTCCGTGAGGTTTTATCTACCTCTCACGTATCCATAAAACCTCATTTCCTCTCATATCAGTTTCCAGCATCACAGCCACCACAGACCTTCATCTGAAAGCGCTTTGTTTACCAGAAAACAGAGTTATATTGTAGATCTGCTCCAAATTTAGCTGTACCAAACACAGGTTAGCCTAACACACATTATCAGTTGCTGCTTCGTTATTTAATGCAGTTCCTGTTATATGAAACTTGCCTTGGTTTTTGTGCGTTCTGGCTCGTTCCAGAGGTGCTGATTGTCACTGCTTGTGCTTTCCAACATCTTTAACCAAGTCAAGTGGTCATCCTAGTAGGGAAATACTTGGAGGGTAAAGCTTCGTAAGATGTAATTTTGTAGCTGTCGTTTTGTAACTCGATCAGGTATTTGGGGCCTATATCCGCAAACACTTTGCGTTTGGCTTCTTTTTTGCAGTGATGAGCAAGTATTCCTATACTTACTTTAATCCAGTAAAGATAAGGTACTGTTTTCCCAAGCACAGTTACAAATATTTTCTGCTTTGTTAATGTTCACGGTGGTTCACTCAGCACCGTGTCAAGTTTCCTTTCTCCTTTTACAGGACAGACTCCTGACAATAAATCCTGGACTTCCTGATAAATTTTCAGTGCTTGGAACTTTTTTCCCTCCACTTACTAGTGTTGTTTCTGGCATCCAACTCGTAATTGTGTAACAGCGTCCAACTGAAAGTTAATCTTATTTGCTTTTCATATTTCTTTGCAGCAGGCTACGGACAGATTGTCAATTCCCCTTGGCTAGCAGGGCTTGAGATGATCATTTCTGTCCACTCTGCATTTGCCAAAAAATGAAGTAATCCTTTGCATGCACTTTTTTTTTTTTTTTAATTCTTCCCTCCCCCACCCTCCATATGGTAAAATTGTCTTGACCTGTGGAGATCACTCTAGCTTGCCTGACTTGTTTAAGCTCTGCATGACTTCCTGATACAGGATTTTGGAGGCAGACAGCCCTGATTGCAACATTGGAGCCTAAGCTTCATTTGAGGTCGTGTGCAGCCTCCAAAAATTGAATCGAGCTACCAAGGGATAAATACAGCTCTCCTGGGAGCCTCTCTAGGATGCTCCTGCTGCAGCCTCATTGCTTTCCAGGCCCTGGCAGTGTCAGGGAGGCTGGTCAAGATCAGCACCAAACTGGTCACAAACTCAACACAACATTTTTCTGCTCATCTTCTTGTTGTGGAGACTTGCTATTATATTCTTTTCCCAAGCCATCTGACAGCGGTCAAATGCACCACATACACCAGAGAATGTCATTTGCTTGGCCAGATTAGGCCCTTACCTTGTTGCTAGCATGTTCTCATTTCATTTGGGGTGAAACATCTTAAACGCTTCTGTTCCAGAGTGACACCACACCAGAGGGACATTTATCTCCTTCACTTTTCCCAGGTTGTCCAAGCCCAAGCTGTTCGTGTCATCAGCTCTTATTAGTGTCTGATGTTTGAGAACGGCATGGGGCAGAATGTGCTTGGAAAGTGTCCCTTGTGTGACTTATACAACTGTTATTTTGTGCACAGGGAAGTCTGAAGAGTAGTTGTGATGTAAATGGCTGGAGGACACTTAGTATAAGCTTTGTCTGTGTGCATACTAAATATATACACACACATACAAATGCTATGTATGTATATACAACACACATTTATAAAAAATATAATATAATGTGTGTCTATATGGTATGAATGGTGAGTATTTTTACAGATGGATTAGTATCACACAGACAATCTTTTCCATGCAGAAAAAGAAAATTGAATCACTGTTCATATTTATTGATGGGAATTGTAAGTTTGCAAATAGGGTTATTATAAGAGTGTAGATTAATAGCCTGTAAAATCAAGTATATCCAAACTGGCAGATTGCTTTATTAACTGGATGCATTTGACATGTTTAGTTGCAACCCTTATTAGTCCACTTGTATCAGTTGCCCTGATTAAACGGGAGCCTAGTTTGGTTGCTGTTCACACACGGGTAAGTGAACATGCATGCACACAAATGGATCGAGTGTAATCTTTTCACCATTTACTTTGCCAGTTTCCTTTGCTAACCGATGCTGCATGGATAGTTGACTCAGCTGTAGTTTTAGCATTTTTTAGCATTTAGACTTTTTATGCACTGGGCAGAGTGAGGTGTGCTGCTTTGAGGAGCCAGCTGCCTGCTGTGGTCAGTGACTGGGTACTGCAGAACCAGGAGTGAGGCTGGGGAGCAAGCAGCCCTCTGAATGTGTGGCCAACTCAGCCAGCACAGACCTTTATCTCCAGAACATATACCAAGTTTGATGGATTTTGTTGTTTTTTGGCCAAGTACATCTATGCTTTCTCAAGAAGATAATAGGTTGATACATTTTGGTCTGTTGTACATTGAGGAATATGGGACAGGAACCTAATTTTGCAAAGTTTAGGTTAAGACAGTGTGATATCAGTGGTGAGCTCTGAAATATCATCACTATTTATATATATATATATGTATCTGCTTTGTTTTGCACAGACACTAAGAAGTAAAATGTGAGGGAGTTTGGCGGGTCCTCTGGGGTCCAGCAACAATGGAAGATTTCATAGAATAACAAACTTTTTTTTTTTTTCCAGTGTTGAATTCCTATGTGTGTTCCCTGATCTTCGCTTTAAAATTGTGTGCAACTTGGCTATAACTGATTTGCCTTATCAAGGGACAACTCTGTGTCTCTTGGTAGACTATGTAGGTAGTCCCTGTCATTAAACAGCTCCAGGAACCTTCTTGCTCCAGTGCCTTCACCCTGCCCTGGCATTTGCAGCTGCTGCCACGCAATTTGTTGGTGGGGTATAAGGAATCTGGAGGTGAGAGCATCCTGGAGTGAAGTCTAAGGGATGGCCTGTAGGCTTAATTCTTTCCTTGTCCTGGACCTTGTCACTCATGTTTTTTTTCTGTCTCTCTTGAATTAATGCTAAGTCAGAAATGGTGTTAGCTTTGTCAGGTTTATAAGTGGCCCTTAAAAATCGGAAAAGCAAACTACTGGATTAAATCAGGTCTCATCTGGATATTAGTTTCTCTGTGTTTGTTCTCTTTGTCTATATAATTGTGTTCAGATATTTACTACATTGAGCCGAAATCAAATCTTTCCTTTGATTGCTGCCTTTCCTCCAATTACCTCCCTTACATCGGTATCAGAGCCTCAGAAGAAATGCTGCCTATTGGAAGTAGGCACTGGTCCTGGATGGCCTTTTCCTATTTATTGTGCCTCAAAGCCCTGGAGCAGCAGTTGCTGTTGCTGCTTCTGGTTACATGCCAGAGACAAGTTCACTTGTCATGCATTGCATTGCCATGGTTAGGGCATTGTTACCCAGCAGAAAGACTGGCAGCTCAGGGAGCAGTTGTTGAAAGCTAGGGGGGGACAAAATCAAAAGAAGAGAATCACCTGGTGTCTTCAATATTTTGTGATCACAGGAATGTGGAAAGAGGAAGAATCCTTAATAAAATGCTTTCAGAAGTCTTAATGAAATCAGATGGCTAGTTCTGGAGGTAGATCATCTTTTAACTAGATAAGGCATCTTGGCTTGACATGAAGAGAATGAAGTCGCTTCACAATCAGCTCTGGTCTCCCGTTAAATGAAAGTGTCCAGAGAAGGCACAGGTTTTGAATAATAAGAACACTGAAGGTTATCACTAGCTTTATGAAAGTGGAGTTGTATTATAAAAAGGCAGTTTGGGTTATATTGTCTCTGTGAAGGCGAGTAGGAGTGAATGCACGTCAACACGTGCCAGCAGGTGAAGCATGTGGTTGTCTCAAATACACATCTTCTGCCTTGTGCAGACAGTGTGTGTGAATGTATGTGGCTGTCAGCGTGCATCTGTTTAGATAACGTCCAACCCCCACATCTTTCCTCCCGTCCTCCTCCTTGGACAGCGGCCATGCATCTCCATGAGTTTTGTTCTTTGAATGTTGGCAACAGAAAGTTATTGAGGGAAAATGGCATTTCTTTGCATGGTCTTCCTTTTACCTTCTTCTTCAGGGCCTTTTTCTGCATTTTGCAAATTCTTTGCCTTGTTTGGGGATTTCTTCTCTTGACTTAGAGGGGCACATTGATATGTAGCCTGTCCAGGTATTTGGGCAAGTCGTTTAGAGGGCAAGAGGCATAAAGAGAGAAAGGAAACTTAACAAACTGGCAAAAAAATGCTTGTGGAAATAGAAAAAATTATGGACGTTCTTGAAAGCAGGTATACTGCCATACTTTGAGGTCAGTTTTGTTTAAACAGACCAGCACGTATTCTGAACCAGCACTGTGCATCACGCTGGAGGTAATTAGGTGTTCACATATCATGCGGATATCTATACCAGCCAATTGTGCCCATGTGCTTATGGATGAAAGTGAATGTTGTCCATAGGCAGGATTAGTGCATTTTGACTTTTTTCAGCTCAGGTAGTTCAGAACTTGTTTCGGAAGGGTCCTATTTCTCCAGAGGGTGATGTTCTAATACAGGCTGCTAAAAAAGGTTGTTAATCAGAGCTCATCTGTTCAAGAAAGTGAAATGATGAAAAGACTCTTGGCTTGTGGATGGAAAATATCTGTTACCATAGATGTAACTTTTTTTTTTTTTAATTTAACAATTCATATTCTTTTGGCCCCCAACAAAACCCATAGATCCAAATTTCCATCAAATGAGCAGATAGTTGCAGCTCAGCCTCACGGCTTCTGAGGCTTTGAAATAGAAAGTGTGTTAAGGATGCTGTAGTGCACAACCACATCAAACAGCCATGATGATATGAACAGATCTTTTTTGTCTAGATTTCTAGGTAAGAATGTGTAGAAGGGTTTATCTAGGATAGCATTGGACAGCATCCTGTTTTGACCTGTTCCTTCATTCATCTCCTAAGAAATTCCTCGGAAAGTATTTTGGCAGCTGAGTAAAGGGGAGTTTGTGTAATTTGAAGCTTAAAGAGGAATCACAATGTTGCTCCCACACAAATGCATCATTGTGGCATGGAGGTGAAGTGTGTTGTTAGCCAATCATTAACGCTAATTAACTTGTGCAAAGAAGGTTGTTGGAATAAAGCAAACAGTTTTTTTTCAGAAGTCACAAGTTCAAATGGAGTAAAAGGTGTCTTTGTAAAAGGTTATTGCTTCTGGAACTAAACATCAATACGATTTTACGTATATTCAGTGCCTGTGATTACCGTGTCAGATAACTGTGAAGTAACTAACCTTATCTCTACCACTCTAAAATAAAGTTGATCTGTAGGAATCTAAACAGATTTGATGGCGCAAGATATTAACTGGGACAGTCAATTTAACAGGATCATGGAGGTGTTTACTTGTGTTTATTTGTGTTGCAATTAGAAACAAGCTTTTTAAGTGGAGTAAACTTTATTTTAAATTTTAAATTTTAAATTTTTAAATTTTAGTTCTGATTCTTGAGATACAATGCTTATGTGCTTCCTTCAAGCTTCCTCACAGATCTTCTCACCAATATATGTTGGTGGAAAATTATAGACTAGCACATATAATTTATACCTGCAACCCCCACAGGCTCTGGAATAGCAAAATTGAAGTCAGGAGTTTCCAGTTAACCAATGTGAATTATAGAAGACTCAAAGTGGCCTACCAGGTACCAGAGTGAGACACCTCAGTGATCAGAGAATAACTTACCCTGGTCCTTTCGTTTTGTATTACCAGGAAGTTCTTTGAGGTTTTACTGGTGGTATTTCTCAGTGGCCAGACATCTCTTTTCCAATCAGTAACCTGGGACTTCTGTCTCACCACTAGTTGCAAGCGTCAGTTTTCCCTGTATGTTATCTTTGACAATACAGGCTGATGTACAGAGCATGATTTAGGCTGTTTACTATGACTAGTACTACCCTTCCGACTAAAAATTTGCCTAGGAAACGTTTATTAAATCATTGTGGATGGCCCCATCCTTCATTTTTGTTCATTCTTTGTGACAGACTCAACTCGAACCAGATGAATAAGCTATAACATGATCTGGGGTTTTCCTGGATAAGCTGAGCACACAAGATTTTTTTTTTTATTGTAGTCTAGATTTCCCATTCTTTAAAAATGTGATATAAAGGTGGGGAAGTTAGTGCATATATTACAGATTCTTACAAATGAGAACATTGACCTTGAGAGTGTCCTTACAGGACACGCCCAAGCAATCTTCTAAATTGAGAGAACAAAAAGCTCAGATAGACCTTGATGCAGATGAAGGAATCCCAGTTTGTTCATGGCTCTTTCCTGGATGATGAGTTTGTTTTGCCTGTACCCGTCTTAAAATGTGAAGGCCAAGACATTGTACCTTCAAGATGTTGACAGAAAAACGTGCTGCTTTGCAGTATTCACTTACAATGAAGTGCATCGTGGAGTGTCAACAACATATTTCTTGCATTTTGGTAAGCAGTATGTAGTAGTATTTGCATTCAAATTTTGCCTAAGACGATCTGTTGAGATCCCCTCTGTGCTATGAATGATGGAACTGGATTATCCAGTCAAAACTGTAAAAGTTATTGAGGCTGAAAGTAAGCCTCCTTACCAAACAAAGTTTAATCTATCGGTCTTCAGATACTGGATTGCCAATGAGTCCAGTTCCTTACAGGAGACCTTACACTTGTCCTCTAGTATTTTGGTAGCTGGAATAAGAACAAGGAACAAGAGAAACACCCAGAACGATCAGTGCCACTGATCCATCAGTCTGCGTCCATCAGTGGGGATGATGTTTAAGGAGATTACACAAGCCCTGCTATTTGTGCTGGTCCATACCCTTTGCACTTCTCCAGCATCCACGATCACATTCATCAAAATTATCCAAATACAGCTTTGTCCAGTCCTTCCATAATTCATTTCTGGATTATTTGTGAATTTGTTTAAGATAAGTAACCTATGGATACTGTCAACATCCACAGTCTCTTGTGGCAGCAAGTCCCAGAAGTTCACTGCCTAATTAGTAAGGAATTGTTTTCTTTTACATTTTTTAACCTGATTTCCAGCCGGTTTACTTGAGCGTTCCCTAGTCCTTGCAGTGTGGGATCTGGTGAACAACAGTTTGGCATTCAGCATGGCCAACACCTTTGTGATATTATGTCACGGTATCAGTATTGTGTTGTGCAATATCCCTCAATCTTATCCTCTGAAAGCTCAAGAGTCCCTATCTCTTACAATCTCTTCTCATAGATCAACTGCAATGTCCTATTGATCACTTTAGCTGTCCTTCTCTGTAGCTTTAATTTCACTATGTCCTTCTTGAGATGCAGAGACACAAGCCAACATGCCATTTTCAAGATGTAGACCGTCAGCTTCTTAAGTGGTGGCAAAATGGTCCTTTCTGTCTTGCTCTCATTACCCTTCCTGATGATACTCGGTACATGTTAGCATTTTCTTTTTGCCTACTTCTGTATGCTGATCTGGCAGTTTCTGAGAGCTGTCAGTGATGACTCTAAGATCTTTCCTGAATTGTAGCTGCCTCTTCCAAGCTTCACATCATGTAGACACAGGTAGGCTAATTTTTTTCCTGGGTGTATTTCCTGGCTTAAATTGGCACCGAAGCTCACCTGGTGCCTTTCTGCCTGCTCAGTTCTATTTGGATCCTTCTGAAATTTTTGGCATTGACATATGAAAAAAGAGCTCAATATTGTGTGGAAAGGTGGCTATTCTATTATTCACTCCCTTTTATGAGAAAGATGTTATCTATGACCACTTTCAGCACTGATTCCTGGGAGACCTCTCTGCTGACTTTTCTCTGTCTTCAAACCTGACAGCAAAGGCCTACCCTTTCCTTCCCATCCCTTCATCTGTTTTCAGACCAGAGCCTTTTTCCCAGTTGCAAGTGAGCTCTCTTTCTTTAGGAAGCTTTGTTATGGACCATTACATTTGGAAATCTGGTGAACGTAATCAACACAATCTCCCCTGCTGAGGGAGAGGGAGGGATGTGCTGCTTCCAATGCTGTGTCTGACCACTGTGGTCAGCACCACCATCTGCAGGAAGCCTGGAGGCTCCCTTGAACAGGAGGTCTGTGCGGCTCTTTCAAGCACCAGAACATCAGCACCGCGTTTTGTTCTGCTGAGCTAAGACACAGTCAAAGCAGCCAGCTGGCGTTCAAAACAGCACCACCAGAACAACCAGTGGTAAGAAATGCGTGGCAGTAAACTTGTCTTGACTTGATGGATCCAAGTCTGTAAACAAGAGGAGCTCTGCCGATGAAGTGTGTAGATAAAGGGATTGCAAAATCTCAGTTGTGAAGGTTGAGAAACTTGCCAGCTATGCCTGTGCCTCAGCCGTGCTTGAGAAGCAAATGTTCTGTGAAGGCCCCCTGATGACAGGGGACTGCACCCAAGTTTGTCACCTGCACAGAGGCCAAGCTCAAATGACTCTTACCAATAGGTAGAGGAACAGGGATCCAATGTCAAGATGTACAAGCGGTCCCAGGCCACATCTGGCATGCCAGTCCATAATGTATCTTTAAGAAAACAGGATGATTTGTTTTAAATAATTGACCTAAAAGCACTTGCAATACATTTGCTAATCTACGTGCTTCTAAAGCTTGGCCTGTTAGGCTGTAATAAAAGCTGCACCATTAATTTTGGAGCTAGCTGCAAACTAATGAGGTCAATTTTCCAGCCGGTCTCATTTGTCTGCAGGGACCACACTGTCCCAGTAGTACCCCTGTGACTTCCCTGGTAACCATATGATACCCAAACTAGATTTTCCATCTCTGGTATTGGTATCTTTACATTGCACAGTCTGGAGTATGACATTGTGTGTATTGATATGTCTTCACAAAGCAGACTGAAGTTGAAACTTATGTGATGAATCATACAAAAGCTAATTATGCAAATATGTCAAATATATCATATGATGTTTAAAGAAAAACGCTTTATATTGACATTTGGGAGAAGTTGTTGTCTCTACATACATATTCTAATGCCAATTGCTACAATGTGGTAGTCTATGTATGAATTTCCTTTTAAACTGTGTGTTACCCAACAAACAGCAGGTGATTGGGCAAGATACGTGGTACATAAAGAAAAATAAAGCTTTTGCTTACAGTTGCTACAATGCTGAGAATCACAGACTTGGTGATGACTAAAAGAACATACACCAGAACTGAGATTTTCATTGCCAAAACTTAAAATCAGTTTCATTGTACATGAAGAGCTTCTTTCTTTATAGGAGAGTTGAAATCCCTGTTGTAAGCTCCCTTAATAAAAGAGGTTTTAGAGGGCATCCTGGGAACTACAGCCTGGTGGGTCTGACTCCCAGCAGTGGTAAGATGGTAGAGTTGATAGTAAAGAAGATCATTGGGCACATAGATGTAAGCACAGCCTGTGGGAAGCAGTCAGCACAGCTTTTTTAAAGGGAAAACCTTACCTCACTCACCTCCTGGAGTCCCATGGAGTGCCAGTAAGTACACAGATAAGGAGGGTCCAGTAGAGGGGATGTCTGTGGGTTTCCAAACAGCGCCATGCGAGGCTCCACACCAGAGTTTACTACAGAAATTGGGTTGTTGTGGGGCTGGATGTTTTTTTTTTTCATTTTTTAAATGTACTTAAAGCTGTTTAGAAGATGAGCTGCTCTGATGCACTTACCATTCACATTTCAGATGCTTTGAAAATGGAGTCTGGCCCGAGTCCACAATGAAAATTCACATTTTAGCTTCCCTGCGAGACAAAATACTTAATGAACATTGTCTTGAACAAAATTCTGAGTGAACAACTGCTGTGTTCTACATCACTGATAATGAGCCTGTAGCCAGCTCCTCCCAGGGCTTGAAATGGCACACATAGTCAGCTGGAAATTGGTGGCCCATGGGCATGCAGAAACCACGTATGTGGAAAGAATTATTTTAGATTGTTGGCACCTTACAGCTGACACTGATTAAGCCAACCCAGCTCAACCCACCTGTGAAACAGAGAAATGAGACACTTACAACTGAGATACCAATTAAAAAGAAGAAGGAGAACATAATTTCCTTTCTTCTACTTCTCCTTTCTCCATATCCTTGAAAAAACTGCCTGACCATTATCTAGACTCATATTCCTGCAACTAACATTAATTCAATTTTTTTTTAAGGTAGGAAAAGGCGTTTGAAGCTTTAGCTCTGAAGAAAGATGTATGCAAACTGAAATTACTTTTTGCATTGGAAATGTTTGTTCAGTTTTAATGGCAGTCGCAAGTCCTGTGAAACACAGAGGGGAGAAAGAACAAAGCTGAATGAATCCAGTGCAAGGTTTGCCTATAGTGTTGGTTTTTTTCCCCTTTACTCAGAGTTGAATTTGATCAGTTTTATTTTATTTGCTCTAGAATAACAATGATCCTCCGCTCCCCCAGCAGTAAACATTGCAGCCTGCGAATATCAGGCTTCAGCAAGCAAACTCTCAAAAATCCCCTCGCAGGGTAAATGTCAGGCTGTTGTTCAATTAATTATTTTTAAAAAGTGAATTCGCATGCAGCAGTGACCTTTAACTGTGCTGCACACACATGGCTGCTTTTTATGATCTCATTTGGTGTTTCATGTGGCGGCCTAATATGAGGAACTAATATTAAGAATAACAGCAAAAGAGACACCTGCAGTACAGTGCTGTATGGGGGACAGGGAACTTCTTCATGCCAAGGTTTTTTGAGTGGGGAGGGAGGTCAGCTAGGGCCCTAGAGCTGGGAGGTAAGAATCTGCTCTCCCTCCCCAGACTTATGGGCCTTAGCAGGATGCTTTCTGGTCCATCTGGACAGCACTGCTGCCACCTTCCAGCTCTGCTAGCTGTGTATAAGACAGCAAACCCAACCACCATGAAGGGGATGTGGCTTTTTTTGGCATGTTCCTCTGTGGCTGAGATGAGTTGTGCTCATGGCCTTTTTGGTGGTTTGGCCTTGGAAAGTTTCCTGATCCACAAGGACAGAAAATTGCTGATACCCTAGCTCTCTGTAAGCGGCCCCACCTGCTCAGATTTCCCTCACAGCTATCGGGAGCAAACACAGAAGCTTGTAGGGGAGGATTGCCAGCCTGCACAGAAGCCCTGGGGGAAGAAAAGTAGCACTGCTGCTCAGGCCTCACCACCTGAGACCCGCCATGAGGCCTTGGTCGGAGCCGGCTGGGCTCAGGGGGATGAAATGGCTGATCCCACCTTGGCATCTTGCTCCCCTTCCCGCTGCTGGCGTGCTCCCTCCTCAGCAAATGGGGCACAGCTGGGGCTCGTGCTGAAAGGAGATGACAAAACTGAGTGTGGTTTGGAGTCCTCTAAACGAGGACTTCTTGACCTCTCTGTCTGGCCTGTTTCGGTGTCTCAACTGGTGTTGCTTCAGTGTTCAAATGAAAAAAATAACAATTCCTCCTCACAGGTGGGCTGAGAACAGCTCTTTTGAAGGGGGGGGTATGCTTGTATCCCAAGAAAGAGAGCGGCCAGATGAGGTTTGCAGTGTTGTGATCCTTCTTAGTAAGGTGTGGGTGTGCAGGTCCTGAGAAAATGCAAACAGCAGCAAGAACGTCCACCTGGAAAAGAAAACAAACAAACAAACAAAACAAAAACAAAAAAAACCCTGATGGACTGAAATTAGTGTAAAACACTAGTGATAGGGTCTTAAGTAGTTGCAGAGATATTCAGTCCTCTTGCTCCTCAAGAAAAAAAAAGTAAAATAAAATTGCCATTATGCCTCACAACTGCTGTCCTGAACACAGAAGTTTAAGGAAAAATCTTATCCTATTGGAAGGAGCAAAAGGCATTTATTACTCCTGTAATACTACTCCAGTAGCTGTAAACATTTTAAAAGTACGTCCTCTCAGAGATGTGTGGAAGACTATGAATCAAGGCAGGAAAATGCAGTGGCTGCCCCAGAAATGCAGGACCAGGGAGAACAGGGAGCTCCGTACTGCTGCCACGTGCTGTCTGGAGACCCAGCAGCCTCCAGTATTGTATTAAGTCCATTTGAGCTTTGGCTGAACCCAAATCCTTGCCAGGTTTGTTGAACTTTCCAGCTGCTACCAGCTTTATGTTTCAGTTTTCTTTCACCACTGCACAGTGCTTCTTGTCTCGGTACCACACTTCAGAAAACAGTTAAATGTTATGAAAACCCTTACCTTCTGCTTTCTGGGAGATTGTTATGCTTCCTAAGAAGAACTGAAATGTGAGAGTTGATATAAAACAATTTCTATTTGTCTTCCCCATTTTACTTTCCATAATGCCCATGCTCTATGTTGTTTGTTATTGGCAGGAATCCTAGTGGTTTTTTTTTGTTTGTTTGTTTGGTTTTTTTTTTGTTTTTTGTTTTTTTTTGGTGCAAGGAAAAATCAGCTAAAGAAAACATTCAGATGCATATATGCTCTTGATAAGTCTTGATACTTAGTTGTTCTTTCGTTGTTACTGCTTAATCCACTTAAAAACAACAACAGCAGCAACAACAACAACAAACAAACACACAAACCACAAATAATGTAAATGTATTAGAAACTGTAGCTATCCTACTTCTTTCCAATTTCACTGAAGAGGATAAGAAAAACCAAATATCTTTGCTTTAGCTGAAAAATGAAATTATGCGTGCCTTCCCTACCATGCTAGTAAAAAGAACAAAAAGTTACAGCAGGAGAACAGTTGTCAAAAGATCTCCCTATTACTGGTTGGCTACACATGTGTGTGCGTATCTATGTCCCAGCTTCAAGCTCATGTGGTAACATACAGTAATTTCTGACTTACTGTGCCTGGTGACAGTATCCATTCTTCCCCTGCTTTTGTGGTCATGCAGCATCACCCAGGGGTGAAAGTGACTGCTTTACCAGCTATGGTGGAGTATGTTTGTGACCAGTACTTCCTCTGAATATTATTTGATTGAAGAGCTGGGGAGATCCTTACAATAAGAGATGCCTTATATGCAAAGCATCGGTGCCTGGGCCCGTTTCCTGTCATTAGTCTTCCTGGACGCACTTTCTATGACTCAAGTGGCCCTATCTGATGGGAGGCTGGTCATGGATTTTGTACCTTGGGGTTGAAACACCTGGTGTCTGGAGTGATGCAGCAGCAGCTGCTGCGAAGTGTGATGAAGGGTGGCTGAGGTGGCAAGAGTGAAGGGATGCAGGGCTAATCTCTCCAAAAAAGAAACCCATGAGCAGTGGCAACAAGCCAAGTGGCCACATTTTATATCTACCTTTGCAGAAACAGGACCCATTTTCTAGAAGCTTTACAACGACTCTGATACCAGCAGGAAGACAAAATGTGACTCAGCCTCAAAGACCAGACCCGGCTCCCCTCTCACCCAGATGAACACACCTGTAAGGATATTTGACTGCTGAAACATGCTAGCAAGAAAAGACAAGCTCCCATTGTCTGCCTTTTGTTTAATCTAGAGATTAGTACAATATTTTTATATATATATAGTCTCAGGGCAATACTTAAAGCCTACATTGCCCTCAGGACAGCATATAGACCTTGAGTTAACACCCCACTGCACAATTCCCTGGTGTTTTTATACCTCAGACAAATAGTACAGTGTAATCTTTAACCTCAAACTTCTCCCTGAATTGGACTGCTCCTAGGTCTCACTTCAGAAACATTGTTAGAAATGTTCGTTTAAGTGCAGTGAGATTCCCTCCCATTTTCCCTTGTTGAAGCTAACAGGAAAGCACAGCCCTGCCATAGTGATATGTAGGCTTGAAAGGAGAAGGTCTTCTGCCTGCATTAACTTCTCTTGGGTGCTAAAGGTTCGTTACCCAGGTGCTAGGTCTGGCTGTTGACCTAAGTCTTTCAGTCAGGGACAGTGAGAGCAATTTTCTTCAGGCCAAAATCCATAAAAATTCAACTTCATTAGATGGTCACTGGGGTTGTGCTTGATTAAAGATTAAATACTGTTGTAGACGTGAAAAAAAGAGACTCTGGACAGAATAAAGCTGATCATAGAGTGAACACCGAATGTCTACAATGCCTGGCTTGCCCTGTGGTGCTTTTCTGAAAACCGTCTTCAGCACAGAGCCTCTGACTATTCCACCTCACTCTGGAGGCAGGGAGTGATATTGCTCCAGGTTAACCACGCAGACATGGAGAAGACAGACGAGAAGCCAGACATGACATCATGATACGCTGAATGTAATAAGGGATTCCGCTGGTATTAATATTAGACAATAATGTCTAAGAGCAGCTGGTAATTAGACAGGACAGCTGCTGAGGCCAGTCATTAGTAATGTTGATCTATCCTCTCTAGAAAAAGAAAAGTATTGCAGATGTTTCTCTGTCAATTTTGTTTTGGCTCTAATAGACACAATAGCTCTTCTCCTCCATTGAAGGTAAAAAGTTCACCTCCCTGCATAATAGACTCGGATTGTTTGAGTTGCCACAGGATGTTCTTATTTCTTCTTGTGTTTAGCCTAGGGCTGTAAATCACAAATACCAGGCTGTGTAATTCTGACTTTTATTACGTTAATGTATTTTAAGAGCAGGAAATCTATAAGCTCTTGGCTCGGTGCAGCAGAAGCGAGGCACGGCGGGGACTCTGTGGTCAGGGGCATCCTCAGAAATGTGCCTCCGGCTGCAAAGGTGACCTCATGATAATCCTTGCTTAGCTTCTGGGCCGGGGAAGGAAGGGTATGCTGGGCCATACCCTCTGGGAGGAGGAACTCATTTCGTGAGGGCAGTGAGGGAGGGACAAGTGGGAGAACCGGTGGAAACTTCCGTCTTCGCAGTTCTTCAACTTAACAGTTGCAGGATCCTGCTTGCTCATCATTGCACAGCAGTAATGGCACAGCTGAGGGCACCTAACTCCCAAACCCAGTGCATTTTCTGCTGGGCCCAGGTGGCAAATAAGCTCTACCCGCAATCTCTTCAGGAAAAAAATAAATCACCCAAGTGCAGGTGTTGGTAGCCTGGCTTAGCATGGCAACCCCAGTTTGCTCCTGATCTGCTTCTCAGGGAATATCTCCATCCATATGAAGTTCATGCAGCACAAAGCGGGACCCTTCACGCTGCTGCAGCTCACACAGGTGGGCTGGGGACAGGCTTGCACGTGGAGTTTTGAAAAAACAAGCAAATAGCTGAAGATCACCTCTGTCTTGCTTGTTCTGCTATAGGACTCTAGTCTCTGCTCTTGTTTGTGCATGTGTGACTGCTTTTTGGATGTTAGCAGGGACCTGGGATGCATAACTGCAGCTGGTCTTCAAATGGAAGGTCTTCTACGGAGGTGAGACCTTCAGGGTCAACACCCCAGGAGGCTCTTCTCTGGTGTCCCTTTGCAATGAGATAGAGGGAGTATGTGTAGAGAGAGCATCCATCTCTGCTTCTGTGCCACAAGCTATGTTTAAACTGGAGCTGATTTGAGAAGCTCCACTCAAGTCTCACTGAACATCAGTGATGTCCTGGCATGCAAAACTGGTTTTCACTTGGAATGGAAACAGCTCTCAGGACTGTGGCTGACAGTCACAAAATCCTGTGTTGGGTGGGTATAACGTTAGTGAACTCTTGCGTGACCTCAAGCTTCTCCATGAGCTTGTCATTTTCCCCTCTGTTTTTGCCCAGCTCATGTTTTCTTAATTTGGAGGGAGGGAGGTCTGAGAAATTGGATTGATGAACACTTGGTCTGCAGAGCCAGGGCTCCAGAATCCATTTAGGATGGCCTCTAGGCTAACAAACTCTGTATTGCTCTGCGTGGGGACAAAACAGCTCCATGTAGATGTCTTAACCCAAAAGAGGGGCCTCAGTGGAGTTTGGTGGGTTATGATATATGCATCAAGGTACTGGTGAGTACCAATATTTGAAGGAGTAACATTCAACAAGTATCCATCCTCTCGAAGGCATAAAAAATGGGTTGATCCAGGAGAATTGCCCTGAGCGTACTGCTCTCCTTCAGCTGTGGATGTGTGCTGCAGAGTCTTGAACTTAACAGTATTTTTATTGCTCTTGATCCTTCTCCTTGGTAAGGATTCTGCCTGTTCAGGAGTGCCTCAGGTTAGCAGTGCTGAGCAGCTGTGACAATTATATCACAAGGGTGTCTCTTAACCTTTCTTTTAGCTATTGTGCGCTGGGAGAATTACACTGAGCTGGCTCATGATAGAAACGTTGTGAAATGGAAGTTGAGATGAGAGACCTGCTTCAGTAAAAGCAAAAGTGGAAAGGTTGCGTGCAAGAGGGAGATTTGAACTAAATCTCCAGATCCAGCCTCTAAAGAGGAAAGGTAGTGGAAGCTAATGCAGTGAAATGAGCTGTAACAAAGCCATGCCAGGAATTATTCAGCTGTTCACAAGAATTTAGAAGAACTGTAATTGGGAAATGATGTGAATATCAAACAAAATGTCACTTGACTGGAAGCCTCACGAGGAGGGGGAAATAAAAGAAAATGATGAAAAAGCTGCATTACATGTCACCCTCTTAGGCACGCTCTGAAAGAGTTCCCCGCACCCCAGTTAGACCCTTTGACATGCTATTGTGTGGCATTGTGTGTTTCTGCGCGGGGTGGTTCGCTGTGAAAGAAATTAAAATGATGGGAAAGCTGGCTTGTCACGTTGAATAACATCACATGCTTTTCTATTGGGGAGAAAGAGAAAGAAATACTCTGCTGAGTTCCAGGAAAATAGCTGCTGAGGAAATGAGTGCAGCAACTCCAATCCCTCACCTGGAAAGTAACAATTGTGCCAGCACGGGGAAACACTGACAGGGCTCATGGCAGGCCTGAGTTTCTTCTGCCTCTTGTTTGCTGCAGACTTGATGTTCCACGTCAGATCTCGCTGGCTGTCCATAATGATTTTTCAGTTCAAATGTTGGTTTCTTATTTTACTTTATTTATTTTTTCTTTTAATTTGAAGTGTATTTCAAAACGTTGGGACTGTTTGCCACCAGTAATTCCTGCTGTTGTTGGTTGGTTTCTGCTTTTTCTCCAGGTTCCCTGCCTGCCCTTCTTTGGAAACCTGTCCTCCTGGAATCTCCTCTCCATTCTCACTTTGTGACCAGAGAGCACCACGGGGTCCTCTGGGTCCCTTGCCCTTCTTCCTGGCACTGGCAGGAGTATTTCCATTTGGACATCCTACAGGTTCTTGGTCACTTTTATCTAATGTAAGCCTTTGCTCAGAAACATTGAGGAACTGCACGCTGCACGTAGGAACCTAGAGACCAGGGGGCATTCAGCCCTCTGGGTTTGGGGAGGAGGAATGGGCCAGATTAGCTGGGGAAAAAGGTGTCTCAAGAAACCTCAAGCATCAAGGTAAGTGTGGTGGAGCATTTTGCATGGTTAAACCCAAGATACAATTCCCAGCTGCAGTGTCAGAGGGGGGCTGTCAGATGTCCTTGTGCCCTTCTAAAACAGAGGGAGGATGCAGAAGCTATGGAAAATTAATTGGTCCAGCATCACTGTGACATGGGAGGATCAGGCTGGGTGTTAGGGAAAGGTTCTGTACCCAGAGGGTTGTCGGGCACTGGGACAGGCTCCCCAGGGCAGTGGTCATGGCATTGAGCTGCCAGAATTCAAGAAGTGTTTGCACAATGCTCTCAGACATAGGGTTTTATTTTTGGGTGGTCCTGTGTGGAGCCAGGAGCTGGACTTGGTGACCCTTGTGGGTCCCTTCCAACTTGGGATATTCTGTGATTCTCTGATTACTGTGGGCACTTGGCTCCCAAAGGCAGAAACCACGTCCAAGGGTGCTGAAGAATAAATGCGGGTGGTAACAGAACCAAAGAAATAACTTATTTGGCCAAGAATGTGCTGGAAAAAGTAAAAGGCCACAGCCCAGGTCAGCGTTAGCAGACAGCTTCGTGTCTCCTGTATCCTCCCCTCACATGGCTCTGCTGTGCTTCTGCCCCTGCTCAGGGAGCTCGCAGAAGCAGTCCCTGGGTGTCTGGGGGCTTTTACCACCAGGCTAAATTATTAATGGTTCCAATAGTTAACACTCTTCTGGATGAGGCCTTATTAATCAGAGGCTGTCTGCCCCAGCAAAGAGCTAATGGCGTCGTAAAGCTCTTCTTCCTCGAGCAGGGCTGTCCGTGAATGGTTAACCAAGGCTCTCCCTGCATGCTCCAATGTGTAGCTGCATGCTGCTGCTTTCCAGGGCAAGGCTGGCTGCTTTTTGGCTGCTCTGAGATGCAAAGAGCATAATCAAGCTAAAATATCTGCTCTGCGCTTAACAGCAGTGCTGCTGTTATTCTGAGTTCTGTAGCTTTCCCCGAAATAATTTCCTTGGAAAGGGCTTGGCAGACTTCGCTTTCCAGCTCAGACAAGTATGAGCTGTTCTTGCTGCCTCAGTGGGATTGCACGGAGGAGTTTGCATGCTGGGGTGTGCTTTTGATTTCCTTTTCACTTTGTCCTGGAGGTTTTCTTTTCTTTTTTTTCTTCTTTTTTTTTTTTTTTCCAAAAATGTTATAGAACATTCTGAATCCCCTTGAAAAGCGCTGTGTTTCTCTTTTTTCTTTCTTTCTTTTTTTTTTTTCTTTTTTTACTCCATTACACTAAGCTCTACTACTAAATGCTGTCCTTCAGTGGGACTCTTTCTTAACCAGCTGCGTGGCAATGCAACAGGGAGCTGGCGTGTGGCAGCAAGTGACACCTGGTGTCACTGCAGTGCTCTGTAGCAGGACACCCGTAGTTCCTCATTGGGTTTAACTACAATGCAAAGAAAAGAAAAAAAAATGATATATGACGAAGCTGTTTCAGGTGGCTGTGTTTCAGTCGCACTGCATGTGCTGGGGTTGGGGGCAGAAATTGGTCAGATTTAGATGCTGCTGTGATGGCTCCCTCTAGCAATGCACGGCCTGTGGTTTGCAGAGCCAGGAGCAGCACTCGTGTTGGATTCAGCTGCCTTATATTCTTTCTGGATAAGTATTTATCCGAGGTATGAAAAGAGCCATTATTTAATTAATTAATCAGGACAAGGAGGCAACCTGAGGAAGCTGCAGCCGACAAGGAGCAGCAGGTCCCACCGCCTCTCCCTTCGGTTATGTCGTGCCGATGCGTGCCAGGGGCTTTGTAGGCAAACACAAGGCAGGACCCTGGTGCAAACAGCAAGCAGTCGGAGGCGAGACCAAGCAGGGTGTGCTTGCCAGCAGCAGGGTGTGCTTGCCAGCAGCAGTCTGCAGGTTGGGAAAGGGGGAGAGGAGATTACAGAGATAATCTGCACGCAGACGCAGGGGTTGGCCGGATCAGAGAGCTTGGCTATGGCAATACAGCTGTGCGCTGACTATCTGGGTTCACATGCGCGTTTTTGGACCCATTTTGGATCCCTCTTGTGGGATGCTGGGGAGGGTGGTTTGTGCCCTGCACTTCTCTGCACGTCTTGATGAGAAAATGACACGGGGCCTGTAGCAGAGTGGAGAAGTCCGAAGTCTCAACCCCGAGTCTCTGATCTGGAAACACTTCCCTTTTCTGTGGTTTTGGAACAATGCTTGCACTAAACCCAGTCCCATGTTAACCTTGTTTATTGAGGGATGCAGAGCAGTGGTGCTATAACTGCACTTACAAACACGCCGGCAAATCATCAGCCAGGGTCTTTGCCTGGGTGGTGCCCGTATTTCTACCTTTTAGCTTTTTTTTTTTTCCTGGTGTTTTTATGATTTTTAATTGCAGTGCTCGTCCTTGTGCCTGACAGCAATCTTCTCGGGATTTTTAGGTAGGATCTCAAGCGACCCGTGGAGCGGGGCCGTCCAGGCGGGTGGCAGACGGGACAATGCTGCCTGTGTTCAGCTGGCGTGGTGCAACGGGACGAGCACTGACCTGTGAGGCACCCTCAGCATTTTGCAGCAGAGGAGCTTTTACTCAGGGGCAGTTAAACCAAAAATCTTGGTAGGCTGGGCTGGCGCAAATATTTTTAATCCCGGTGCCCACAGTTAGCCTCCGAGGTCCAGTGTCTCATCAGAGCTACAAACTATTCAGAGGAATATTCTTTGCAAGTAGGCTTATGTGTAATCAATAACTCGGGGCGTGTGTGCACAAATACTCATCTGGTTATTCTGGCCCCTGAATGCATGCATTAACCTGGCCGCCTGGTGCTACCCCAGCCTGCGAACAGGAAAAAGGAATGCGTGCATTGATTTCACTGCTTTGATTTATTTGCCTGGCTCTAATCTCTGTGCGAGATAAGGCTGCTGAGGATCGTCAAATTGCAGCTTTGGAGAATCGAAGAGGCCATTTCCTCTCTATTTCCTACGTTACATGATAATGCGAGATACATGGTAGCGATCCCGCCCTCCCCACAAACCATCCGTTAATGGATTTAGCTTTTAGTGTCACTGTTTTGTGCCAGTATGTCCCATCATTTATGCCCTGAGAAGATGAATAAGTATTTAACAGTGGTGGAGGACAGCTGAACTTCGAGTAAACAACCGGAGTGCATTACCTCCTGGCCCATCTCCTTGGGAAAGGCTGGCCCTGGCTGAACAAAAGCATCCTGGCCTTTTCTGATGATGAAGGTTATTTAATTAGTGCTTTTGGTTCTGCCTCCTGTGAACTGCTGCTCTCTTTCCCCACCCCAGCCCTTGGTCCAACATTGCCTCTCAGTGACAGATTGCTCAAAGTGCCAGTTACTTGGGACACTAGGAAAATATTTGCAGCAGCATTGTGTGTCAGCTGGTGTTGGAGGGGGGCTCTGCTATTGAACATTACGGGAGGTGTTGGTTAAGCATCTGCTGGCTTTCATTTGGAGCAGGGTTTTGTTTTGTTTCAGTGGAGGGGAAGGAACTAAGAGCACTGCCAGGGCAGCAGGTGCAGAGCTGCCAGCATGTATTGATCCAGCCCTTTGCTAGGCTGCAGTGCTTTCATGCGGCTTGGTGCCCTCGCAGAGATGATGGTACAGCCAGAGCAACCCAAGGCTGAAGTCACCGAGGATGGGTATGGGAAGGAGACACAGTGCAAGAGGGAAATGTCACTAAAAGGAAAGGAAGGGATGGGAATGTGATAGGAATGAAGCAGAGAGGGGAGGAGAGGTAATCCTGCACCAGCTCAACTTTCCCAACAGCACAGGTTATGCCCATCGGTGTGCTGACATTGGCACTGAAGTAGCTCTGGGCACTTAAGGCAGAGCTGGAAATGGACCCTGGGTATTCCTAGTTGGGGTCTGTATGGGGCTTGCTGCTCCCCAGCCTGATTTTCTGGCCACTTCTTGTAGGTGCTTCCCAGCTTTGGACTTGCTTTTTTTTTTTTTTTTTTTTTTTTTCTTCCCACAGGGATCTGAAGTGCAGGTGATGGACCAGAGCACTAATTTTCCCTTTCCCTGAGTTAGCTTATACCCAACCCAGCCCAGATTGGCAACGAATGAAACTTATAGCCCAGCTGCTTTTTATCCTCCATAGAAATAGCAGTGGGTCAGGCTGTTTCTGGAGCAGTGTTGCAGATCTAACAGGAGGGAACTGGGAGTCTTTGATCTGGAAGGTCTGTCTGGAGAGCTAATGGGATAGCCTCTGTATCCATGTGCCCAAGGGAAGGGACTGTCTGTGCTGAAATGGCGAGGAAAAAGGGTGAGGGTGCTGAAGTGCACACAGGACCTTCTGCCTTATCTCATGAGTAATGAACCATGTGGGGTTTGGGCCACCTATGGGGTTTTGTGCTTGATTGAATTCAGTGCTTGGAGAAGAACACCTACACACAGAGAGATGCTAAGCTACTAGGAGTTGGTCACTGAAATAGTCTCCTGGCCCTCCCTGAGAGACTTCTGCTTGGCAATTTCCAGTGCTTTTTAAATGATAGCACCTACATCTGGGAGCCAGCACCACCCCGCAGCACTGAGACACTTACCCAAGGGAGGAAAATGTTTAGTCTGCAAAGTAACCCTCTATTTCCCTCTAATTGCAGCAACCGTATGTGGACAGACGGCCAACCCTCTGCGTCGTGTCAGGGAAGTTCTGCCTACTTGTCTGTGCACTCAGATTTATGACAGCACTTCCAGACACATTTATTTTGAGTTACTTTAGGAGACTATGGAGCAGCATCAGAATAAGACGCATCTTCCCAGCAGCACCTTCTGCTCGCTTGCCCTGCCTGGGAATGCCTTCCTGCTGCTTCTCAGGCAGACTTAGCTCGATGTTTTACTCCCATCTAGTGCTTTTTATTAAAACTGCTGGCACTCTGCATCTCACAAAGGACTAGGCTGGACTGGGCAAATGCCACAGTCTAGCCTGGGTGGTGGCTGCTCAGCATATATAAACTTTGATAAACACCTGAGACAAAAAGTCATTGGTGTGGAAACAAGGGAAACTTGTCCCTCTGTTCCTGTCCTTGTGTCACTTAAAAAATCCCAGGCAGGTTCTTCCAAACATTTTTCAAACTGGTGAGCTTTTAGTGTTATGCAGCCCAAAAAGCAATGTTATCGGGTGTTTTTAAGAGCACGCAGTTATAGGTGATGGAAACTCCAGGTAAAACACGGCCAATGTTCCCCTGGCTGCCCCAGGGAGGCTCTGCGGTGGTCCAGCCCTGGCAGAAGGAAAGTTTGCGTGTTGCCCAGGCACCTGTTTAAATCCTCCATTATATTCCTTACACCACCCCTGAGAAGTCACCTCTGGAGCCTTACACAGCCCCCAGGCTGGCGATGGGTGGCCACAGACCCCTGGGGCCCTCCCCAGCCACCGTGCATTTCAGTGCACCAGCACTAGTGCTCGGGGTAAACGGTGCCACTGAGGAAGACTCTGGTCTAGTGGGACCAGCACCCACGGATTTACAGTGAAATTAAACCTCCTGACCATGTCAATGCCCTAGGAATCACAGGCACTTCTGAAAGTTTTATTCCATGATTTTTCCTTTCCTGCTGCTTTGGTACCAGCCTGTGATTTTTTAATTTTTTTTTCAATGGACTTTATGTCTCTGTTCCCTCTAATTGAAATTCTGACCGAGCCTTCTCTTTAATTTATACGATGAATGTTTTAGGAGTGTGATGAGGAAGTATGGATAATCTTAGGCTTGTGATTGAATATTTACAGGCGTAAGGCAGGTTTCAAGCCAGCTTTGGGTGTTTGACAGCCCATGCCTGACCGAGGAGATACGCACTCAGGTAAGATGACCCTCATTAAAATTTAGTGAAGGTCATTAGCTTGATTTTGCCTTATGAAGTTTCCCTGGGTGGCATATTGCCCAACGTGGTAGGATAGTGTAGGTGTGGAGTTCTAACACATGGCTTTTGGAGGTGTGCAAAGCAGGAAAATGGGAAATTTGGTCCTTATCATAACTGTGCCTTGCTCTCCTGGTAGAACCATTAGCACATTAACTGAAATTACATTAGAGGAGGAGATCATGGGGTAGGAGAACTGGGCCGAAATCAAGCCAGAGTCATCAGCTGGAGGTGCTGAGTTTCCCAGCAGAGCAGCCTCCTGCAGGCAGGTGCTCCTCTGGTGGGGTTCCTGCACAAATCCCGTCTCAGCTGTATGCTGAGGTGTTGGTGTCTCTCTGGTCCAAACGCCTCTCTACTCTGCCCTCCCCTGAGTTCCTGTATCCTTTTCCTTCCAATGTGATGCACCATGCACTGTTTTTTTCCCCCCTTAGTTCAAACCCCAGTGGATACCAAGGTAGAGCTGTTTTTCTCTATCCACAGGAGGACGTGGCTTGCTTTCTTTTGCTTTTTCATTTCTTTCCCTCTCTTCACGGTCAGTTTAACCACATACATGAAACCTCAACTGTATTCCATTTAGGAGCAGAGATCATATTGCCTGAAACCACTGAAAAACCTATAAAGCTCTGTGTTTGCTTAGCAGTAACAAAGATGATTTTTGCATGAAGGTGATGAAACTGCAGAGTTAGGGTTCTTCCAACAGGAGAAAATGCAGAGAGGCAGGCAATTTTTAATAGGCAGATAAATATCAAATGCAATGCACTGATTAATATTCCAGTGGGATGGACTTTTATGAACTGGCATGTCATTCTGCAGGTTTTATTTTTAACAGATGGGAAAGAAAAACAACATTTGGTCTAAAGCCTCTGTCTGTCTGAATGAGGTTTTGCTCATTTTGGGGGCTGCAGCTATTCTCAACATGGCAACCTCATTTAATTAGCTAACTAGGATCCTGCTTCGTCAGGGTTGTTTTTTTTTTTTTTGTGGCTAAATGCTCTCTAGCAAAACTGACAGTACTCAGAGCTCCCAGACTGCTCTGGCCAAGTTTCCATCTGAAATGTGCAAACAGAATAGCTGATGAAATAATAGACATGTTCATGCTGGAAACCTTTCTCTTTCCTTTTTCAGGGCAAATTGAATATCTATTGATTTATCGTTTCTACCAGATGGAGAGCACAGCAGTAGTTCCTCTGTGTTTTGAAAAGCAGTAGCTTTCACAGAGTTTGCTTTGGTTGACAGGTTATTTTCCCTCTGATTTGAATGTGTCTCTAATGTGGGCTTTTGGGGTATTGATTGCACCAGTAGACAAGCTCTGATTATGGCTCTTGCATGGCTGCCGACGTCCTGGAATGTGCAGGGAGATGCTTTGAGCCTCTTCCCCCTGACAGCCTGAGGCTTCGTAGGGCTAGGATAAAAAGCATGAGGCCCATTAAGCAAAGAAGCCAATGCTGATGCCTGGGAGAGATGCAAAGGTTGTCAGACTAAACAGTGGTGCCAAGTCCTCTGTGCATCTTTGATCTGGGGACTGTCTCCCCCCAAAAAAGTCTGTCATCTTAAGTATGAGTTCCAATTACAGCACAAATCTAGCATTAAAGAGTTTTGTTTTCAATAGTGTTGTGCCGAGCTAAGTTTATAGGCGAGAAGATGAGGGAATTAACCTAGGTTTATTAATTTTATGCAGATATTAATAGCTGCAGTGTCAGCATCTCCCTGATTTAGCCATGCGGGTACCACATGTAGTGCTGAACCAAAGGAATGCTTCTGCGAGTTGAGAGCTGGCCAGTTTTTCAGTCTGGCCTCCCAAGGCTTATTTGACATGTCCCTGACCGACTGTCCTTCTGGTTGGCTGGTTTCAGCCTCATTTGAAAGGGACATAAGTCCTGAAAAAGTGAAGTCTCAATTGAGGTCCTAGAGAGAACCAATGAGAAAAAGAGAAGAAGGTGCCAGATCTTACTGAACATCCCTGCCAGAAGTTGTCAGGGCCTTGGGGTGGGGGCTGGCTTGCCAACCTGCTCACGAGTATTTCTGGACCAGCCACCACAGCTGTTCTTGGTGCTATCAAAGACAAATGACAGTAGGCTGTAGGAGTTATTGCACCTAGGAGAAGAGAGTTTATGGGAGATCTGACACAGCCACAGGAAAGAAATATTAGTTCTGCTGCTCAGATATTTAGCTTTTTTGTTTGCTTTTGTTATTTTTGTTGGTGGGTTGTTTTTTTTGTCCACTCAGAAAAAATCTGAATTTTTGCTTCTTTATTTCACCAATTTTCCCCTCTGCATGTTTCAGATAGTTCCCCTCTTCCCTGAAGTGCTCATGGTAGAGAAAACAAGTCAACAGGTCAATGGCTGAGGAAGAGGTCTTCTGCAGGGACTGGAGCCATGTATGTGAAGTTACAACACTGCTGCACTGGGGAAGACGATCATGGCGGTCCCAGGGCCATGCAGTTGCTCATCTAGTAATTGAAAATGCTGCCTTGCTGCCCAGCATGCCAGATTTTAAATGGGCTTGAAAATTACCATTCCACGCATTTATACATATTTGCACACGTACATAGGTTTATGCCTTGTTTCCTGAGCAGGGGGGTATTTATTACCTGGACTCGTGTGTTTGACAACAAAGGCATCAGGAATCCAGTGCCAGCTTCTGCACATGGGTCGTTTCTTTCTGGTAGGACACCGTGTAATGTACAACCTGCGCAGTGGCAGGGCTACTCCCCTAGCTCTGGCATAAAATCCTCCCTGTGCAGAGCAGCTTTCTGCAGGCTGAGGGGCCGTGCGGGTGCTCATGTACTCCTACATAACCAAACTCCTTGTTTCCTGTCTTTTTAGAAACCTGAAGGTCTCCTACCTTAAGATAGGAAGAATGCTTTGTGCTCAAGTCCTAACTCCCAGGAGCTAGGGCAGAGCAATACAATATAACTGTAGCTTCATCTTTTGTGTGCATAGCAATGCAGACTTTAATTAAAAATATCACGTTCTTTTATTTTTCCTGTAGATGGCTGCCTGAGTCGGTGCCCAAGAGAACGGCAGAAGAAACTAATGAAATAGAGCAGGCCTGTATAGCGAAGTCATTTGTTGACTGGAGAACTCTCTTTTCTTGCTGGAGAAGGCTGGAAATGCATAATGAATGAGGCAGGATACTCCAGTAAGTCGTAAAATGGTCTCAGAGGGGCAACTCGACGCCTTTGTGGAGAGCTAGGTTCTGTCTCTTGCTCAGCCACAGACTTGGTTTCTGTTCCTTAAACGGAAAAGTTGACCACAAAGTGCATGCTTCTTGTTTTCTGCATGTCCGAGGTAAGGCAGACGGGACTTGTTTTTAGAGAGAAGCCATCTGCAGATGGCACGGTGGGAGCTTTGTCTATGTGATGAGCTGGGAGAAGGATCGGTGCTCTGGAAAATGAACCAGGATCTCAGCCTGGGTATTCAGAATTCACAGACGCTTTTCAAAGGCCTATACTGAAGTTTTCCCATCTCTTGGCCCTTTGTTAGCAACGTAAGGGAAGTAATCCCTATGTATCTCAGCCAAGCTGTAAGGAATCCTTAGTATTTTCAGGGTACAAGATGCTGCCGTGGAAACAGCTGGGAGGAAAACACCAATTTTATGCTTGAGGCAGGATTTGGAAGACATGAGGTAAATAGGTATAAGGGATGCATATTATAGTAGTAGGCTAAAAATAGACAGAAACATTTAGCAATTCACAGAGGAAGACAAGGGCTCTGTATAAAAATATGGCCTACGATCGTGTAATTAAAGCCTGCATTTCAACTCAAAGAAGCTGAAGGAAGAGAATTGTGTGGGTGGTTTTAGCTCCGATATGTCTTAGTCACCAAGTTTCTGCTTTAATAGGTGGCTTTTCAGAGGTAGTTGTGTACGTAATGATGTAGTAATAACTTCCACAACATAAGCTTAACACTGCACTAAAAGCAAACATCTTGCTTTAAAACAGACGCATTTCACCAGACACAATTTTCTCCTTCACCTTGTAACACTCATCTTCCCTCATTCCTCTTGGTGGCACTTCTGTGGGACACCACGCATGGACCAGCACCAGTGGATTTGCTCCAGCTCCGTTTAACACCTCTGTCCTGGCATTTGTGGCCCCAACTCTGGATCTCCTGGAGCAGGCTGCGATGTACAAGACAACGGGCCCTTTCACAGCAGGTACCTGTTGCCAGCACTACTCTTCCCTGAGCTTTTGAAGCCTCTGTGATACCCAGGGATTTCACGGGCACATATTTGCAGAGCATGAAACACATCAAGTCAGCACCAAGCAACAGGATTGATTTTTTTTTTTCCTTGGCTTTGCCTCAAATGCTCCTGGATTCTCCTGTTTAATCTCACTCGAAGTGGGGTTTTTGTGTGTTCGTTTTCTCTGTATGCATAGCTGTGGCTTGCTACAATGATATGTGATTTCCCTTCCTCTTGCAGGGAATAAGGTGTGATGAGGAAGCAGTGCTGGGCACCCCACTACCACACTTTCCATAGCCAGAGAGTCGTGTTCAGCTGCAGGAGCTGAACAGAGGAAACCTGACGCTGGGATATATTTTACAGCATGGCAGCTGTAATGCAGGATCATAAGAAATGTTTGCATTTTTAAATGTTTTATCTTCTGTTTAAGGGGTAGTGTTTCTGGCAGTGAAAGAATATATAAGGGTATTAAATGGCTTTCTTTGCAGGCAATTAAACAATGAAGCTGATCTAAGACATTTAAATAATTGTAACAGATGTTTATTGCCTTAGTGCAGTTTACTGCATCCTATTATTCCCATTACATACAGGAGAGAAGAACACATGGCAAACTGTACCGTAAGAGAAATTCTTTACTGCCTCGTGAGCAATGCGGCTGCTTCTTTGACTTCTTAATTGAATCACCTTGGGAACGAGTCAGTAATAAATAGTATTTGGAGAGCAGACAAGTAACTAGCTGCCTGGAGGAGCAGCAGCAACTGGTGTGCGAAGGCGCGGGGCTGGTGGTAAACACCTTCAAGCAAGCAAACTGCGGTGGGATTACTCCAAGAGTGATGCTTGCCTCACTCTCATTTAGGATTTCAGTGTCTCCTGAGGTTATACCGGGTGTTTCTGGAGACTCTCATTTCCTGAAATCCATGTTTTGTGATACATGGAGGGAGGAGAGAGAACTTGGAGCCTTGTGTGGGTGTTAGACAAGTCATTTGTAGTCCCAGTTTGCCACAGATTTGCCGTGCGGCTTTATTTCTCATCCCCTGAGTGAGATGGGGTGGCGGTACTTTCTGGTCTGCTCAAGGTGCTGCATATAGCATAAGGAGGGATGCCCTGGGTCAGGCTGAAAGTGCATATTCTCCAACCATTTTTGTTGTAGGGCCAGTTGCATTTTCTTTGACTTTAATTATGTATTTTAGCACCATGTATTTAGTTCTGTGTATTTAATAATAGATTTTTCTGTCCTTTCTTCCCTTGAATTTAAGCATTCAGAACAGCCCATGTAGGACAGCAAGTGCCCTAGAGGAATCCAGAAGCTTTTCATCACCTGGCTAATTTTATTTATTTATTCTTTAAAGAGGCCTCTGTTTCCTTCAAACAAAAAAAGGAAAAAAAAACAAACAAACAAACAAAAAAATTCCAATAAACCACACCTCTCTCAGTCCCAAATCCCCCCACAAAAGCCTATAAACTTTCAAACTCTAGCCTAGTATCCCTCTAATTGTCTTGGCTTTGACTAAAATTTGAAGCTTTTTCAGTGAACATCTCATCTTTTCAACCTCAATAAAGATTTCATATGCCCTAATAATGGAGGAAAAAAAAAAAAGAAAAAAAAAAGCTTACTGCCATCATTTCAGAGCAAAACTGTAATATTCAACATTCCCTAACTCCCTTGTCCCCTCTTGATGAAAGAGGAAGATTCTGGGGAGACTGTCTTCCTCAGAAGTAATAACAATTATTTGACTTGTTATCATTCCCCCACAGCTCACCCCTTCCATGTGGGGCAGATCTTTTCCCTTCCTTGTGTGTCTGCTGATAGTATGATAGGCAGCAAAGCTTGCATTAAGGACACAGGGAGATGATGCAGGAATCACACTCAAAGAGGTGTTTCCCTCATGGAGGCATGCAATCCTGAAAAAGCCAAGAACCATGGCTGTAGCCACTGCCAATAATTGTATTCAAGCACTACTCTGTTGGGAACATCTACACTGAGGTGATACCTGCATGGTGCAAGCGTACCCCAAATTACCAGGGTGACTGCATAAAGTCAGTCACAAGAAAAACTATGCTGTGGGTCTCGCAGATGGTCCCAAGTCTTTGTGTATGTTAAGATGGTTCCCCTCTGTCATGAGTGCACAGTGCCAGGTGGGTCTCTGGCCATGTGGACTCTCAACAGGCATGGCATGTCTTGGAGGCTGTTGCTTAGAGAAAATGAACCAATTTTTTTTGTTTTGTTCGTTTTTGTTGTTTGTGTGTTTCAGGGAACTGAACCCAAAAAGACCCATGATGTCCCACTGGAGCTTACCGAAGTACAATCTAGTTTCTTCCACGTGCTACAGTATTTGAGCTTTAGTATTGCTATCAGTTGGAAGAATACCAGGATTCCCCTCACACTGCCTTGTCACACTCGTGATCAGAGTATGAATTGCTGTGATGGAGAAACAAGAGAAAGGGAGTCACGGTGAGTATGACTTCTTCCAGTGTGGTCTTTGGGTCTACATCAGAAATGTTACATTGTGTTTGTAGTTAGAAAACTCAATCCAGGCAATTTTTTGTTATTTGCCTTCAAATAGTTTATCGTCTGAAACAGAAGGCTCTATATGGCCAAAGCTATTTTCTGGATTTGGGTCAGATTTGGCAAAATTTGGAAATTATTCAAAAGTCTAAAGCTGTTTATATATATATATATATATATTTTTTTTTTTTCTTCCAGGAAATGTTTCAATATCTTTAGCTTGAAGCAGCATTTGGAGACCAAGTTTTGCTGGTGGTAAAACATAAACAACAATGCAGAAAGAGAAACAAAACATGTGTTTGCTCAACTCTAGCGATGCAGTGCCGAGGCATGCCTGCAGGTATGCTTGTACTGTAATTGCTGCAGCTGTTACTCTGAACTAAAGACTTTCCTTTGCTCATTTCTCTTTCCCTCCTTGCACTGTAGTTTTATAAAGCTCATGTTGCCCTAGTTCTGTGCAGGGTGGTTTTGGTGTGCTGGCTTGTAGCACCACCTTTTGCAGCTACCTTCCCCCTCTGTGGCAATCAAGCCTAGGACACGATTCCTGCTCCTTCTTGCTATGCTCAAAGTGTTGTTTGTGGGTGAAAAGGAAACACAACTTGTAGATAAAAACAAGAATTTCTTAGTAGTATAATTGAAATCTTAACTGACTAATCCAATAATTATTACTGTGCCTCTGCCCCTCAAGGTCCTCTACACTGCATCATTATGTTAGATTAGTAAATATCCCAATTTTTATAGCATAACTGCTTGTTACTGCGGTCTCTATAAAATTATCTTTGCATGATCCAGCCATAAACAAAAGTAAAGCAAATTACCCATAGCAACCTCATCATCAGAAAAACAGCTGTTACAGCCGAACCAAGTAAAGCAAGCAGGTCATGAGAAGTTTGGGCAGAGCAGGCCTGGCAAGGCTCAGTCCTGAGGCCTGGTAATCTCAGTACAAAGTCCGTGGCTTGTCACTGACTATGGCAGTACCATGTTCCTGGCCTACCGGGTTGTGCTCTCACGAGCTTCCTTTTTAGCTCCGATGATACCTCTGAGTTACTCTGACCTGGTGGTACCTGCTGGTACCTGCCCTCTCCCTGTGCGCTGTTTCTTCCTCTTCTTTCTACTGTGTGTGACCTCTGTAGGGGTCTGCAGGGAAGAGACCAGTGGGTGGAAGGATGGGTAGGGTGAGGAGGAGGGGGAGCCAAGGAGAAGCAGTCAGCCCCAGCAGAGGGATGGGGATCAGTGCCTCTGCTTCTCTATGTGCAAGAGATTTTACTAAAAGTCCTGTAAGTTTGCCAACAGCCCTGTAGAAGGCTTTGGCCTACTGCTGCTTCTGGCTATCTAAGAGTGTATCAAGTGATAGATGGACTGGGAGAGATTAAAATTTCTCCCCTCTGCCTCCTGATTATTCAAGGCAGCCTTCACTGGAAAGGATGCATCACTTCCCGGACATTGTAGGAAAGACCATATGCTTTCCTTAAAGCTAAAGAAATCCCAGCGTGACTTCTCAGCTTTAAGTGTGGGTCATTCCCTGGCTTCCTCCAGGAACAGACAGCACCCTGCATAAATCGGGATGACAGAAACAGGCCTGAGTGAACGTGAGACTTACTAAATTATGTAAATTGAAGGACAAGGATGAACTGAAAGGCCTCCCATCAGAGATTGCTTACACCTGTCCAAAGGGGACTCTGCACCAGGGGGTCTTGCCCATAGTTTGTCAGGTACACCAGGTGAGAGCCTGACCTGTCTCCATCCCTCCGGAGCACAGAGAAGCATCCCTGCTTGCAGCACACCAAGTGATGCATGTGGATATTGCCTCTGCCAAAACCAGAGCAAGCATTCCCTGTGGGGACCTGGAGTCTCGCCCTGTGCACCCAGCCCAAGCCCTGGTCCCACCTCGCTGGCTGAGCTCAGTGGTGGCACCCTGCGGGCCAGCAAGTGACACAGTCTTTTGGCCCTTGGCTTCCTTCATTGCCATAGCTTGCAAACAGGCTAAAACCTGCTTTTTGTAACTTCTTTCCTGAGTGAAGCTTTTAGCAGCAGTCTTTTTGTATGTTAGAAGGCAATAATCAAATCAGCCTGGCTTCTCACTGAAGCAGAACAAATCCATGGCTGTGGTCCCAGCTGCAAACAAAGGTAAGCAGATGTCGGATGGTGGTCATCTCCTTCCCGGCAGGAGGGATTATCAGCAAAACTCCATAAATAATGAAAATATAAATGGGGCATAAAATTCATTTTTAGAGGACGCTGGAGGCATTTTGCTTGCCACTTTTCAAGTCTGGGTGGAGAGCACTCCCTGCCTCAACTTATAAAGTTAAGAGTGATTTTCTTTCCTCTTTTCTTCTGAATGATTTAAAAACTCTCATGTGCTCACATGATCCCCTTTCACATTTTTTTTCCTTGTCTTATGTTTGCTAGCTACTTAAAATGATGAGGAATTCTTTTACTACCCATGCACATTTTCCATAATTAACCCTTTTTCTCCTTTTTTTTTTTTTTTAATGTTCTTATTTAGACTTCTTGTACACTGCAGAATCTCTCAGCTGCACAATGACACCTTCCCCAGCTCCTATCCTAGAATTTTGGGCATCAACTCTCATGCTCAGTTATGTATTTTCACAAGCAGCATCAGAGTAGCAGACAGCAGGAAAGCTGAAAATACTAGAAATTCAAGAAAACTACTGTTGCATTCTGTTTCTGTGTCATCGCTGGGCGTAGAAAATGGTGTGTATTACTATGCCCTATTTACATCTTCATTATCTTTGCCATTTGCAGATCATTTTAGAGACTGACTCTGTTCTTGTGGGGAAAAGAGAAAAGCAGAACAACCCACCCTACTGCTCTGCTTGCAGTCCTGACACAAAGTTGGTTATGGTGGATTTCATATTGAAATAACACCTGTCTTGCAAACAAGGAGCAGCTGGGCTGGAGTTGCACTGGGTGCAGCTGGCTGGGAGGAGATAGAGGCTGCAGAGCTGCCGCTGGCCTGGGCTCCCTCACCGTAGACTGAGGGTCCCTTCCAGAGCTTAGGAAGGGGTTTCTGGGGTCTGGGTTTCCCTCATCTGCACAAATACTCTACCTATTGCTTATTTGGCTTGAGGAGGCTGCCTGAGAACTTGTTCCAGCATCTTAGGTGAACATCATGTCAAATTAGCGATGTTCCTGCCGTAGACAGAAATGCCATGTTGCCATGTGTCAACAGAGCTGTGGATTTATTTTATTTTTTAACAGGACCAAGGAGCTCCTGCTGATTGCAGCCAAACTCCAGAGGATCCCAGGCTGGTCTCCAGGAGGGACGTCTGCAGGAAGCCAAAGGCTGGGCAAGGGGTTAATGCGAAAGAAACAAGCTTTTGAAAACCTTTCAGGCTGCATTCAGTGATGCTGATAACATCAGGTTATAACATCTGCAGGAGGGGGAAACTATAACTGCACAGCAGACCTTGGTAGGTGGGTCTGGAGCTGCTGTGGACTTACTGAAACTTGGCAGGTTTTGGTATTTATCGAGGGATGCAGAAATAACACTCCCAGTGTGTGGCTCTCTTTGAAAAACAAGCCATGTAGTGAGGCTTCCTCTTCCCTTTTGTGTGGGCTTTCAGGAGGGACACCACTTGTGACAGCCGTTTGGAGGTGTTGGTCCCCCCTTACCCCAGCATCATAACCAGTGGGATGAAGAGCATTAGTGCCACGTTTCTGGTAGAGCGTTACGGAGTGTGGCGATCCTGTCCCCTGAAAAGTTTTGAAATATGGCAGCAGACAGGTGTTGTAGCCCAATAATAGGATGAAGCCAAAATGAAGTATTTAAACATTACCCGAATGAAGCTGGAACCTCCCTGCCCAGTTTCCTCTCTGTCAAACTTATTTGGAGTTAATGTGTTCCTGTAAACGCATTTTCATTTTGATCAAAAAGGTATTATTTTTTCCATCAGAGCATTGTTTTGTTGAGAAATTTTATCTGGTTTTACTTTGCAGTTGTAGAACACAATATTCTACATTACATCTTTACAAAAGCTGATGAGAATACTGCCCCTGCAGGAGACAACCCCTTTCCTGAGTGAATAGTGAGGGTTTTACTTCAGGGTGGGGTGAGGAGAAAGTAAAAAACAATCCAATCCAACCCAGAATGACAACATTTCGTTGTCCTCCTGTTGAAATGAGAACCATTCATTCCAGATTGGAAGAAAAGGATTGCTCTACTCGTGTCATTTAATTTTATTTCCATTCTGAGCATCCCTTGGCAAAAATGAGGCAATTGCAGCAAATGCTGGGTTTAGGCACATCTCACAGGTTGCTGTGGATGGTTCTTGCCTTTTATGCCATATAACTGAGCACGAAGACACCTCTTCTGGTGCTTGGGGCACTCGGAGAACCCAGTTTAACCTTGTCTTTCATCAGATGGCATGCACCTCCACGTGTCCCTGGAGGCTGCCCTAACACCATGAGTCAGGCAGTATCCTGGGATGGAAAAATGCCATCTCTCCTGTTGATGGTTTCCAGTAGCTATAAAGCACTCCAATGTTTATTGGAACAAAGGCTGGAACATAAGGGTTTGTCCTCCGAGCCCAATGCCCTCACCAGATGACGACTGAGTTGGCTCGTCGCATGTTTTAGTCTTTGTGGAAATTATATCAATTCCAGCAGGAGAAAAATGGGGAAATTTTACCCCTGAGTGCCCAGAACCATGCTGGTAATGCAGCTCTCCCAAAAAGCTGTGAGTCTTGGTGCAGGTCCTCCTCTGCACCTGACCTGAAGCCAGGTTTGGTGTCACCAGGCACCTCTGGTTTCACCTTGTTGTGCTCCTAGGGGCCAGAGAGAAGAGGTGCAGAAGGGTCCCCAGTGCTTTCAAGGGAGGAGCAGGAGATTTAAAATGAAGTTGCAATATTAGCAAAGGTTTGCTCTATAGGCAGTCCATAGTGGTTTCTCCTGCCCTTGGAGACATGAAACTTGCTGTGGTCCACTGGTCCTTGCCTCTTCCCCGCTACTTTTTTTAATTGGCTAATGCCCAAATAAGCCAACCTCTGCAGTCACAATAAGTAATATGATGAAGAGGATGATTGAATAGGACTTGGTGTCAGAGAAGAAAACAGAGTGATGCCGATTTAAAGTCCCAGTAGCTCTCATTTCGGGCCACAGGAGAGAAAGCAGGGAGGAGAGCTGCAGCGTGGGGACGTGGAGCCGTGGTGCGTGCTGGAGGAGAGATGCTCACTGAGACGAGTCCGATGGCTAATGACTGGCACTAGGGGCTGCAGCTGAAGTTACCAGTCAGAGCGCTCAGCACACACTGATAAAACTCTAGGGAGGTGACTTGCCTTGTCTCGTGCCATTTCTTAAGCCCGTGTACTGTGATGTATGGGGGCAGAGGGGCAAATGATTTGTTTGTCTTAATAAATGTTCTTACAGCTCTGTGGTTTTACATGCCACTTTGCAAACTTAGATCTATTCCTTACTGTAGAGAGTTTATACCTCTCAGTCTTTCACAGAAAGCCTACTGAATAAATGCAGTTAGTTGTTAGGAGAGGAACAGTGGTGAGATGGGAATCATCTAACCCTGATGTTTGTAGTGAACTTAAAGTGAATTTGCACCTGCATGAGGTAAAGTTGAAGCATTATGCAGACTTACTTGTTTGAGCACCTGACTAAAAAGGTTCTTTAAAATAAAATATATATATATTATTTAATTTCTTACTTTTGTTATGATTTGTCCTTTGTACCAGAAACTCACAAAATGGTGCTGTTTCCTGGAGCTGGCCTCTGCTGTGTCTGACCAGTAGGTTGCGTTATTCATTTCTCTTTGGCACATAAAAAGATTACATTTTTATTTGCATCCTTTTCATTAATACCTCATCTGAGAGAAACATCTGCTGCTTGCTCACCTTCCCTTTCAGACCCATACCATCTCCCCATTCTGATCCAGACCAAGAGCAGCCTGAGGAAGAGGGGCTTCTCCAGCACCTTCCTGCACCCAGCCCCTGGATGGCATCTTCCTATGGCTTCTGGTGGTGGATGGAAAACCAGGGAGGTGAGGTGGGCCTCAGCTTTGCCCCCTGGCAGCCCTCAACATGCATCTCTCAGGACGTGGGAGCTGCTGGCTGGGGAGGGTGGCAAGCAGGAGCACAGCCTGCCCCCAGACCTTGTCCCAGGAAGGGCTAGCCACCTTCCCTCCCCTGGCTTCAGGCAGGTAGCTGTTGGCTAAGCACAATAACTAAACATTTCTGGGGCCAAGCAGAGAGGAGGGAACCAAAGAGTCTCACAGGACTGAGTTCTGCCATCCTCAAGGACCTGGAAAAGCAAAGAGCTGGCGCTGACTGAACTTGAGGCAGTGACTTTGCAGCCTTCAAAAGCCTGCTGCCCGAGGCTAGCTCCTGCTTGGATTACACCAAAGGAAAAGTCTGTATGTGCTCCTTAGGGACCTTAATTGAATACTAAGGCCCTCAGTAACACCAAACTCACTAGATTTCTGGGTCTGATGTCAGCATGGCTGTGCTGTGATGGACCTGGATTCCCCGCTTGGACAGGCCTTTCCTCTCCCTCAAGCAGAAAGAAGGGACTGGTGTCTGGTTAGGTGAAAAACACATTTGCTTGGGCACGTCTTTGTAACAAACTGCTCTCAAATTGTCTGTGGGACCGCCAGCTGGGCTTGCTCACCCTGCGCCCTGCATTACCTGGCTTTGCGTGGTCATAGTGCTCACATGCGCAACGGTGTGGTGCAGCGAGTGGTGCCAGCAAAAGCCCCCTCTGCACAGGTTTGGACTTTTTTTTTTCCCCCTAAAAATTCTGTCACTTTAAAATATTTCATTTTTCTTTGATTTGTAGAAATTGGGAGGTAAAATTTCCCGGTGTGCCTTCCTTTCTGACTTAATGGCTTTTAGAGCTGCATTACGGCCAAAAAGAAAGAAGAGATGGGTGTTAATTTAGGGGCAAAGCAGGTCACCAGAAAACCTGACTGCACACCCACGTGGAGCCTTTTCTGTGGCCAGGGAGTCTCTAGAGCCAGCAGAGGCTAAAGAAAGTTGTTTGTAGCTGATGCCTGTGTGCTTGTCAGAAGCAGGACCCAGCTCCAGAGGTGTGCGGTGGGAGGTCCAACACACTGAGCATTTTTTGGGGGTGGGCTGTCTCCCTGGGCACATGCTTCTCAGCAAACTTTCCCTCTTATGCTCAGTGAGCATCGGCTCCCAGCTCCATGGGGGCCCATCCAAACCCTGCCCCACATGCCTGGGACGATGCCCGGGGAAGAGACCCCACTGGTCACCAGATGATGACTTCCCAATTTTCTCGAATGGTTGGGTGCCTCTTTCATAACCTGTGAATGTATGAAAGCAAAGAGATCTCTGAGACAACTCAGGAGGCTCCCTGTAGTCTCATGCTGGACTTGGGTTCGCACACCGCTACGCTCACAGGTGATGAGGAGGCTACCATTGCTATGTGGTCAAAGAGAAATCGAGGGGGAGCATTTACTCCTCTTTGACTGCTCAGTGTTTGGTCTCTAGATGATACAATTGAAATACTGTGTGCTGTATATTTTATTAGGTGAAAAAGTACCCACTGAGGCATAATATCATTTCCAAGGGTGACCTTGTGACAGCGGGTGGCGGCTCTGCACATAAAAATGATAAAAGCCTGGCTAAAATCCCTGGCTGCACAGGTTGAAGAGATGGCTCAGAAACTGTTGATAGATGGGTTAGATTAACAGATACATGCAGACTCAGAGGTAGGTTTTAAAGAAGGCAAATCAGGGAACGAAATGAATCCGGATGAACACACAGAAAATCAAAAGAAAAGCAAATGCAACAGAAGAGAGGAGAAAGCTTTGTTTTTTAAGAAAAAAAAGCATCTTTCACGAGGAAATATGGCCAGACCAAGGTGTCGGTGTGCCAGTTTAAGCTGCAGAGGGAAATGGGAATGTAGACTGTACTAAATAATCTGCACAAGGGTTTCACTGTTGCTGCTAAGTTCCCGCTCTGTCTTTGCTTTACTTGGCTATATGTGGTGTGTTTGTAGTGAGTTTTCCGGCAGCGTAGATAAATTATCACATTGATTTTTCTTTCTCACTTTTTTTAAGCAACGGGGAAGGGTTTTTTTATGTTATATAGAAAACAGTGTGACTGCTAACAACCCACTGGGTTTAGTACAGGAGAGATGCCCAAAGCAGAACTTGGAAACCAAACCCTGCAACTTGCAGGGATGTTGTGAGTCTGTACCTGAATTTGCCATTCAGAACCATGCCTGGTACCCAATATAGGAACAAAACATTGAACACTGGCTCCTAGGGAGTGTATATATCCCAACTCTAGACAAGGAATGCCATAAATTGATAAAATCAGTGATTGATGTGATCATCGTTAATGTAACAGAATTTTTTTTTTTTTTTGAGCTGTCATTGCTGTGGGAGTATAGAAATAATGGTTTTGTGCAGCACTGTTTGTGTTTTCATGCTCTACTCTGTCAAAACGGAGATATTAAAGGTGATCAACTGAGAAAAGTGTTTGAAGCAGTCAAAGGAAGAGAGAACAGATTAATATTTCTGCCCAGAAACCGGAGCTGAAAGGGAGAGACGTGTCTGTGACAAACATTACCTTCAGTCACTCACCGATGACAAATGGGTTTGCTGACCAGAGTGTGTCATTTCTCACCAGGGAAGTGTGACTCAGGCAGGAAACTGGTGACCGGGAGTCTGGGAGCTGAATTTCCATGAGCTGCTTTTCGAGGCATTGGCATCTGCTAACAGGTTGGGAAACACACCAGTTTAACTTCCAGTTCCTCAATTTGTAAAATGTCCCAAAGAGAGTGCAGAAAGTAACAGGGGCGATCCTCGCTGGAAGTGGTTATTTATTATCAGCATTTGTCTTCCTTCCACATGTAACCATTCTTTACGATTTTGTTGTTGCCAGTAATGTGGCTCCTACACAGTCTTGGTTGCATTTTCATACCCCAGTGCTCTCTGAGGAGCAAATGTGCTGCCCAAAGTCTTAATCCAAAAAGTAGTACCAGCACACCGTCAGTTATGCCGTGCCGCTCACCAGATCTCCCTGTGCTACATGCTGGTTTATCCTGGTCTTGGTGACTTCACCTCGCATTACACTTCTGCCTCTTGTGTTTTCACTTCACTGCTCTGGGGTGTTGGATACCCATACCCTCTTATAACTTTTGTGGGCTTGCCAATGTTTAGGATCATATACCAATATTTAGGGTCATATGCCAGTATTCAGGGTTAATCTCGATCTTGTCCTCTGCCACCATGAAACATGTGAGCTGAGGTCCCTCTAGGGATTGCTTGCTTTTGTGGGCAGTAAAACAATGATGTAAAGAGGTAGAAGTGAGAAGAGTAGGAGAATGGCAAAGGCGAGCAGAGGGCTTGCTGCTGGGGAAATTCACAATTGTGTGGCAGTCAATCCCAGCTTGTCAGGACAGCTAGAGTGATGATATGATCCTATGAATATTTACCTCCAACTATTTATAGATCCATGTGTTAGATGTTCTTTATGGTTATTTTAGTAGAATTAATGCTTAGGGGATATTCTCGATGAAAAATATTCCCCATGAGTGAGTCAAATCAAATAAATATCTTTTCTGCTCACCATAAAATAGCAAAAGTACAGTTCATTTTCCTGCTAGGATGACATCATTTCTGTGCAGATGCTAGCAAATATCTCAAGTGCGTACAGTGCTTTGAAATGAAAATAACTGGAGTATAAGGTATTTTGAGTGCAATGCAAAAATGACTCTGAAGGCTGAAAAGAAATGTGTACATTTTGACTTTTTTACTTCAGTTTTGGAATTGTCTGAATTACATACAGCAATACCTATCAAAACTGGTGCAGAGTAATTAACATTTCTATGTGCATATGCCTAAGAGGTTGAGGACAATAAGAATTTGTAATACTGAAATGAAAGCCATCGCCTAAGAAAACGTAGGTTCATTACGTGGTACAGCTGGTAGTACTGCAGAAAAAATGAACAGTTGAATGAATATTCATTATGGATATGGAAAGGTGCTAGATGATCCATTTGGAAGTCACAGTGATACTGATTTATTTTTTTTGTTTTGAAAGTAAGAAAAATGCTAGACTGTCACTACTATCATTGAACATCTTAAAATGTACAAGACGAAATAGCTCACACTCAGAAGTTTAGAAAAGGTTGAACCCAGAAGAGCACACATTAGTTGTGAGCAAACTGTGAAGGACACATGAGAAGAAAGTGTGTGTGTGTGTGCTCACATGCATGCATTTGAGAGGCACTGACATTGCATAAGATGATCCCAGTTTTTAAATAGATACTGTGAAACCACCAGCAACAAAAGACTAATTTGCCTAGCATTAAATTTCATTCTCCCCTCCCTCTCCCAAGTCATAATTAGAAGAGAATAACAACACAACTGATGCGTCTCAATATTGTTCTGTGAAAATTAGACTGTTTTTTGATGGCGTTACAAATTTAGTTCCTGATGGTAACTTTTCACGTGACACAGTTCTCTGAGGTATTGGACTTGATGCCTTGAAAGATTCTCATTAAAGGTTAGCAGTGGGGTAAGCTAAATGTGGCTCACATTGAATGGCTTAAAACTGGTGCATTAAAAGGAGGTGCATTCAGCAAGGCCCCCCCAGGCATCTCTGGACTCAGTTCCCTTCGTGTTTTTCATTCTTTTGGAAGAATGTATAAAATCATTGCTAATAACGTTTGTGGATGACATAAAAGTGAAAAATAATGACAGTTTAGCTCTCCAGACTGAACAGAATTACTTGGTAAGGCTGGACTTTTCTGAGCAAAATCCTTTTTGATGCAGCCAGAGTGAAGGTCACACATCCAGAAGTGGAGAATTTAGGTCACGCTTATAGGATTAGGGGCTGCTTCCTGACAGATAGCAACTGTGAAGAAGGCACAGGGCTAGATAAACCATGGATCACACCCCGTGGTGGATCTTCTCACTGAAAGGCTGAAAGCTGTCATTGAATATGTACTGAGAAAATTCAGGGGCCTGTTCCTTATTTCTAGCACCACTTGCTGGACCTGCAAGACTGTTTGGGGAAGCCTGTGAGCAAAACTCTGAGGAAGCATGAGTTTTTTACAAACTAAAAATAAAGGACTGTCTTGAGACTTCAGTTTGACCTGTGTTGGTTTTTTTTTTTTCCTTTCTTTTTGCTAATTTACCTGTTTGCTCCAGATATTTAATGTAACTCTTGTGCAGAGGAGGGGGATAGAAATTAATCTCAGATTTGACGTGTCTAGCTGTTTTACTGTTCAGCAATGGATAAACACAATCCCCGTCTCTAATTCCATGTAAGCCTGCGTGCAATTTTTCTTATCTGCAGGCTCTGTTTCTAATATCTCCTCTGTCCTAAGACCGGTCCCAGATGTGGCTAGCTGCTACACACTGCCTGAAAGTCCAAACCCTCTAGGCAAAGCAGCAGGGGCCTCAGCGCCTGTCACAACCTGCTGCAGAGGTTTGCCTCACAAAATCCCTACCAGATCGTAGGAACTGGAGACAGGATGGAGAGCGAGAGGATGCAACAACCGGCTGAGCAGTTGAGATCTCCATGGATGCAGCTGTCTTCTGAACATTGTGGTTGTGCAGTGGAAATTACTCAATGACTGTCACTTCACTGCTTTTGTTATGTGTAACCTGAGCACAGAGCAGTCTAAGAATAAGCCAGGCATAATGAGATCTGCGGCTAGACCTGGGTGTCCTCGTAACCTACAGGTGACTTGTGATGCTGCCTGGGCAGGGAGAGGGTTGGTATGGCAGCAGAGTATGCGGTATGGCAACAGCATAACTGGTGATATTAAATAAAGGACTATTTAGTAAAAGTGTAATATAATAAAGAATGATCCAGGTATAAAATAGGGTAGCACTGCTGTTTTCCCTGTTTCCTCAAGTAAGAATGATGAGACTAAGAAGGGGGAATTCAGTACTCAAATATACATATATATTTCTGTCTGCCTATAGTTAAACTGTTGAGAAGCTTGCTGTAGGTTGATGCCACAATAATTTGTTAAGACTGTGCTTGAATTATGTTAATTTCTGTAGTTAACACTGTATTATCTTGAAGTCCTTATGCCTGTGTATCAGGAATATCCAGAGTGGTTGTTATGACTCGTTAAAAAAATTGTTAAGACTTCTGCTTCAGGGCCTAAAGTAATGTCCAGCTGCTGGAGACCTGGAGGGAGCAGGACAAGGCTGAGAAGAGAGCTGCTGTGTGTGGGGTAAGGTGCAGGACATGGCCAGAGCTGAGAGTGTGGGACCATTGGGCCTTGGTTCTGGGTTAGCATCCTCATTTCTTACTTCTGGACTTTCAATTGGGCTTTCCTTGCCATTTTGTGTGTCTTTGTGTGGTGGAAAGCAGCACAGTGCTTTTGGTTTCAGCCCTGTGCTACTGTTTTGCACCATGTTTTGCCTAGCCATAAATGCATTGACATGGTGACTATCCTTGTGCATCAGTCAAATGTATTCCTTTTCGTGAGACCCCAGGACAGTTTGCACTGGGGGAGTCTCTCATGTTTTCTGTTTAAAAAAAACTTATATAGTATATATATGTATACATTTTTCACCTGAAATCCAGGAAAAGGTTTTTTTTTCTTCTTCTTTTTTTTTTTTTTTTTTCCTTCCAGTGGAGATTAAATAGGCAACCTGTGAGCAATGAGGCAGAGAAGAGAATTTTGGTCTTGTTAAGCAAGTCTCACTCTTCAGGTGCTCACTTACAATTTGCAAGCACTTCTGAATATCTTCTGGCATGTGAGCTCTCCTTTCTCTGGAAGACATTTGTTTGATGCCTTGTATTGTGCAAATATTCTCGCAGGTGGCAAGCATGCTGAAGATAACCCTTTTGATCCTTCAGAATCAGCAACCTCTTGTAATCTTGTTTTCCAGCTTTGTAAATATTACCTCCACACATACAGCTTCTTGTTGCTTTCATATCTTCACCATTACTTCCTCATTTCAAACAGAATCATCTTCCCTGTCTCTCAATGTGCTGCATCACATTTCCCCAAGAAAGAAAAAAAAGAGAGACTTCTACAAACGATCACTAGATGGCTACACTACCGCACGGGATTTCACAGCTCTCATTTTCCAGACCTTCAAACCATTTCTCTCGGCCCTCTAGTTTGTAATATCTTTGGTCTGAATTGCATTTCAGCCACAAAATGCAATTTCCATATCTTCAATTTTCTTCTCAGCATGTTGCAATATAATTCCACACCATTCAAATTTATCGTACAAAAAAGTCGCTGGGGCTTAAATAGCATCTAACCTCTGAAGCATCTGGTGTTGTCCATCGCTGGAAACAGGATCCTGGGCTACATGCCCCATTGGTTTGATCCAATAGGGCAAATCCTGTCTTCCTGGAGTCTCTGCAGAAAACGTTTGGATTAAATTGGGCACAACCTGGCATGTCTGTTTACCTGGCTCCGGCTGAGCAGCTATGAAAGCTCCAAGGTGCGAGGCAGGTGTCAGTCTGTGATTCAGACCTTCACTGGTCCTCTGAGCTGTTTTACAGGGCTCAAAGGGGATTTCTGGAGGAGGGAAAAATCTGCCTCTTTAATTACTGCAAGCTAGAGCAGACTTCAGGAACAGAGGTGGCCAATGCCAGAGAACTGCATGCCTTCCTTGCTCTCTTGTTTCCGTCTCTCGTTCAAATCAAAGACAAATACAAATGTTAAACTTTCCAACAGAAAGAATGTCTTGAAATAGTTGGCAGGAAGGATCTAAAAAAGGCACACCGGAATTCATTTTGTGCCATGTATGTTGTGTTTGGATCCATGCAGAGTAGGAATGCGTTCCTCCTCCACCAAAAGTCACCGTTTGTGCCCTTACACAAATCCTCCTACCTTCTAGCAAGTAGCTACAATAATGACATTTATGTAACATCGCTGGGTGTTTATAGCTGCCTAGTCTGAATGTGAGTCTGGGTATAAATAATATGATCACGGTCTGCCGTGAGCTGGGGAAATGCTATCCGTGCTTTACAGAGGAGGGAACCGGGGTGCATGGAGGAAGCACGGAGGGGAACTGCTCCCACCACCAGCCAAGCATCCTGGTGAGGAGGGAGGCTGGGGCTGCGTGGGATGCAGGACGTGAGGTGGGAGAACAAGGCAGGGAGCATCTGGGAGGGAGGGTCGGGGATGGACGGTGCTTTGGGCAAATAACGCATCTGGCTGAGGAATAAGGGATGGGGAGTGTGGTAGCACCATCCCAAGGGGAAGGGGACTGCAGGTTTTCACGTTCACTGGGTGCTGGTGGTTCTGGAGACATGGTATGGAAAGCAGAGCTGCAGATAGGTCTGTCCACTGGTGCATTTTCAATGGGCATGCAGGAGGAAAACCATCAGGAAAGGAGAACCAGCAGCGTGCAGCCATGTGTACCCCCCGGCTCGTGCAGCTGCTCACCAGCAGCATCGGGAGCACCCCATCACTTACAGCCAACGAAACCAGCCTGGATGGTTTGTCTGCGAATCCCCCCGCTGGAAATAAAGCTCCCCACTTGGCAAGCATTCGGCCCGTTGTGAAAAGGCAAATTGAAAAAGCAAAATTCCTCCCTAAGTGCGGATGAGCTCTGAGCTGTGGGTTCAGAGAGAACATCCCAGTTGTTTGCTCCAGGCAGGCTGGGGCCAGGAATGTGCTTTCCTTGGCTCCGAAAGGTATTTCAGCTCTTCTGGAGGGAAGGTGATTTGGAAGAACAGCTTCAAGCTGGCACAGGCTGATGTGCTCACAGAGATTCGGAAAACGATTAAAGAAGGGAATGGCTGGTGTAACGGTGTCAGATACACAGATGCGTGTGTGAGGATTCCTAGGAGGCATCGGGAGCTGAACTGCCAGGCAAAACTGGTATCAATTTCAGATAGTAATCTGTAGTGACAACAGCCTGCTTCCGGAGAGCTACCTTGCAGTCTGTGCTATTGAAACTTAGAGGCAAAGGGGGTACTGATGGGAGCCAGTGTCTGCAGCGTGGCCATCTCAGCAAAACTCCGAATATGACGATCGGCATCCCAGTGATCGTTTTATTTTGTCAGCACAAAGCTGTGAATCAGCAGTGGCTAATGAGAGGTACCGGTTAATAACAGGATTGCAGCAGAGTCGTACAGGAGTAATTTGGTAAGCCGGGCTGGCACTCGTCTGAAGGGAGAGGTTTGAAAGTCTTGGTGGCTCCTGCATCCTCCGCTAACCTGTCACAGAGATGCTGATGCCTTGGCGGCAAGGCTTTCACCTTCTCCTTAAGCTTCTGCTGCAATCACATATCACCTGTCAGGACGCTCAGCGAATAGGTTGCATTAAACCTCTGCACACCGTTATGTCAGTAACGAGGATCCCTAATGACTGGGGGGGGGCTGTGTGGTCCTCCCAAGGGGCTGGCAGCTACCGAGGCTCTTGTTTCGTGCTCCTGGGAGGTGGCAACAACGAGCAAAGCCCTGGAATTGCGAAGGCAGCTTGTGCAGCACTGTCCTCTGCTCCACAGCTCCCCAGGAAGCCTTTCCTGGGGACTTCTTCTGCACAAGTGGATGAGATTTAGCTTTATTTTCTCATCTGTTCTTGGATGGAGCACAACGGGCGCCCGCGTCCCTGGGATGTGGCAGGCCCTGGCCCAGCCTCAGGGGCTGGAGAATGTGCCAAAAGCTTTAGGAAACAAAAAAAAAATGATATGAATATATCAGAGAAGATTATATATATGTATTTTCTTGGCTTCACCCCAGATCTGCCTGTGGATTGCTTACAGCAATGACCCGGCCTCAAAACCTGCTAGAGCATAGCACAGCATTTCATGTAGTGCACACAAGACCATTACTGGGAGAAGAGTGTTTGATATTAGAAGAGTAATGCAAACGTTGCTTCGGCATGTAGTTTTCTAGCTGGAAATGACAGAGTTCCTGGTCCCCCATCAAACTTTTCTTGCCAAAATCCTAGGGACTTGTTTCACTGGGGATTAACCTTATTCAGTCTCCATTGTGAGATTAAAAAGTTACTAACTATGTTATATGTATATACATACATATATCTATATATAAAATGCACAGATGAAGCAGGCAAGGAGTGAATTCTGTAGTCACAATCTTAAGACAGGCTTTCCCATCATTGTGCTTAAACCCCACTTGAAAGGGAGACTTTTCGGAACTATAAAATACTTTTATCTGCAGGATTGAAATTGGGTTAGCAATTTCCTCAAAGAACAGAAGAAAACTGACTGCTCTGGGTCATGCAGCGTGCTTGCACACCTTTGAAGTAGTCTTTAAAATTAATGTCCCAATGCACAGTTAAACTTGCTTTTTTTTTTTAACACTCTGAGGCCTTTAGAGTCAATAAGGTTATTTTTTACCTTGCCAGATAACCAGAGGATGGTGCAGATCTCCACCAGCACTAGGACGTGAGTTGCAAAGAGGAATGAGCACAAGGGCTTGTGCAAACTTTGGTTCAGCATGAGCTGTTCCTGATTCTGGCCACAGTCATTGACACCATGGTAGATTTATGTTGTTGTGCTTTCTCTGCTCATTACAAATTTTTCAAGGGAAAAAGGCATTCATCAGCTCTGACATCAGACAAAAAACTAATGAGTTGTGTTACCCAAGCCTATTCAGCAATGATAGTCCTGAACAAAGTGTCTCAGCTCACTCTTTCCACGTGGACTGTGTTAATGTGCAAAGAAGCACAAGGCTTGGAGTAATTACAAGCAGAAAATAATTACCAAACTCCAGCCTTCAAGAGGGAGCATAGTCAAATGATTTTAACTCAGAACTGGTGGGCAGAACTCATAGATCAGTGCCTGGCCCTGCTAATGGCTGTGTGCAGGTAATTTAAACCCATATTTTGATTTCTTTATGAAGGGCATATGACAGTCGTGGTCTCTAGAGAGGATGGGCGCTATATAAATGTGTGCTCTGATGTCTCTGGCGTCCCTGAGGTGTACCATAGTGAAAGACAGTGGAGGATGAGCCTCTGAGTATTGCAAACAGTTCTGATGGGAATCTTGAAGTGAAAAATACTAAAAAACAAATGGGATTAGCAAAACTTGGAGATAATGTTTATTAGCACAGTTACATGGTCTTGAGCTTAGTAACTTCTTTCAGAGCAGCTGCTTTCCTCCTTTGCCCCATCTGGGACCCTCCTAAAAACTTGCCTTGATGCTTGTGATGCTCAGGAATCCTGCGATCAGCCAACGTGTTGATGCTGCTCCATGCTTAGGTCCATGCTGTCATACTGATACATCACTCTCCACCATCTTTTTGCATTCACCTGTTGTTTGTCCTCTAAAATTGGTATTTCGAGCCCTGCGGGTCAAAGACTGCTTGCATTACGCACATATGCAACACCTACTACTGTGAATTGGGGTCATGCTGCACTGTCACCTGCTTAATAATTGGATTTTTGGTCCACACGCTGCAGATGATTCCAGTCTGCCCAGTCCTATTTGGACTGCCAATATGCTGATGTGGCATTCCTTTGCTTTTCTCATTTTCACCTGCACCGCGGTCCAAGTAAGCTGTTAAGTACAACTGGGATAAAGCAGTGGGTATTATTGTCTTCCTCTGAATACACAGATGCATTCTGACACCTCCTAATCCTCAAGGCCAGGATGTCAATAAAAATTGGAAACACTGTGGCATCATCATATCTCACCTTCAATATAATCCTAACACAGGGGCTGTGGCCTTGGATATGTGACGGATGAGTTTTTATCACTCTGTTCGGTTGCTTTATAATGGCATACAATGATTGTGCTGTCAATAAGTAGCTATAACCTCTGTCTGTTTTACAGGTCGTTCTGCTCCCTTAACTACTGCTCTGCAGTCCTCAGCCCTAAATTTTAAATCTGTGTAAGAAATAATGTGTGTCTGTGAAATTAAGGCTTATATTCCTCTTGTTATTAATCAGCTCTTCCCTGGCAGCCCCTGATTATGATCCATGCTGTATTAGCATGACTAAAATGCTTGAGATCCTTCCTCACATCACGTCCTTTTCTTTCTCTGATTCCTTTTCTAACTTTTAGCCGAAGAAGGGCTATTCATTCAGAAGGTGGCAGGTGTGAAGTTGTGGAGTGTAACAGAAAAAAAAAGAATAGACGAACAATGAATTTATTAGACTATTTCATGTGAAGAGGGAAAGAAGGGGTTTCAAAGAATGAAGGGGAAAAATTAGAGGGCAGTGTGACTAGATGTGAATTCATATTGAGGTTAGGTAACTTCTGAGATTTTTTTTTTTTTTTTTCCCCCACTCAGGATAGCCCTTGAAGAGAAGTTAACAGATAAAAGAGAAATAGGCCTAAACCTAAATCCTGGTCTTAATATACTGAAACCTCAGGGAATCTAGATCTAGCTTCATGACAGATGGAGCATTGCATTTCATGGCCAGGGCAGAGGCAATTTGGATTTTTTTCCCCTCTGGTTTTCTACAGCAAAAGCAACAAAAGAAAATGCTATGGGTCATCTTAATGAGATAGACAACAGCATTGTTTTACCATCTTGAGTAAATTGTCAGGCACCTTGAGGGCACTTGTAGGTCATGATAACCCCAAGCACCTCACTGGGGACCCCCACCCACCTCTGCCAATGGACCAGGTGCTCCAGCCCAGCCCTGGCCATGTTGCCCCATCCAGCCCTGCCCCAGCTCCTCTCCAGCCCTGCCTTGGGCCCTTCCTCCTGGACAGACCTTGGACACACACTGCAGCCCTGTCTCCTGGTGCTCCCAACTGGGCCCATCTAGACCCTGGACTCAGCTCATCCCTGGCCATATCACCCTGGAGCCTTCAGAATGGCGCCCCATCAGTGAGGGCAAGTGTGGTGGGGTCTCCCCAGCTCCCAGCATGGCTCCCTGAACACAGAGCAACCCAGCTCTCATTGAGCCGTGGCAAAGAAGTAAAACCAAGCAGGTATAGAATCATAGCATCATTTAGGTTGGAAAAGACCTCCAAGATCATCAAGTCCAACCATTAACCTACCACTGCCAAGTCTACCACTAGACCACATCTACATGTCTTTTGAATACCTCCAGCGATGGTGACTCAACTACTTCCCTAGGCAGCTTGTTTCAATGCCTCACAGCCCTTTCAGTGAAGAAATTTCTCCTAATATCCAACCTAAACCTCCCTGGTACAACTTGAGGCCATTTCCTCTTGTCTTATCACTTGTTGCTTAGGAGAAGAGACTGAATCCCACCTTGCCACAAACTTCCTTGAGGTTGTTGTAGAGAATGATAGGGTGTCCCTTCAGCCTCCTTTTCTCTATGCTAAATAGCCCCAGTTCCCTGAGTCACACTTTATAAGACTTGTTCTCTAGACCCTTCACCAGCATCATTGCCTTTCTCTGGACACGTCGTCATAGAAGGAGATCAGGTTAGTCAAACAGGACCTACCTTGGATAAACCCATGCTGACTGGGCCTGGTCACCAAAGGTATGGATATTGCTGTGAACATAAATCATGTAGCTAATGAGGAGGTTACGGTCGATTTTTGACCTTGCATCAGACTTTGGGCTATTTTGTAGTTTAAAATATTGTAAAATCTGTTGCTAGAAATGAGAAAAAATTGAAACAAAAAATTGTAAGTATTTCAATTGAAGTCATTCATTTTTAAATTTCAAAAAGAAAAAAAATTATTACATTACTGTTTCACAAGTATATATTTCACAAGTTTTTAAGTGGAAACATCAAGCACAAATTTTTCCTGATTTGTTCATTCTCCCTTGTTTAATTTTCCTTGGGAAAAAAAATATAAGGAAAGGGGATATTATGATGAAAAAGAAATGTGGTTTGTGTTGGGAAGAGAGTGGGAGAGCATAGCTAATACTATTGTTTTGCTATATCTTTTCTAAATGAAAAACACCACCTCCTACATCTGCCCAGAATGGAAGACAAAATCCAGATTTTTTTTTTAAATATGCATTTTTCAAAAGCTTTAATTTTAAACAGCTCATTTGTTGAAAGATGGAGTCTGCTGGTATAAGCATGTCTTAAAGTATGATAGGCTTGAAATAGGAATAGAAAGATGTATTACCATTTGATAAATTAAAATCTTCCAGATGGAGAAACAATCTCTGTGTAGAAGACATTGGGGTCTTAGAAAATATTAAGAAATTAGGTAGTCTAGCCTGTAGCTTGAGAGAATATTTGTTAGTCCAAATCTGGGAATAGAAATGCTATTTTCAAGGGTGACTTGTTTACTGCATGCATTATGGCTAGTTCTTTTAGGGTTATTAGACTTTATGCAGTCTCTTATTTTTCAGTTTTCATTTTCCTCAGAATGTCTCCTTTTATTCCGCAAGAAATAGAAGTATTCTCTTTAGTGTTATGCAGTGCTTGTTATTAGACAACCATGTTATTATTTATGTGACAATATTGTTTGTATGGCAATGGCTGCTGTAAAATTTTCGCCTGAGGTCTCCTTGCTCAAGCTCCTACAAGTGTGACCACAACGTAGGTGCAAAGGTAGGTGCTTGTGCAAAGGGTCCAAAATCCAGACAGACAGGAGAGGGGAAAGGACAGCAGCTGAATCCACTCTGGAGCCATGATGTTTCAGCCCAGCATGCCTTATCCCATGAGGCTTTCCTCACAGCCAGGAGTGTGCAGTGACCAGACAAAACCTGACCTGATGGAAATGAAGGAGAAGCCATGCAGGTTGGAAGGAGGTGCACAAGCTGATACCACCTCAAAATCAGTAGAGGAGGTTCCTGTTCTCGTGGCTCCTTACTGCAGTGGCTTGTAAGGGTGAATGAGATTGAAGGTGGTCCCCTCCAGTCAGCAACAGCCTTCACAGGCTGGATACAATCTATCATTTATTTTGTGTGAACCTACTTGGCTTTCACTGAGTGGAAGGTAAAATGGGAGGTAATACTTAACAGCAAATGATGTGGGTTACGCTGCACACTCCAAATCAAGACGTTCCCCTGGGCACACTGGGACCCAGAATTGGCTCCATATCTACAGAAACATCTATACAGGTGGGAAAAAAATGTAATTTTCCCTATGGAATATAAAATACATATTTTAACATAAAAGTTCTGCTACTTCTCATGTATGGGATAACATTCACCTGGATGATTCTGGGTCATATCTGTATTGTATGCTGGCAGACAGTGGTGTGAGTTAGCTTGAAATGAACTCTGTTCAAGTGTGGGTGCAACCAGCCTTGTTAACATGAAGCTATGGGGACTGCAAGCCCAGGTCTCTGTGCTGCTACATCCAGACTCCTCCTGAGACGGTGAACACTCTGCTGCAGTATGGACACACTCCATATGTCTTCAAGGGTTTGTGGAGGGTTTACCTGAATCACCTGAGCCATTGCAGCTCCTGAGTAGGTAAAAATGACATTCCAGCAAGGATTATCAGTTAAACTCTAAGTGCCTTCTTGCTCATCACTTTGTTACTTTCAGAGATCAGGTCAAGAGGAATGATCAGGTGTGACGAGGGAATAATCCATTCACTTCTTGCTAAAATATGTCTAACGGAGCGAAAGGGAAATGGGCTATTCTAAAGATAGGGAAATAACCTAGCAAAAGAAAGATGGTTTCAGAAATACTATTGCTGAGGGAGCAGAAACTGTATTATTAAAAGAATTATTCTTTTGACCTCTAAATAATTCCGAGTCTATAAAAGGCAGATTTTGTCAATAAATGAGTGTCATTAAGACAGATCCATACAGAAAAAAAGATCATAAATCAAAAGGAGGAGGAGGGCTGCAGTACCAGAGTACAGCTACAAATTGCTGTTCTGCTTCATTTCTGCATTGTTAGCAACCTGCTGATAAATATGAAATGTGCACAAAATGTCTGTAGCTATTTCAACAGCAAATGGCCTAGCTTTTGAAAATAGCTGGAGCAGGTGGCATTAACTGAACACAGGCCTGGAAGAAAAGGCATTTTAGGTTGTGTTCTCATCTTACATGAGGGCTCCCATAGAGCACTGACTTATTTTCACTGGACCTATATTCTTTTCACCCTGCTTCTAGGAGCACCACGGTGCGTGTTTGTTTGGGTGAAGTGGCCCTGCCTGTGAGGCATGGTGCTGAGGATTTGCTTTAAATGTTGCGCCTGATTAACTCCAGAGTTTCCAGGGACAATCTGGGTGCTCAAGGGCAGAATTAGAAATTGGGGTGGAGGGATAAACCACTAGGCGAAAAAAGGGAAGGAGATTAATCCTCTTAGCACACATACTACTTCTTTTTAGTTTTCTTCCAGAGTTTTTTGGAAAGGGGGAGGTGGGGAATGATCCCAATTAACATGCTCTGACAGCTACTCCCATTTTATCTGAGGTCTATTAAATAGCATATTGCCATATGCCCTCTCAGCTGGGAAAAGGAAAATAATTTTGCTAGGGGAAAAGGGGGCCTACAGAGTCATCAGCAGAGAAGGAAGAGAATTGGACGATGCTGCCAAAAGTAAGAGGAGGTTGGGCAATGGTATGCAAATCTCATGGACTAGACAGGGAGGAGGGAGAAGAGAAAGCCTCTGGTACGTGGTCAAATTCAAATGCCCAGCCTAAGCTTAAGGGACACATTGGGCTGACGTGGTTACAGAAGGCATTTTCCACAGCTGACAGAGTGGGAGGTGCCTTGTAGGGTGCCTGGTCCTCTCTGGTTCCCAAACCCATACAAAACGCTACATGTAGTGACCACTGCTGGGTGATGTCCTGGCCATCCTGGCCATCCTAACCTCTGCTCTGTCCCAGTTTTCCTGAAGGTCTTGTGCGGAACGGGTGGCCTGAGTATGCTTGCGTGGGGCAGAGGGAAAGGAAACCCAACCAGGGGCAGCATGGTGGGGGAAGAGGTAGGACCATGTTAATGGGCAGGCAGCAAGAGAAGGGTTGAGGGCAAGGGCAGGAAGGGACATGCATGACACCACCTGGGGGACACAGCAGGGAGAAGTGAGGAGCAGAGGAGAAGCCCTGAAGTGTTAGGGATGGGGGCAGAGCCGGGACTCACAGTAGGAAGAACAAATGCAATTTGGCTTGCAAAGAGCTTGGCCTACAGAAAAATACAACCTTCCCCCATCCTGTCAGCCTGCCAGATAGCATTTGTCAAATGATTTGGGACCAGAGCACAACAGAAAGATAAAGATATTATCATCTTCCATTATTAAATCCTGATGGAGGATTTCTTAAACACAGTCGTTTTGGAGGAATGTGTTATTTTTTCCCTTGACATGTGAGATAGTGAAAAAGTAGGACTTTTTCCTCTGAGTTTAGATTGCAGTTTGTCACTGATTAGAGGAACCAGAACTTCTCTGCACTCGGTGGCTCTGAGCCATCTTCATGACGCTGGCGCAGTAAACACACTCTGACAGTAGGAATTAATGTTATAATCATATCAGGACTGTGAACCATAACTTGTTGATGAAGTTGTGAGAAGTGCACTTACCAGATATAGAATGTATGCAGAGCATTTGATGCATTAAATGTCAGATCCCCACAGCCTACATTCCAGAAATAAAAAAGGATAATTAATTTCCATACATCTTGGCACACTCCATTAGAACAGTGACAGCAGAAGCAAATGCTGTTGCAAGTGGTTGCTAAAAAACTCTGTTGAATTTGGAGAATAAGAACAGCAATTCAGGGTCAATCTGAAAGTTCATCTAGCTCAGTATCTTCTCTTCATAATGGCTACAGGTAGAGGTTTAGGAAAAACATGAAAAGTGAGGGACTACAGAGTGCTACTTTTCCTAATTTGGTCCTACCTTCTAGCAATCCATGGTTCATGGACCTCATGTATTTTCATCATGTGTTCAAGAGCCCTTGTTGGACCTATTTTTTATCCAACTGTTTTATTTTTTTTTCCAGTTGTATTTTTGGCATCAACAGTGTCTCAGATGTGTGAATTTCACAGCTTGTGCATGTACTTGTGACACATTCCTTGTGTCTTTTAAACCTGCCACCTGATAATTGCCCTAGAGTACCTCTGTCTTCTTGCATTGTGATGTATTATGAAAACGAATACCTTGTCCGAACTGCTCATTAAGACCCAGAGTTACATAATTTCCAAGCTGAAAAGCTCTACTCCACGTATCATGTATTCTCCTCTGGCTCACAGTAGCACAGCCTTTCAATACTTCACGTGGTAAGCAAGGAAAAGCTAAACTTCAAGCCTCTTTCTTCCCTGAAGAGTTTCTCTCAGTTAGTAGCCATTTCCACCCACACCAGTGCTTCCCTTCCTACAGCCCCTTCTCTACAAAGGTTATCTTGATCCTACCTGGCACCACTTCTACCTTTCAGGACAAGCCATTTCACTTGGGACTTCCGCACTCTTCAATCAAGTTCTTCTTTTGAAACAGAGAATCTTCTTTCTCTTTTCAGCGACCCCTCGAAGCTCTTTTTTTGAATGGAAGCAAAAGCACAGAAGTGTTTGATAAATGAGGTGCTTGTTCTGCTTTCTCTTTTCAGCCTCTGAAGAACCAGTGAGGTTGGTCAGCACAGCTCTGATACTCTGCCTCGGGAGACTTCTTCTTTCACAGAGAGGAAGGAGGAATGCCAACAAGGCACACCAACTTCAGTAAGCCACAGTGTAGATCTAAAGGCCTAGAAATGTGTCTGCCTCAAGAAATTCCTGAACCATGTATGGTGTGTGGGAGAATGCTCAGGGTAAGTTTTGGGACCTTACATATAGCCTTCTCTAGGTGACTGCCTTTGGCCAGTGTTGGAGATTGGTTACTAGGCTAAATGGACTTTCAGGTTGTCCCACTACAGCTGCTTAAGAAATTAATAGTTTAACTGGGTCTCAGTGAGCAGGAGGTAGCTCACTTGCATTGGGGTTGATGCAGTCCTGCTCCGAGTACAGAAGGGGATTAGGGCGGGAGGGTGAGTACGTAAGACTTTGACTCCTCTAGGTAAGCTGTGTTTGCACAACAAAATACACTTCTATGTGTTAGATGTTGAGATGTTCCAATGCTGATAAGGTGATATTTAGCCCTCTGTGGCCCCCCAGCCTACTACAAACACTACTCGTATGCTGCCCTTTGGGGCTTAGGCAGTCTCTTTTGTTGTATTTATGGATCATCTAAATAAGAGGGAGGACTGTCTGAACGTCAGGGTGGTGCTGCAAGATTCAATGGTGATCTGCTCCTGAAAAGTCTTGTCCCCACTTTCCTCCCCCTCTTACTGGTAAAGGCGTATAAGCTCAAAAATCTCAAGAACTCCCATTAAATTGCACAAAATCTCTCTTTTTTTTTTTTTTTATGATGCAGTCAGTTTCAAAACCTTGAATTCTTAAAAAAAAAATGACAATACCCAAAATATGGTTAACTGAAATTTTTCTGAAGGTACATTTTACTAATTAAGTTCAGGGACACAGAAACACTCCTTGGGTCTTACAGAAAATATCTTTGGCACCTTTATTACTGTTTCCATCACCATAGGCCTAATTTCTTGAAGAAGTATCACAAATTACCTGGGTCTCTGTTTCATTCAAGTGATGCTAGGGCATGGATTTCATGCACATTTTACAGACATAGTTAAAATACGAAGCTATAGTCTATTCTCACTATTCCAGCTATTGGGGTGCGGCACTGACTGAATGGTAGCATGAACCATTTTACTGCATGGGAGTAGTTAAATTAAAGCTTCATTTGAATTGAATAGCAATAAAGGGTTCTGTGATGAAGATTCCTCACACACATCAACGTTTAAACAGCATTGTGAGGCTAAAGCCATAAAGAAATGAGCAAGGGGGAAACTTATGCTTACACACCAAACACAGCATGCATTGAGAAAAGCTAGGAGGTGTGATTATTATTTCAGGGTCATCCTTGTCTGTTTGTTCTGCAAGGGCTAATTACTAGTGAAAAAATTAGCTCTTGCTGTTATCAGAATTACTGTGTACTGGGCAAAGGCACTAGGAATGAGGGACAGAGAAGCAGGAGAACGACAGTGAATAGTTACAGTGAAGTTAGACTCACTTTATAAGCATTAGCATTTCAGTGAGTAATCAAATGTCTGAATTGGGTCTTGATCTTTGAAGGCTTTTGAACCTGTGTACATTTCTGTGGGTGAGCAATCTACCTGAGGTTGTGTTATGATGTAAATTACCTCTACAGATAGTGCTCATCTGTGCACATTATAGCTTGAGAAGATTTAACCTTTCAGAAATGTACTAGCACATAAAACATGCCCCACCCTGCAGCGTGCACCTTGTTAGGGGTTTTCCTTGGATGGCTGCTGATGGAAGCCTTCCTGGTGGATTATTTTTAATCATACCTCTGTGGTACAAATTTGAAAGCCATCAACAGAAAAAAATGAGAACTTTGCTAAATTCTGTCCTGGTAACACACTTGTCTTTGAAATTTTAAATTAATCTGCTTAAATATTCCCATTTAATTTATATGTTAGGTAGAGACCTTGTTTCCTTTTAGAAGTTGCAGCAGCACCTTTCTTTTCTTGACTTTCAGACTCTGTGTCGAAAGGCTTCATGAATTTACTTTTTTATTTTTTAAGCTTAAAGGTAGCTTATTCATAAACTGTGGACACATTTGGGGTATTAGAGAAAATGTCAAATTGTTTGAGACACTGTATATATTATTTTGAACTCCTTCTCAGACTTGCCGTCAAAGCTGTTTCTTGCCTTCTCAGAGGGTAGACAAAGTTGTGCCTTTTTTGCTGCTTCAGGACAAACGGACCAATATTGAAAATGACATTTTCTTTGTGTTCCCTTACATCTCTTTTTATTTATGTATGTGGTACCACTGGAGTTGCTATGATATCTTTTGTGTCACGAGCTAATACACGGAGTGGCATATCTTGGTGCAACTTGACTGGCATCAGCAGAGTTGTGCTGGAAATGAATTTGTCAATTTGTATTTCTTTCCATAAGTGATGGAGCAAGAGCTTACTTCAGATGGGTGTTGAGTAGGTGGAGAAAATGTATGAGCTGTGACCAGCTGTGGCTGTGTATTGCTCTTGCTCTGGCAGGAAGGGACAGTGTCCTGCATGGTGCGGAGCTGGTCACAATACTCACACTGTAGTTCCCCTTAGTATTTGTCTGAAGCCAGGATTATTATCTGCCCTTTGCATCCTTCTAGCTCATAGAAGGTGCCTTGCAGCCCTTCCTACTCAGGGGGCTGGTGTCAGGAGGAAGCCATACAGGTGGATTTCTTCTTAAATAAGCTATTGCGCACACTTACCCTGGGATCAGCTCATGTCAATACTTGATGTGAGTAGTGGATTAGGGGGCAAAGGGTATGTAAAGACTCCTTTCTCCAGTGCCTTCTCATCAGATGATTGATGAAGTATGAGAGATTGATTGGGAAGCATGTACGCTGACTTTTTCTCTTAATCCTTGCCTACCTCTCCCTGCTGCCAGCTGTGTTTTCATGCCTTTCTTACAGACAGATCAGGCACATTCATGACCTGCAGTCTTTAGGTTTTCAAAAACATTTGGCAGAAAGATGAGCTCTCATAAGGAGCAGCTGTTGGACAAACAACCATCTGGAAAGAAGCATTGAATAGATTGCCTCAGGATTTATTTTTTATTTTTTATTTTTATTTTTATTTTGGGGTGGTGGTGATGGTGGTGGTGATTTTTTTCTCCTCACAGCATGCTTGTGCCATGGTGTGGTTGTTTTACCCTGTTGGGAAGCTGAACTCCACCACAACCACTCTCTCACTTTCCCTCTTCAGAGAAAAAGGGGGAGAAAATATGATGGAAAGGGCTCAAGGGTTGAGATGAGGACAGGATAATCACTCACCAATTACCATCAGAGGCAAAACAGACTCAGTGCAGGGAGATTAATATAATTTATTACCTGTTACTAACAGACTAGAAGACCAGAGCAGTGAGAAACTAAAAGCAAACTAGAAGCACCTTCCTCCCCCTCTCCGCCCATCTGCCCTATTCTACATCCTCCCGCCACCCCACAACTCCACACACACACCCCAAGTCGTGCAGGGGAACGGGGAACAGGGGCTGTGGTCAGTCCCTGATGCTTCATCTCCGCCATTCCTTCAAGGTCACTCCCTGCCCCTGCTCCACGTGGGGTCCCTCCCACGGGATGCCGTCCTTCCCAAACTGATCCGGCATGGGCTTCCCACAGGCAGCAGCTCTTCAAGGACTGCTCCAGATATGGGTCCTTACCACGGGCTCCATCCATCCCCCAGGAGCAAACTGCTCCAGCACGGGTCCCCCACGGGTGGGCGGCAGCTCCCCCCAGACCCCCTGCTCCTGCGTGGGCTCCTCTCCACGGGCTGCAGCTCCGGCCCGGGGCCTGCTCCTGCGGGGGCTCTCCATGGGCCGCAGCCTCCTCCAGGCCACATCCACCTGCTCCACCGGGGGCTCCTCCACGGGCTGCAGCGTGGAGATCTGCTCCGTGTGGGACCCATGGGCTGCAGGGGGACAGCCTGCTCCGCCAGGGGCCTCTCCACAGGCCGCAGGGGAACTGCTGCTGCGTGCCTGGAGCACCTCCTGCCCTCCTGCTGCACTGACCTTGGGGGCTGCAGGGCTGCTTCTCACACCTCTCTCCCAACTGCTGCAGCACAGCAGTTTTTTTTTCCCTTTCTTAACTCTGGTCTTCCAGAAGACCATCCAGCTCAGCTCCCTAGCTCAGCTCTGGCCAGCAGCGGGTTGCTTTGGAGCCGGCTGGAGCTGGCTCTGCTCTGACATGGGGCAGCTGCTGGGCCCTGCTCACAGAGGCCACCCCTGCAGCCCCTCTGCTACCAAACCCTTGCCATGTAAACCCAATATACATGGCCTCCTACATCTAAGGTGTCCCAACTGAGATTTTGGCTGGTGTTTATCTAACACCTATATGGGACACTGGCATAAGGCATTTAGTTCTCCAGGGGGCTGAATTACTCAGAGGGCTGTTTCTGTCCTTTCTACTGAGGGTAACAGTGCCCTTCATCTAGGTCCTTCAGTTGAGGACTTTTAGGTGGATAGCATCATAATAATACATAAAAATTTCTGAACACTTTACTTTTTGGTCTGAAAGATACGTGTCTAGCCTGAGATATTCAAAACTGTGTAATGATTATTAGCACAGACATCTGCAGAAAGTTATTGAGCATCTCTGCTCTGAAAAGCTATCTTTAAATGCTTCAGGCTCCATGAAAAATGTGTATCTCAGATGGACATTGCATAGGAGAAAATAATGATTTATTTCTAGAAGGTTAGAGCAGTGACAGCAATGCCACCTCTTCCTCCAGAGGCGTGCCCTGCCTGCTTAGGACTCCCGATGCCTTTAGCCACATGCTGGGCTCTGCTGCAGAAGTGCTCCAGGGCTTGTTTTTGTGAGAGCAGTATTGCAAGTTGTGTGGCACTAGACTACTGCCAGACCCTGCTACAAGCAGGGATAGTTGCTGACTGGCAGAAGGCTTTGGCTCTCTTTTTCCACTCAATACAATATCCATTTGCATTTATATTTGCTTTTGGACACAGCATTTGTTCATGCATTCAGCAGATGTGAATTATTCCTCTGTCACAGACACTCCTTTGCAAAGTTTTTCTCCCTGTTTTCTGGAAAAGTGGAGTACTGGCTGGGCTTGTGAAAATGCAGGTATTTCCTTAGCACTGGTTCCTACCCAGGAGCACACGACCTGTCAGTGTCGACACTGTTTATGTTTTGTTTCACATGCATTATCTAAGCGATTGACTGCACAGCTTCACTTCTCTGTTACAAGGATTTTTTACTAATTAACTCATTTATAGTCTAACTAGTCCCAAACCTGCAGTGAAGACATTTTGCCATTAGAAAATTTTTAAAGCACTTTTTCTATTATTAGGGATATTTAACTTTATTGGAACAGCTGTAGAACTGACATGACTGGGGTTCAAAAGTGTACATTTGGCATCAAGTTGGACTTCCTTTAATTGCAAATTAGTGTAAATCTAGCCTTCATAAAGCCACAGAAGCAAGATGATGTCAAAGACTATTACACTGTGGTGTGCTAGATCAGTGCATGAAACATTCAGTAAAGACTCATCTCAATTATACAAGTGTAATAGCTTGTTTTTTTTTAATGACTATAAGGGGAGACCAGGAGGGCAATTAATACAATATTCCCTGTCTTCCTGTAACATGGTCCAAATATCTTGTCCCAGCGCTGGAAGATATATGTACTTGTTTTCTCTCGTTCAAACAGCCTGAAGAACAAAGCAACATAGTAGTTTAAAAAGTAAATGGAACTGAGAGCGGAGGGTAAATACAGGGAGAAACAAGTGAACTTGTGTCTATATTTATATGTGTCCCATGTCTGTTTTGTATTACTATTGCCCTGAAATAAATAGCACTGTGCTTTGTGAAAGTGAGCATAGCTGCCTGCTTGTGTCATTATTTTTGTGGAAATACTGTGCCACAGTACTGAGTTTAAATCAGACCAGCTAGATGTTTACCACCTTCAAAACCTGATGAAGGTGAGATGGATGGAAAAGGATGAGGGCTGGAGGCCATGGTGGTGTTAAAAATGTAATTAACTTATAGATGTGGCAGACCTATTTCAGAGAATTTTTTATTTCACTGATTTGACAAAGTTATGTATTTGGCCTTTCAGAACACACTGTTTTTCTCAACAAAGCTTGGGAAGTTCAGAGTTACAGAAGAGTGCATCTTTTCCCTTATTAAATATGATATTTTTATAACACTTTTGTAAGAGTTTGGGAGTTTTCCAGCCTCTTCCACAGTTGGTTGAAGGTGGCATGATGTTTTTGTAGAGAATTAATGTCATCCTTTTGTCCATGTGATGTGGAATTTAACTGAAAATTTGCAAGTCTGAATACCTCTAATTCTTACCTTCATAATCAGGTTGAAGGTGTCCATGTTAACATACCTGACAAAAGTGGCTTTTTCAAGTGTTTAAATGTAGAGCTACTTGAAATTTTGCTTTTAAACTCTTCCCAATGATGTCTTATTTCAAAACAAGATGGAAGTTTTTCAGGACTGAAACTTTCCCCAGTTTTTGTTGAACCTCTCTCAAAATCTCCAGATTTCAACAGAAACAGTCATACTGCACCCCACTTTGAAAGTTTCTTTTGAATTCCTGTGAGGAAATCTGTGATTTTTATTTGTGCGTCATCTTGACTTCAAAGGTGTAGGAAAACATTTCAGAACCCATGGCTTTGGTCAACGGGCCTAGTTTGGTTGCTGATCGGGACGATGTGTCCTCAGACTGCTACAAAACCAGAGCTGCAGAAAAATGGTAAGAGAACATTCATTACCTCTAAATTGCTTTCACTACCATATTGTTAACTTGGCAACAAAATGAGTTTGAAATAGATCCTGGAGGTTTTAATTGCTTGAAGCAATCATCTTGGCTATTAAGTCACTGGGGAGAATTCACCTCAGGGAAGCATACGGCATAGAGCTGATTGCAACTGATCACTGGTAGGCGTGAAATAATTCTCATGTATAAAACATTTGCTACCTTCCTTCAGGTGCTAGTACCAAAGTCACCACCATAAACTCAGCAGCCACAGGTAGATCTCTCTAATATGTTACTCCTGCTTTAAAGAGGTGCATGGGAGGGCCAACAAACTCACAACACAATATAGTACACGTCCTTAAGTATGGACACTATAAATATTTAGGCAGGAGGTAAATTAGTGACTGAGTAATGAACTGTCAGGTAACCTGTCAGTAAAGGAAACAAGATCCAGATGTCTACATTCACTAGATAATACCACTTCTGAAAGTATGAGCAACTTTGTCAATACCTGTGTGAGTAATATGGCATCTGGCCGTCTGTATTACAGAGCTGGTACAGCTGTAGAGCACATTTGGAGAAAAATCTCTCTAAGAGACTTGACAGGAAAGAGAAGACATTTCAAGGACTTAGACAGTGGACAGCACTAGATGTATTGTTTGGGAGGTAGGACATAAGACATAAAAAAAAGATAGCTAAATATGTTTACAGTCAGACAACCTAAGCTTTATCATTTTTTTAAGCGTCTGCCACTTGGCAAGCTGTTCATCTCAATTTCCTTTTCCTTTCGTGAAAAACGTGGAAACCGATCTCAGTTTTCACTTGCTGTAAACTGGAGTTGTTCTGTGAAAGCTTGAGGACCTCGAGCAATTTACAACAGCTGAGGATCTGTGTTTGAAAAGAAGACAAGCTCACTGTAACCTGAGGCACCTCACAGGGGAAAAATAAAACCTGTCAGCAATTTCCACCTCTTCCTGCAAGGGATGAACGCTGGCGACCCTGACCCACAGCTGCTTTGGCTCTTCTGGATGCAAGGCAGCTGAGGTATTCCAGCTTCTTGCTTTTTCTAACGCCCTAGGCATTTTTAAAGAACCACCTCAGTGGATGTGACTGTCCCAAAGGCCACAACACAACCAGCTGAGCCCTCTTGTGTGTAGTCTGTCTGGGCCAGTGAACCAGGCTTACTTCACCTGGCAGTCATTCCTGCAGTAATGACAATTTATTTTGAGAAAATTAAGTGCATGTTCCAGGCAGCCATCCCGGTATCCTCAGGAGTTAGCCTCCTATGTAATGTGAATAGTCCTAGCTAGAGAAACCTTGCTTAGAAAAGTCCCCTGTCTATAGGCATCTTGACATACACTGGCAACTTTTTGTTGCTTTTTATAGAGCAAGCGTCTTATAAAATGCAATATGCATGAGAAAAGGAGAGAGATGAAAGCAGAATTGTAAAGAAGGAGGAGGTCCTCAAAGTCCCCATGGTGACGTAAAGGGGAATTTACAAGGTCATGTTGAGCCTGCTTAAAAATGTGCTGATGTAGAGAGGATGACGGGAACTCTCAGAGACAACTGGGAATTGAGTCACTCGTCCCTGCCTGCTGCTGCCTCCGCCTGTGACTAATGTTTGCAGCTCACCTTTTTCTTCTTTAAGCAGCTGATGCGACCGATGCTGACTCAACTCCAGGGGATGGAAACACAAGCCAGATTGAAGCCAGAGGTGATCTTGTTTCCATGCATGGGGTTTTATTTTTCACTGTTTGATTAGGATCACAGCCACATCAAAGGCACAGGAGAAAAAAGAAGGCACATTTTTTTGCCCTTCACAAAAGGTCTTCGGGAATTTCAGCTCTACCTCAGGCAAGGGGGAGGTGATGAAGTCCACATCTAGACCAGCCAGTTCATTTCCCTCCCCTTCAGCCTCCCCCTTCCCATCCCCACACTTGTCTGAGCCTTTCTGTAGGGAAAAGATAGGGGAAGGTGACTGCGACAGATGAAAGTGGTGTTAGTTATGTCAGCTGCTCTTGGAACTGGAGCTGAGGAATCCGCCTACTGAGAAATACAGCCAGAAAATAATCTGTCCCAAAGAGTTACTGCAGTCTCTGCGTAGGGCACCTGAAGAATCTTTTGAAGGGCGTCTTTTTTCTTATTACAGTAATATTTTTCAGGTTCACAAGGTGAGCACTGTATATGGGATGCAGCTGGCTACGGTGATTAATGGCCCTTTCTGCTAAGAGTTCCTCTGCAGATCCTTTGGCATTTCATGTATTCAGCAAAGCTTATTTCCACTTAACTGCAGTCTCTCTTGGTGGCTCAGTGTCCATTTGGGCCCTTGTAAAGTATATCTGCATGCTAGTTAATCTCTGCTCTTGTCAAGGGGTCTGCCTATGTCTCTTTCAAATGCTCCTCCTGTGGTGCTTTCTGTCCTTGCTGCTCTGATTGCAGTTCCAGCTGCCAGTGCTGGGGAAGAGAGATTTTTTTTTTTTTCTTTTTTTTTTCAGGACTTCAACATCAGCAGAAATGCCTTTTAAAGAAGAAACAGTTGTTGAAGCTGTGGCAGCAGGAAGGTGCCTTGTGGTGGATAGAGAGGGTGATCCTCTGTGGTGGGTGGTGGCAATGGCAGCTTGGGCAACAGCAGTTGCACGTCCTTGCTGCTGCAGAGTATTTGTAGCAACATAGCTGTCAAGAGGTAACTGAACCTCTAAATTGCCTTCGTGTTCACACGCTGCTGTCCCCTGGTCACAGGTTTTTGCTTGCTTGATAGCATAAGGGAGGTGACAGAAAACCAGAGCTACAGATTGCCTTCCTGTTGGCAATGCCGCCACTCCATAGTGTTGGCATTACTTGCTGCCCTCTCTGACCGTCCGTCCCTGCTGTGTGCTCTGAAGTATGTGCTGAATGCTGCTGCTTGCCTTTTTGGTGGTCAGACCAGCATTATTTCATAGAGTTCTCATCCTTCCCCATGTGGAGTTCGCTGTTAATTTGGGATTCGCCACAATAGCACTGCCTGCCCACTCACACTGTGTTTTGCTTCTGAGTTGGTTTCCTCCTTTTCAAAGCTCTCTCCGGGTTGCTCCAGGCTAGCTTTGCTGTTTCGCTCTGCTTCTGGGCATCTCGCTGACCTGCCTAACAGCTTGGCTGCGGCTGGTGAGATGTCTGGCTCCTCTCAGCCTCATACCATCCTGCGTCTGGTGCTTGCAAATCTCAGCTAAAATGTGTTTCCCCACTTCTGTTACCTAATTCATTTCTTCTCCCCTTGGATATTACTGCTAGGATGGCTGACATTGCATCTGTTTATCTGTTTCAATGTGCCAATGCAGCTACCAATTTTGGTGAAAGCAGTGTTTGTGAGTAGCCACAGTGGTCCACAATGGTCCTATTTAACCATACAAAGCAGCTTTAAATATAGTTTCTTCAAAAGTGTCTGATGAAGAGACAATGAATTTGGTGAAAAAGTGCCTCTGATTTGTGTTGTTAAGACTAGGAAGGAAACCTTAATCTCTGCTGCCTCTCTTGCTTTAGGTTTTGGTGCCCTGTATGTTCTTGAGGATAGTATCTGAACTTTTTGCTGTGCAGCCCAACCTCTGTTTGGAGACTAACTTCCTAAGCTGACACTGTCCGAAAAGTTTGGGCTCGTGCTGTCATTGCCTTTGCTTCAGGAACCAGAGTGAAGTAAGTGTAAATGTGCCTGAGTGTTTAGTTGACTTGCCCTTTTTTTTTTTTTTTTTAACTTGCATCTCTGTATTCCCAGCCCAACACTATGGGTAATTTGAGTGAAAATGAACAGTGAACATGGTGGCTCTTTGGAGATGGAAGATGATGTGTTCCAGGAGCATAATTGCTAGACACAGGCTTGAGATACAAGGGTACAGCTCTGAATTCTTGTGAGTTTTTAGGATGGTTAAAACTGCAGTTTGGTGTCAGAAATAGGATGAAGAGAGAGTTTAACAGGTACAATGAGATCTGAGTTCCTCTCAAAATGCACATTCTTCTGATCTAGGGTTTAATTTGTATTATTTGTAGTGCTTGTGATGGTACTTTCAAGATCTCTCCTTGAAGTGGGCTGTGCCACTGCATTTGCACTGGCGTGTGTCTCTGGTGCAAACACAGCAAGTGCACTGGTGCTTGATATTTGTGTGGACGGAGGAGCCAGAGGAAGGTAAAGCAAAGCTGTCAGGTTGGAGGAAACTTATGGCAGAATGGGGAAGTCCCTCTGACTCCTTCTAATCTTAATTTACAGACTCCATTGCTATTGTGTTTGTTACTGGTGATGGTGGCAAAACCAGAGAGATGAAGAGGGTTGGAAGATTTCAGTCCACCTCTCTCATTTCTGTACAGAGAAGACTGAGAATGACCCAGGCAGAAATGAGATGGATTTGCAAATGTTTGGCAGCCTTTGAAACAAGAGCGTGCATTTTCTATGTGCGTGCACCTTTTTCAGAGGTCATTGCTGTGCGATGGGGAGGTATTGCTCATGCAAACCAGGATGGCAATTTCAGCCCAATGGCTGGAATTCACATAACTGTCAAACTAAACGAGTCTGGAGCACAAGCAAAAGTCATTTCAGAAGGTTAAATCATGAAATAAACACCACTACGTGCTTTAGGCTTTAAATTGTGAATCATGAATGTCAAACACTTGAAGGTATCAGCATAGCATGCTATTTATCACAAAACAAACAACTTAACTCACTGAACACATTTGCAGAGGTCTCGTTCGTCTCCCACGCTTGGCTTCCAGGCAGATTCAGAAGTACTTTTGTAAGGAAGGGCTCCTTTGCTACAGGATGGAGAGGCATGAAATGGCTAACCTTGAATGCAGGTATTGTTCCAGAGGTGCTCTGCAATGAAACAATGAGTATGCTCCACAGCCATCTCTTGAGACTGTTTATTCCCATGGCATACCTGAGAGCCAAGCACAGGAAAGCCTATTAAAATGAAGAGGAGCCGTGTCGTGCTGGCACACAGCAGAGAGGCTTCATGCGTGCCTTCTGCTGCTGCACAGAACGGGGGGTGAGGGGAGCAGCAACAGGTCTCAGCACGCCTGTGTGTGCAAATGCTCCCCAAATATCATAATATCAATAACCCTGCCTGCCCCACTGCTGCTGGAGGCAGCCTTCAGCCCCATCTCTTCTCTGCAGCATCCCTCCTGTGGGTGCGATTTGAAAGTCAACTCCAAAGGCAAGGCTGGGTGATTAGTGTGTCTTTTAAGCCCAAGCGTTGTATCTTAATCAGTCTGATTTACTATCTGATTCAGCACATTAGCTGCAGACTGTGCAGCTTCCCAAGCTCCACGGTGTAATGAATATGCATGCATTCAACAGTTGCAATTAGCAGGCAGCCACTGCTGGGGAAAACAAACAACCTAGGGTCTAATTCCACCCTTCCCATAGTGACTTCACTGGGAGAGTAACTAAAATGCAAGCCCCTGAATTTGCCCTTCAAAGCAGTGGCAAAGAGGCCCTAATGTCTCAAAGACCTATTTAAGTGGCAAGGTTTGGGTCAATTCTAATTTTACCTGAACCAGTTTGCCTATTCCTACGTGGCCCAGACAAGGAAGTTGAAAGCACAGAGCACGTACAGTACAGTACCTACGTCAGTGTTTGCTTCAGGACCGGCCATTTGGGTAAGCTGCCTCCTCTCACTGAAAGAGAGAGAATTAATTATTAAACTTCAAGAAAGCAAAAGGGTTAAGCCTTTCCTTTGGGATTCCCAGTGGATAGATTCAGCATTATGCAATTGTCATGAGAATTTGAGGCAGAAGCTCCTCGAATAACTGGGAAAAATATGCACAATTAAAATTATATTACTTCTCTTGTCCTTCAGCTTAACCCTTTGGTGGACTGTAAACTGAAATACTTTGTCAGAGGCTTTGAAGGAATCCTTACACAAAATTGAAGCTATGATTCAAACCTTGGGTTTAAGTTGTGCTCATAGCCAACTGATTCACAAAGAAACAACAACATATAGTTATTTCATATAAAACATTTATATTTAATAACAATCTGTCAAGCATTCAAAATCATGTGTGAAATGATTAAAAAAGCTCACAGAATAGTAGAACATTGTGTTTTATTGCACGCAGAAGCAGAAAGTGAGAGCCTGAACTGCAGCAAAGGAAATCTGAACCTTATCCAAGTCTGAAGGAGATAAAGGTATCATGCTGGTTCGTACATACAGAAAAGGAGACTGAATTGTATCACTGCGTAGGTCTGCTTCATCCCTTCATGTCGCTTTCCCTCTCCTCTTCCAACAACATCAGCCTCGTCCTCTGAAGTTCTGCATGGACTGGGGCTGCAGAGTCTTTTGGAGGCTGCTGACCCAGATGTGACTAACATAACTACAAATGCCTGTCCCTGCATCAAAATCATCACCTTGAATTCAGTCTAAACCAAACCACCAATATACAGAGTGTGAGTAGGCCACGATAGCTAACCAGATGGACGTGGTGACCAGTTATGGAGCATCTGATCAAACTCACCCTCCTAGGTAGACTTTGAGTAACATCCCTTGTTACTGGCTCCCTGCTGCATACCTGTCTGCTTCTGTGGGATGTTTCTAAAGTTTGAACTGGAGCAATGTGTCCGTAACACACACAGCAAATGTGCATTTTGCACATGTGAAGTCTGCAACACAGTCAGAAGCAAAGCGGTGCTTGTGCTTTCCTGGACAGACGCTGCTAAGTTTGGGCCAAGTCAAAACCTCTTTGCAGAACGCGGGGCCAGTTTCTTTGCCTGTTCTTTGGAGAGGTGCTGGGTGTCCAACGGGAAGGGAGAATAGCATGCTAACGCACCTAAAGGTGACCAAAAAACCCACCACCACCAAATGCTCACCTCTCCCAGATGGCTTGTCCCATTTGCCTTCAAGCTTTCCAAGAAAATTACACGTTCCATCAAACCTGGCCAGTGCAAATTCAAGGAGGCTGGTTTGGCTTTTGCAAAGCTAAACAGTGACAGGGAGACAAGATCAGGCTTATAATGACAGGATATTTTCTACTTAACTATGATGAGATTAGCTTCCCTGCATAATATGTGCTGACTCTGCAGAGGCTTCTAATTCACACCACTTGCATTTATTTATATATTTTAACAAAAAGGCAATAGCTGTGCCTGTTTAAAAATAAAGCAGACTTGCTCTATTCACCCTCTGCCTCAATTGTTTGTCATTTTCCTGATGCACAGATGGAGAGGGGGGGAATCTGCTGAAGTGCAATTTGGAAGTAAGAGTGGGACAAGCACTTTAGGACTGATCCTGATGCCTGCTCTAGAGCGTGAGTGCTATGTCTGGGGGGGTTTGCAGGGGTTAGGGAGCTGCCAGCTCTCTCTGTTGGGATGCCTATTTTGTGATGAGTGGACCTGGCTGTATCACAAGTCGCTCCACCTGGTCATGAACTGGTGGAAGACTTTCTGAGGCTGTGTTCAACCTCAGAAAAGAGCATGTGGAAAGTTGGGCAGTGGCAAAAACAGGGTCAAAACAGACTGAAAAGCTAGGTTGTAAGGAGCTGGAATAGAGCAACGGGATAAATGTGCACGTGGAGATTGCAGTTTAAAATTCTGACCTAGTGCTCCACTAATTACAATACCTGTCTGAATTCATATCAAATGTTTTGTATTATATGTACTTGTTCCAGGCTGTTGGTAGTAGAAGGAGTTTCTTCTCCATGGTTCAAGATGCTTGCTTACCTTTAGCTTAAGGAAAAGAAACGTGTTTTATGGAAAGGGATATACTGAATTAATTACTGAAGTGCAGAGGGAGGGAGGGAGGGATGATGAGTACAGTTTAAAAAGAAGAGTATTTGGCAGATACACATTGCTGGTCAATTTGTGCTCTCAAGTAGCTGCTGAGATGTCAACTGGAAAGGAGACAGAGAAAGGAAAGGAAGTTATCTTCATGTGCGTAAAATGTTAAGGCTGCTCTGTAACCCTCTCCTATCCACTCCCTCCGAAATGAGAGTCTGAGTGGTTTGCAAAATCTTTTCAAATGAGCCTTCCCTGTTTGAAACACTCAGAAGTGCAGTGTGACAGGCCCTTAACAGCAGTAGGCACCATATGTAGCAGTTGCTATTCTTTGTGTATGTGCTGTGCATACATACGGTCAGCAATGAAACATGTGGATGGGAAATGAATGAAAAGCAGCCCAGGAACTTGCTCTTTTTTTGTTGTTGTTTGTTTCCTTGTTTTCACTGTATGAGGCAAGAGGCTTTATGCATAATGTGCACGTCCTTCATGAGTGTGAGAAATAATAACGTGGAGCATTTGAAGGCAGTTTGTGGATTGCCTGCCCAATTCCCTGAGGTGTGCCTCGCTAATTTTATTCTTCCTTTAGGACGAACTTTTTTGTTGTTGTTGTTACTTAAAAAAAGAAAAAGGGAGAAAACACAATGCTTAATAAATGCTGTTGCTTCTTAAACAAGCACAGCTGAAAATACAATGGGAGGAGACCTCAAAAAGAATCTATTTCAATGGTGATAATATTTTTGAATGGGAATTCTGATGCCGGGGTGAGGATGTTAGGCAGGGACTGGACTGTAGGGAGGGCTGGCAGGGTTTGGGATGTCTTCCTTATAGTTGCAGGGTGGTCCTGGCTGGGGAGCAGAGCAGCTCACATCCGTGGGTGCCATCTGGTTGTGGAGCCAGCCCCTGGGGATGACCAAAAGAGGCAGGATCCTGGGGAAATACAGGGGAGATCAGCCCTAGTGGGAGCCTTGGGTGGATGTCAGTGGCTTGCTCCGTCTCCTGGTCTTTGCAAGGTCCCTCCTGGTGCGGGGCATTAACCTTACTCTTAGTAAACGGAGGGTCCTCCCCCCCTTTCTCGCAGCCCTGCACAGTGACTTACTCGTGCTAACAAGGAGTTCCCCTCCCATCCTCTGCGGGGACAGATTAGCCTTATTTTACGGCGAGTAGCAGCAGAAGTACTGCCACTCTTTGCTAGCACAGAACAAGCGGCTCCCCTGGGAAAGCCAGCCACTACAATCCGTTTCACCCTGCAGGAAAATAGGACCCCAGAGGAGGTGCGTGCCTTGCCCAGGCTCACCTGGTGAATCCGTGGTGGTGGGGCTCAGCGCTTGCAAGAGCTGAGCTCGTGGCTGGTTTGTGTTATCCATCAGTGGGGCCCAGCACACCGCACCAAAGCAATTGTTACCTAAGCTTGCACGGCTGGCTGCTCTCGGTGCTTCGGCACGCTCCCCGTGCATGCATAGTGACTGATGAATGCACACCCCGTTGAGTGTTATTGCTTCCTTAATGCGCTGCAATTTTTCCCCCAATATCCTAACTGAGACTGATGGTTGCTGTTGAACATCCTTTCTCCGTTTGCCGCAACCTGTGTTTATTTACAGGAGAGCATTTTGCATCAGCTGTCACTCCGTTCTCACCGAAACTGAAGTTTCAAGTTTGCAGAACAATAAAAGATATAAATTAGCCATTGTAATTAACTGAATGGCATGAGTGAGCTTTCAAATTAGGATGCTGTTAGGTCCTAATTTTACAATATGCACATGAGAGCTCAAATGAAGCTCATGAAGCATGCCAGCGCAGAGAGGGGCTGGACACTGGTTTGGAGCACAGCCTCCATGGGTGGAAGGTGGTGTTTAACCTCCCCATCAGCCCCTGGCATGCAGGCAGGTGGTTGAGCCCTTCGTCATTTTGATAGGCGGTGATTTGACACCGGCAGACAGGAGAGGCAAGAACATTGCTCTTTTTTAGGTGAGGGCAGGCAATAAACCTCTGGAAGGAGAGTTAAAGCTAGCATCTTGCACGAGTTATAGACTGCAGAAAATCAGAGGGAGGAGGACTGACTGTGACTACAGCTGAGAGAAAGTTTATGTGGACAGGGAACATATATCCCCAGATCAGGAGCTTCCTCGGGGAAGGATGCTGTGCTTAGGAGTTGAGTCCTTGAGGTGAGGCTTTGCAGGAGTTTGGACAGCTTGTTAGCAAAGCAAAGCAGAGAGTGAGCCCCTTCACAGCTCGTTAAAATCCCAGGTGGATATGCAAACTGGTTTTTGTGCTCTTCCTTATAACTGTTTGGGGGCTTTGACATACCTGATCTGTATTTATATCTGTGTAAGTCATGTCTTCCTTTATTTTTACCTTAACCCTTGTCTTTTTATTGCAAGATGGTGTCATGGTAACGGACCCACAACTAAGATATCCATATCTCGGTGTCAGGCAGCCCTTACAGAAACATGATGTTTGACTGTTCCCACAGCTTTCCAGCAAAACCAACACTGTTTTCTAGGGTGCCTGTGGAGCTGGAGAGACTTCATGACAAAGCTTCGCAGTGAAAAGTTTAGAAATGATAATTTGTGTTTTCCAGGAGGCGAGTGCTCATTAATGCTAGCTAGTGGCTCCTTGGCATACAGTATGGAGGTGGAAAGAAAACATGAGTTTCTGCATGGCCCAGAAAGGTCAGGAAGCAGCTCTGCTTGTCTAAATCTTTCATGGAACAGTTATCTGTTTTGATAAAATTTTGGATTTGGGAAAATCTGTTGCATTTATTATACATCTGTTTTCTGTGGTACTGCATTGTATTATTGTGTTACATTAGTATTTTGTACTGAAATGTTTCACATTACTGTAACAAGTGATTGTTTTCTTACCGGAGAAAGTGATTATCAAAACAAAATGTTCTGATGGTTCCAAACCATCTCTTTCCCCAGCTTTTCATTACATGGGAAATCTGAGAATGCTTTTTTGAAGAAAAATCACACTTCATATATATGACCAGGGCTACTGTAAGATTGTACTACATGAACCTTCAAAAGATTAGCAAGCATTTAAATCAAAGCTGACTGAATAAATTGTAATGAATAATTTATTCAGTCAAGTTCTCTTCTATTCTCTCTTTACCAGTTTTTCTAGTAGATTATGACTAATTTTGTTGTTGTTTGAAATATTTTACTAATAATTCCTGTAAATAATTTGATCAAGAAAAGTGCCATCAAATTGAACAGAACATGTAACCATCAAGCAGAATTTCAAAGGGAATTTTGAGGTACCATAGGATGTAGGTATTCTTGAACTGCTTTTTGCAAAAAGGAAAATGTCTCAGCTCCACAGATGCTTGAAATAATTTCTAAGTTTTCTGTTTTCATTGATATTTTTATATGTAAGGAAAATAAGATGTAAGAGTCTCAAGCTATAGGTGGGTGTTAAAAAACAAGTCACTGGATGCATTTGATATTCAAATTTCCTTGAATTTTGTTTACACTTACAAGATACATAGCTTGGATGATTGGATGATCTCAGCCTTCCAGATAAGTTTCTTATGTGACTCCTCAAGTTGCACCAGGGGAGGTTCAGGTTGGAAATTAGGAGACATTTCTTCTCACAAAGAGCAGTCAGGCATTGGAACGGGTTGCCCAGGGAGGTGGTGGAGTCACTGTCCCTGGGGGTGTTCAAGGAAAGGCTGGATGTGGTGCTTAGGAACATAGTTTAGTGGGTGACATTGATAGTGGGGTGATGGTAGGACCGGATGATCTTGGTGGTCTTTTCCAACCTTAATGATTCTGTGATTCTCTGCTTATACTCAATTGCATGTTAAGTCCCAGTTTTCAGCAACATCCTAGGAGCCAGTCTTTCAAGGAAAACTTCTACCCTAAAGTCTTCCACAGGCACTTTTGCTGTGAGTAAAAATGGATAAAGGTCTTTTCTTTTGACATATCAGGTCTGGAAAGATTTCATGTTTCAGTTCCACATATTGTAATTTCTGAGTAAAGTCAGAGTTGCTTGTTTTGGAAAGGCACACACTGGTATTTTTCAATGGCTAAGCTGACTTCAGCCAAGCCAGTCTTGACCGACCACCTTCTGCACAGCTGTCTTTTAGAGAAGGAGACCTATGAGCACCAGAGTCTCTCCCTGAAGCTATGTGATATTGATGCAACAAGGCCTGTAAGTCCTGCATCTCAAAACTCACGGTGTGCCTGAATAATTTGCTGAGTGTATGCAGATTTCAACATGTGCTCTTTGCAAAGTATAATTGGCACCACTGAAAACTGACTGCGAATGGAGGAGTCTGGACATTTCAGGCACTGATCAGACATATTTTGAAGATGCTGCACCCTGCCTTGCAATTTTATGATATTTTCACCAATAGATGAAAATTCACTAAATATGAAGCTTTCTAAGGATTTTTTCTTGCTTCTTAAGTTCAGCTGAGTGAAGCAAGCTTACATGTTAACTGTGTACACAGAATTTTGATTAAATGGCTAACTTAGCATTACTTTAAAGTCTAATTTTAATTGGGGCTTTGCTAGAAGCTAGAATAATTTTCTTCCTTCTTCCCCTATTAACATTGATGTGGGTTGAAATGTCTTTGTATATTGCCATAGCCTGTTCCTACAGAGCTAAAATCATTAGCATGAGTCACCAGTGAATGGAGATAAGCTGCACTGTCCCTCCCGAACACCAGTTCACCATTCTTACCCCTAGGATACTTTTGTGGAACTTTCTATCCTCCTTCTATGCAGTTTGACTCAACTCCCTGAAACAGAAATAGTTTCTCAGCAAAGACAACTCTGTTGGTTTTGCAGGCAAAAGGTTTCCTGCAAGAGTCATTGGACTGTGTCTGGAGAAGACGTTCCTCCTCAGGAAGGACAGGAGGTGCCCGTGGTCAAGGCTGGGGCAAGTGCCGGGGTCAGAGGAATACCTGGACCAAGCCATTGCAGAGCATCCTGAGGTCTAAGCGCAGTGTGAGGAGCTCACCCATGTAACTGCTGCAACAATAAAATTGCTTCCTCAGGCATGTGAAGATCTCCAAACAGAAATTACAACCGGGTGATAACATGACCGAGAAGCAGCTTTGCATCTGGTCTCCAGTCATCCTGGGAAAATTCAGCTATGCATTTAATAATGGTTTTCAGAGCAAAATAATTGCCTTGGGAAAGACTTTCTTTTTCCAATATGTTTGATAGAGGACAAATATAACTTTCAATTGCAGCTTTCTTGGTCAAAGACCATCCTGGACACAGATGCCTGTGCAAGTGCTTCAATTGATTTTGAAAGGGCCAAGGCTTCCCTCTTTCCCTGTTTAATTTGTCTTGACAGGGCTCCATGCACTCTTGGCACTAATTCAATGAGAAATAACTGTGTGCTTTAGCAAAAAGAGACTTCAGGATGGTCTTGTCAATGTTGTGAAGCCAATTTAAGCAATTTTGACTTAAGAAACGTCTAACAACCTTTTCACATACTAGTAAGGTGGTTCAAGAGAAGTTAGTGGTTTCAGAGTGATTAATGAAAACTCACCTCGCACTTGGAGCTTAATTAATTCTTCTGTTAAAGGAATTAGGGCTTTTGCTGTTAGCTGAAAGTGGGCCAACCTTCAAATAACATGACACGTACCTTAGAAGGAGGAATATTTTAGGGCCAGTTGGTCCTGTACTATCTTTATATGCTTTGCAGGTATTTGCACGTTTCTCTTCTGCCACTTCAGATAAAGACCTTACCCTGAGCAAAATCTGTTCCTTAACAACTTTGGTTTATTCAGCAGTTGCTTCACGCTCTGTGAATGATGCAGCCCATAAGAGTGGACATTGACTCTTCTCTGGTCATTTTAAATTACATTTTTTTTGTAAAGAGTTTAGGCTTACCCACAGTAATCTTTTCTGGTTTGGGATTGAAAGGCATTTCTTCAAAGCTTTTCAGTTCCCTTAAATTCTCTGCTTTATTAACGTATCAGGATAAATAAAGAAAGTCAGGACATTTTTCTAATACTTTCAATGTATTTAATAAGAAATGAAAGAGGATTTCTTTTGTTCCTACAGTTATGGCTATTGAAGCAAGCTGTCGTAGTGACAATTATTTCATTTTTGATAATTTTGTTATTTGAGAGCAGCTTAGAATACTATACATACTGTTATGACCTGTTATCACACAGGAACATAAGGCAGTGAACAACACATGAACAGCAAAGTCTTGTACAGGCAGGGAAGAAACAATGATTTTTAAGGGTAAAACACTCAGAATACTAAAAAATCTGTTTTAGACATGTTCCTCAGCTATAGGCTTTCTGTGGGTCCTTGGAACTGTTGTTTAGGGTCTAATCTTCAAATACGTTTAGGTATGCAGCTCTCATGGGATTAAACAGACTTCACTGACTACGTTGGCTTTATCTCTGTGAATCTGCTTTCCACCAGGCAACGATGCTTCTTTTGTATACCTGTTTATTGCAATTGCAAGCTTTGGATGAAAAGCACTTTGTCTTCATGTGTGCCACTTCATCAACTAGCAAATTGGAGTCAGGGAGCAAATATATGGAGACCAAACACAGGTTATTCTGCACTGCATAGGTACGTGTGTGCATACATATCCTTATGCAAGTGCACACTATCTCTCCAGTAACCTTTTCTGTCCCTTCTTAGCTTTGTCAATGTCAAGGTAAAAATGTGTTCTCTTTGTTTCTTGTCTTTTTAAGCAGTTTTCCTGGCCCGTTGTTCTTCATTTTTCATTTGATTTGAATCTAAGCTGTGAGGAAGATGAACCTTTCACCTGCTGAAGAACATCACTCTTGTGAATAAGAATCTATATTAAAAGATGTTAAAATTCTCTGCAGAAATGAGTGTTTTAAAGGTAGTTAGATCTATTGCCTTTCAAATCTGACTTTTCATATTGCATTATATTGCTCAGTATAATGTGTGAAACATGTAAAGGGTATATCAGAGTGCTATGGATGTGTTTCTGACTATGTGTTATCTACTATATTACACAACATGAAATTTGTTTAAAAAATTAGACAACAAATTCTTTCAAAACAGGAATGGCACAACAGAATGACTGAATGATCATTTAAATATCATAAAATATGGAAAAGGGTATGCCTGCATGTTTTAAGCATAGCTTTTCCACATACTGACTTTAAAAGGAAATTCTGCAAAACCCCTCAGTTTTACTATAAGCAAAAGGAACAGAATTCGGTTCCATAAAACTTTTTTCAATGAGATCTATATAAATCCTTAATTAAAACACACTGTCTCTCCCAGTGCTACAGGAAGTCAGATAATAGAACACCAGCACCCAACATGCTGCTCTGGACAGACTAATTTCCTATTTCATTTATGGGCCTAACAAATAGTTCACTTTCTCTTCATTACATCCATATACATCTTTCTTCTTCACAAAGATAATATAACAGCAGGCACGGCAGTCTGTGCTTAAAGAATTGTCATTTGTAAGACCATGAAGTGTTTGGTATGGGTCTATAGGACCTCACCTAATGAAGCCAATGTGAGCTGTGGTTTTGCTCGTGAGCATGTATAGCCCAGGCTGATCCAACTGCTGGAACCAGATAGCATTGGTTTTGAAATTCAGAGGAGAGGCTGTCAAATTCTTCCTGGATTTCACATCATGAGAAAGGAATCCAGTAGCTTCCATTACTTCATTTCTTCTTCCAAAAAAAAAAAATTTGATCTCAGTGTTTTGGATATACAGAAGAAAGGGAGAGTCTCTGACCTGCCTGCCTAAAACCGAAGTAGCCAGTATACTGCAGGAAAACAAAAGTGAGAGAAAATCCAGGCAAAGTTTATTAATCTGAAAAATAGACAGAATCATTTTTCTTTGTGTGTTGATCCTGTTTATGCTCAATGTGTTCACATATTAGTGGAAAGGAGATTTCAATCAACAGTTTATGCAGCATGCCCAGTTTTCATGCATTCATGTGTGACCTTTTCTTACCCTGCAGGTACAATTGGTTTCTCAGTGACATACATTTTATTAACTTTTTCATGCTGGGATTGCATTGAAGTAATGCTGCTTTTGCCCTCCAGAGTCGCATCAGGTGGCAGACTTTCCAATCGCAATTTACAGAAATGGTCTCCTGCAGACTTCCTGGGGAGGATGGGGATCTCTTACTGGGTGGAGAAACTATCCGTGCCTCTTACAGAGTTGGCCCCTCATGAATCATGAGCAATTTTGTTCTGGCGGGCCCTTTAAAGCTATTTCCATTTTTATAAATCCTTCACTGCTCTCATCTTGACTGTACATTGCAGTGGCACTGCACAGCTCTGAGATCCAGGGATTTCTTTTTCTGTCTCAGCCACTCGGCTTCATTGCTCCCCTGTAAAACATCCATCTCCCGTCCTGGGAGTCAGCGAGAACAGTGTAGGGCAACCAGGAACAGCAGCAGGGAAAACTGAGAGAGGATGTAAAAGACAGAATGACCAAAGTAGGCGAGGAGCCAGCGTTTTTGTCCAGGCTGGTCAGCGGGCCAACTCCGGGACAAGCGAGAAACGCAGCGGTCCACCAGCCTGCAGTGCAAAGCAGCAGCAACATCACTTTCCTTAACTGGGGATCTGATCAAAAGCCTGCTTAGGTCAGTGGAAAAAGACTTCCACTGAGATCAGAAGACTTTGGATCTGTCATCCAAATGTGCTCCACCTCTGGTAATTAAAATAACCTTTGCTGCTGCTTGTTCCTGTTAACATTAGAGAACCCCCACTTCTGTTACGGAGGATGTGGGTTTGCATATGAATAACAGGTGGGGTGCTTGCAAGGAAGCAGCACTCCAAAATCTGGCCTGTAAAACATTTGTTACTGGTAAAGATGTGAGAGGAAGAAAAAACCCAGACTGGTTCTCAACCTCTTGGTGAGTTTCCAGAGCAGCATGAGGCAGCAAATCCCTAGTTTAGTGGCTGCAAAACAAGTGCTGTTCATTTGAAAATGCCATGAAACAGAAGTCCAGAGCTTTGTTATTGCTGTTTTGGAAGTCAAAATGATGAAACGACCTGCTTGCTTTCATCATTGCTCCACCAATGAGTTCCTGCACCAGCCTTTGTTAAGGAAATGGGAATTTAGCATCCAAGGCCTCTTCTGAGATCTCGTGAAATATTGTGGACATTAAGAAAAAGGATTGCAGAACTGTAATTATTCTCTGCTGTTTCTTTGGTCCAAACATCACCAGGAGGATAATTTTTTAAGAGGGATAGCCTGAGATATGTAGTCGATGTCTGAGTATAGGCTTCAGCTGTAGGGCCCAGAGAGTCACAAGTCGTTCATCAAAACCCACTTCTAAGCCTCTTCCCAGCTGGCTGGATGTTGCATAGCATCCCAGACCGTACTCACGTGGGGCTGGAGCTGTGCTTTTGTTTCTCACTGTCCAGCATCCAGCAGGTTTTGGATGCCTCTCAGCAGTAACAGTGCTTCCAATCAGTAACAACAAAATAAAGTTTCAAGAGCTCACATTTTGGTGCTTGGCCCACGTCGCTTTATTAATCCAGAGGTTTTATGTGGATATTGGCAGAAAGCTGAAGAAAACTCACAGCTTTTTCTACAAAGTGAGAAATTGCAGAGGACCGATCTGGGAAAATGCAGTAAAAGAACACAAAAAGAACATAAAAATATTTTATAAAAGAAAACTATTACCAACACAACACTGCCCAAATTTGTCCTAGACATAGAGAAGTCAGAAGCAGATCTGTCTTTTGTCTTCCAGTCACACAAGTTTTGCTCACAATCCACAGCTAATTTTACAGCATGCTCAGAGCTACAGCTGGGCACATAAGAGCTGGAGAAGCCCAGGAGCCACCAAGAGTGTGTCACCACATCCCCACAGGAGGGACATTTTGGGGAAAATCCTATGGCAATCAAGCTGTGGTGGCCAAACTGGTCAGCCTGAAGAGAGAGCTCTGAAGGCAAGGGCAAGCACTGCTCCTCTGGAAGGAAAACCACTGCCTACTTGCAGGTAAACAGCCATTGCTACCTGTAGCATTACTGTGGTTGTTGTAATGCTGAAAGCAATGAGGTCACGCTTTAAGTGGGTACTTTCATCCGTATTTACCTGTATTTTGCATGTTTTTTCTCTGTTCCTCCTCCCTTGTCTAGCCCTACCTGCTGGTAAAAGCCCTGCTGCTTGGTGTTTCCTGGAGGGAGCAGTCTGTTTCAATTACCGTGGCAGCAACAGCACAACATCACCGATAACAAATAGCTGTTGTGCTCCTGGCCACAGAAAAAGGCACCGCTGGGAGATGTGCCTCCAGTTCACAGGCAATAGTCCAACTACCTATGCTATTTGTGAAATTTAAAACGTCACCCCTGCCCTTGCAGTCTACCCTGCCATCTACAATCCCAAATGAAAAGGTGGTGATCCTACCCATCCCATACTCCCAGATTTACAGGGGTAAAAAGGGGCTTCATGAATTCCCATATGGGTAAGATCACCAACAATTAACACACTTCCACCTATCTCAAAGCAGACTCCAGCAACCATTCACAGAGATGTCTTCAAGGCAAGGTCTTGGTTTCTTCACACCTATCGATGAGTGAAGCCTCACCATAACCTGTGAAAGAGAGAGGTCCTCCTACTCCTCTGCCTCCAGGTAGGACAAGAAGAGGTGAGGCAATCTGCCTGGAGCAGCAGGAAGCTGGTGACAACCAGAAGCAGACAGCCCTTTTCCTGACCTCCAGGCCCACATCCTTCTGCTTCCAGACCGTCCTTCTGTCATGGCAGATTAGACGGCTGAGCACTGCAGCGCAGTGAGAGCAGAGGTATAAAATAACACAAGCAAATGGCTGTGTTGGCTTTGCACTGTAGTTTCGTGGGCTTAGTAATGTATGCTCAGATTTGTATTTACCAAACATCCTGTGTTAGGATTGCCCTGGAGTCTCTGGCCATATTTCTCTATGCACCAGCCTGTAATTTGTGAAAACACTACTTTTGCTTCTATTTTTGCAACGTGTTTCCTATCATTTCCTTCATGGTTATCAGGGCTGGGTAGTTCTGCAAGAGCTCAGTCAGTGTGAGAGGAACCAGCAGTATGCAGGGAAAATGACAGTAATGGCAAACTTCAAAAGGTTCAGAGGTTCAGACAGAGGCGTAAGCTTATCTGAACCTCTTTGGTGTGGAAATTGAGACGGAGTCTCAAGAAAAAACCAACTTGCTCGTAAGACATCTGGCAGATCAGAGTTTCAGCTGGGTTTGAAGTAACTTGAGAGTGACCTTTCCTACACTATTTCCATATTCCTCCTTCCTGTCCACTACGAATGAGAAATCACAGAAGCTCCTGATGGTTTCAGTACATGGGGGCAGGCTTCCCACTCCCCTGTCCTTTTTCCTTTGTTGCCTTATGGACAAATTAAGGGGCTGGGGCTGTAAGCAGCAAAAATCCCAGCCAGACATAGTATCCTTTTTAAGCCTTATGAGAATGTTTTGGGTGTTTTTGGAGTTTGAGAGAGGAAGCGCACAGAAGGTGAGTGATTAAGGGTAATTTGTGAAGGGGCAGCCAGACCAAGTGGCAGCCTCATAATTTGGAGGTGATGTAAGAGTAAAAGTAATATAAAACTGTGAGGGATAAATTCCACCTGACTTACACCCCGTGTCACTTCAGAGAAACTGATGGCTTGGACGGATTGTAAAAAGAGTGCAGATTTTAGCCTTTTGTTTTTATGCAAGGCTACAAATTCCCAACACTGAGATTGTTGCCCTTGATATGAAAGTCGCATGCTATGATTCAGTGGTTTTAGCTTTCCTCAAAAAGCTCAGTAATCACTGACTGTACATGTGTATAATTATTCTGCTGGAAATCTCAATCCATTTTTTTAATGTGAGAGTCAATAGTTAGAAGTCTGTCAGGTCTACTCGTTATAAAACCCTGTTGTCAAGAGTTTATATCTGGGTTGTAAACGTTTGTTCTAATCTAAACAATTGCACAGAAAAGACCCTGCTAAAGGAGGTAAATTGAAAAAAAAAAAAAAAAAAGAGGAAAAAATCCATACGGCTGTTTTTAGTTACATGTCCTTTCATGAGAGAAGTACGAGACATCCAGCTCTGCAGGCTCAGGATGAGCACCAGGCTATGATATTTCCCTTCTTTCTGCCAGCAGAGGGAAAGGACAGGCTGCTATTATTCTTTCCTCCTTCTGATATTTCAAATATATAAAGATACAGCAAATGTCAGGAAAATGTGTCAGAGCCCCCCTTGCCGTTGCAGAGGTTTTGCTGATGAGACCCATCTGCCTGCGGTGCCCGGGTCTGCCAGCCCTCACCTGGATGCCCCATGGGTGGGTTTGGTCAGAGCCTGGCACCGCTGTCCCAGGCTGTCCAGGCACTCAGCTGGTGACTCTGCACCCAGGTAAAACAGGAGTGAAAGCCTGGTTTAGTGTCCAGGGTGATAAAGCATTTGAATCCCATCTGGAAGAGGGGCATATGGAAGAGCTAAGTCTCTGAGCCCTGAGCACCGCCACCTCCACTTTCTAGTATGGCAGAGTAGTCATGCTGAAAATAACTTTTCCAATTTAAGCAGAGAAGTCTCTGATGTTTCTGCTTCCTCTCTGAAAGCAGGCGTGAAAGGAATGAGTCAATCAAGAGGAAATCTCTGGCTTTTCAGTATGCCGTTTCAGGCAGGTGTGGTGCTGTGTCTGCTTAGTAACCAGAGAAATTATTTGTGCGCATCATTAGACATCTCGATGTAGAATTGTTATGGCTGGAGAAACACCTTTTGCAAAACTGGATCACTGCGTAAGTGACTCCCTGTAATAACAGCATTTTTAAATGGCCCACGGTTCCAAATAGAGCAATAAAGCATATCAACAGTACTTAGAAAAACAGTCGTATCCACAAGCCCCAGCTGCACTTCCCTATGGGACACCACGCTGTTAAGTGCGTGCAGGCTAAATAGGCTGTGTAAATGGAAAGGAGGATAAAGTGGCTTTCTGTGGCGAGGTGCTGGATAAAAAAAATCCCGGAAAGCTTTTTGCCTCTTTTCGTGGGTGTTCCTGCCTTACAAAACAGAATCTGAGGATCAGAGATTCAGACTCTCCCAGGCTGTCCGTAGGAGCACCAGGGCTTGAATGCATAGTTTCTTGAAACACTCATAGGAGCAGCAAAGAAGGGTCTGCTTCCCCCAGTCCTCATACTCTTTCTAGGTAGCCACTGTATATGTTTGCTACATGCAGTGGCCCCAGTATCTGTTAGTTAGTAGTGCATAGCGCCTACAAAACCCACACTACCTCGTAGGCTGGAAGGGAAGGTCTGTAGTCCAGCCTCCTGTCCAAGCAGAGTCACTTCTGAACTTCTGTCCAGGGTTTTATCCAGACAGGTCTTTGAAACCTCCAAAGACGGAGATTGTACAGTCTTTTGAGGTATCTGCTCTAAAGTCTGACTGTCTTCATGGTGGAAAGTTTCTCCTTATAATCTGTGTGAACATCCCCTGCTCCAATTCATGACCATTGTACTGTTCTGCCACCACACATCTCAGTAAGAGCCTGGCTCCATCTTCTCAACAACCTCCTCGTAGGTACTGGCAAGCTCCTGGTAGGTCCCCCAACAACTTCTTTTCTCTTCCCAAGGCCAAACAAACCTTGTTCCCTCTGCATCTTTTCATGCAACAAGTGCTGCTGCCCCAAAAGTGTTGGTGGCCCTTTGCCCAGTTCACTGTGTTGGTCAACATCCTTGTACCTCAGGGCACAAAGCCAGACACAGTGTTCTCCATGCAGCCTGGCAAGTGTCAAGTAAAGAGGAAGGAAATGACATTGTTATTCACCATTCTTGATTTAACGAAACTCTGGTAGGAAATATTTTTAGTCCTTTGTGTTATAACATGTAGTCCAACCCTAAAATCAGAGTGAAGCCCAAAATGTTCCTTACAACAATGCTGATAAAATATTGCTGCAGATGTGAAAAGGATTTACAATGATAATAGTTCACTGAATGCAATTAAGAACTTCTCATCCTTCATCTCAACACTGCTGGGTCACTTGTGCATCAGAGCTGGGCTGGGCAGGTGTCACTGTGTGAGGGAAGGGAGCAGCCAATTCGGACAAGCATGTTGAAAGAGGGTGGCCTTGGGATTTCCCAAGACTCTGGAGGTGCTCTTGAGTGTTATGTTGCTAACAGAAGTGCATGTTTCCAACAGGGCTATAAAGCCCAATGCTGTTGGGCTTCTAATTCACCTTTGGGAGTTTGAAGCTTTCCCTGTATCACTGGCATCTAAGTCTGCTTTGTCAGGAATGGCAGACTGTGGCAGAATCAGTAATACCTCCCAGACCAGTAGAAATATTAAAACATTAAAATATACATGTATTTGAAAAATGCCACTGACAGACAGCTGAAGTTGAAAGGCTCTGACTTTATTACCCAGAGTTTTGGTGAGGTTGGTTTATTTATTTATTTATTTATTTATTTAATCCTTCAGGCAATGCTTCCCCACCTCTCACCCTCAAATCAGATTTCATTTCTTCAGATTTTAATTTCTGGAGAATAAACTGCCGTAAATCTTTGGACAGTTCTCAGAAATGTGATGGCTGCTGTGTCAGGCATTTAGGTTGAAGAAATGCTGCAGATGAAACGATGGAAAATAACCCATTGCTTGCTTTTATTAACTAATGCTTGATTTTTTTTTTTCTAAAATGACAGAACTGTAACTGATCACAAGCTAGTATTTCATCTAGGCAGAGAATAAGCCAAAAAGTGTCAAATGTAAATAGCTAACCCACTGGGATAATGTTACTTTAAAAGTGTTGGGGGATTTGAGTATATTCTGTGAGATGGCATTTTTGGACTTCTTCCCATTTTCAGTCCTTTGTTTTGAATGCGGATAGGTTGTATGATCATCGCTTTTGCTCACAAAAGCTGTCTGAATTCAAAATGAAGCATTTCAAAATTAAAAAAGGCAGAGTCAGGAAGATGGAGACAGTCAGCAGCCCTCTCGGAGAGGCAGTGGCATTGCTCAAAGAGCTAACACTGAGACAGCAGAGCATCTGCACAAAATGCTATGCATCACTAAATACGATCTTCAAAACCTTACAATATCTGCCATACAAGCTACCATCCTGTCAAACATTTTTGGATTTGGTCTTTTTGCAGCCGAAACCATAAAGAAAGCTCAAATAAAGTTTCAACACTTTTTGCTATAAAACAAATACATCTTCTTTTTCATTTCACCTCTTTGTTCTAAAAACCTGGTTGCTTGATCAAATGCTATGCTTTCACAAAAAAAAAAAAAAAAAAAAAAAAAAAAGTCTCCCTCAGGCATACAGCAGTCTTGGGAAGTTTTGGCTCAAGATACGATATCTGTAAGAAAATGAAAACAAGCTCTTGGAAACAAAATTTTGCAGCAGCCATAACTGCACGTTGCTACCTTAATTATTACGTGGGAAGAGGCAGTTAGATATTTAGGAAAGCTGGGGAGTTCGTAGTACTGCCGAAAGAGTGAAATGGGGCTGGCAACTGCGATAAGGATGGGGGAGCCTGCAGAAAGAAGCACAGCCTCTTTTCAGCTGCGCATCGGGATGTGGCTGTGCAGTGATGGGCAGGCAAAAGCAGGTACTTTTGTGTCTTTTGTAGCCTCACTGGTAAATCTTCTTCCAAAGGGAAATGCCAGAGGGCAAATAGAGCCAGCCTGCTCTTTCTCCACATCATTCAGATGCAGGTCTCAGTCCCAGACTGGGAGATGATGTTTAGCCATCAAAAAGGTAATCTTGTATCCAGCTTGACCTGTTTAGATGCTGGTGACCAGACAGCCTGCTGCTTCGTGAATGTATGTGAGCACACATCTCTTTTGGGTGGTTACCCACTAATAATCAGAGCTGCACTTATAGCATAGAGGTTGTTAGCAGATGTTAAGATTTCAGTCAACTCTGAACCATCTCTGATTTAAATCAGGGGTCTAGAAATGACAGCTGACCATCTCCATGACCTCTCAGCAGTTATATTAGCATTTAATATATCAGATTTTTCTAAATATATATGTTCTGTCACTTCTATGTTATTCTGTCATTATTTCCTCACCTTTATCTACCTATAATTTTCTTCAATAAACTGGCAAAATTACTTTCTCACTCATTTTCAAGGCTGGAGTAAGCATTCTTTAAACAGATGTTAAGCATTAAAAATAGCAAGGAGTAATGATGAATAATTGGGATGATCTGAGCGAGAGATGACATGAAATGAAGGAAATAATTTGCAGAGAAAAAAAAATCTATTACCATCAGTAAGACAAAGTAAAGTAAGAAGATAATTGCAGAAGTTACACCAACCAAAGAGCTGTGGCAGGACTGGGCTTTGCACACCCCAGGTCACGTTAAGATGGCGAGTGGAAGGGCAGCTTACAGCTAGTGGTAAGACTGTCTTTTAGGCAAGCCCACCCCAAACCCCGATACTGGGGACACGTCTGAGATGTCTTGTGCGTGACTTAAATCTGCACTATTCTCCTTTTCTCTAATCTGTTAAGTCTGGGTTTGCTTTTTCAAGAAGCACAGGACAGTCTCACTCCTTGCCCTTTTTGTTTTTCAAAGGATGTATTCAGGCTGTGGTAAACTCATAATTTTTGTCAGAGTTGTCTCCGTGCCAGTAATGGAGCTACAGGTATCAGAAGAAGTGATTGTATTCAACCAGCCCCCAGCCCCCATTCTGCAATTTTCTCCATGTAGGACATGCGATAGATGGCAGAATTGAAGTCTTATCATAACACAGCCAAGCTGTATAATGAAACTTTAATGTCAGGCTCTCTCCTCACAGTACCTTGACACCTTAAGCATTTTTGTCTTTTGTTCTTTGAAATCTCCAGTTTTTCTAATTAGGTTGTCTGGCATCAAATGAGGGTCTCCAGTGTGGCCCCCTCAGCACTGAGCAGGCAACAAAGTCCATCACCCCTCTTAACTGTGAGCTGCTGGCTTTACAGTGGATTCTCATCTCTCATTTGTAAGCAGTAAACAGTTTGCTGTCCAGTTTTGTCCTTCCTAAGTGTCTGATATTGTTTATTCTGGGTTTCTCCTTCTCCTTGAATGACTCCAGTTTGGGTTATTTTCCCCGGGATGTGTTAGTAGGTTTTTTATTACAGTGAATTTCCTTTTGTTATGTTTTGCATGTAATTCTCCAGATATACATGTATTATTGTGGTTTTGCCCTTTCTCTTCTGTGCATCAGTGTGCACTTTGCAGCCTCTTTCACATCCCTAATGAGGGTATTAGTGCCAAAACTGAAGGGAACCTTCTGAACATTTTGGTTCTTCTTCCTCATCACTCTCTCTCTTTGCACGTTTACATAGGGCCCTTTATCAGTCTCTTTTCTGCTGTTGCTCTTTGTGTAGGTCCTGATTATAAAATCATTTCTGCTCATCGCTATACTTTCAGAATGCAAACAGGTCTGTCCTTTTACCCAGTGGTTGCTCAAAACTTACTTGGAGGGATTTAAGCATGTGCTTAAGTGCTCTGCTGAAGGGAGGCTTCTGTTTCGATTTCACTACTTTTATCCCATACCTTTTGATTCTAGTCTTATATGTATAAAACATCAATAATTCCCTCTAGAATGGATTCTTTCTTTATCCCATGTCACTTGTTGCTCTTGTTTCCAATGCCCTCTTGAAGTTTTCTAATAGCTCTTTTTGTACTGCTTGGTCCATTATCTTACTGGAGATTGAAGATAAAAGTGCTGGGCAGTAATTGCCAAGATGATTCTTCCTTCGGTGTAAATCAATACTATATTTGCTTTATTCCCAGCCTTTGGGACTTCCACAGTTCTCCATGACTTTCAAAAATAATTGCCAATGGTTCAGTAAATTAACTGGCTAATTCCCTCATCACCTTAGGATGAGTGCAACCAGACCAGCTGTTTGATCTGTACAATGGATATTCAAAATTTCCAACTCTTCCTTTAAGCTGAACTACATTAATAGCTATTTGTATAGGATTTTCATTATTCCCCTATTGCCACATCCCCCTTTTTCTTTTTTTCCATTAAAAAAAAATTGTAAGGGGGTAATTTAGACTTTGAAGAAATACTTGTGTTTTCATCTTCCTCTTGCTTATTAATGAAAATACTTTCTGGTCAGCTTTCCTTTCCTCTACAATATATTTGTGAAAGCCATTCTTATTCCCCAATACTGCTTGGGTTAGCATAAACTCAGCTAGGTTTCTGCCATCCTTGACATTTTTCTTTCCTCCAGCTTCTCGTCTTATTTCCTGCTGCTCATTCCTCGGTTCTCTTGCCTCTAAATGAAGCAGCTTGCACTGCTTTCCCTGACCTATTCCTAGAAATAATTAGAAGGGTAGCGGGGCCTTAAGGATCTAGTCCATCACCAAATTCTGTCCCACATCTCCCAGGCTGACCTGGTCTCCTCTCATACCTTGAGTTTCTCACTTTTACTTATTTATCAGCAGTGGAAAAGGAATAGCTGTAATGTAGATATTTATGACTGACTTTTCAAGATATTTTTATCTTTCCAAGAGAAAAATAATAGGCAGGTGCCAAGACAAAGAAAGTCCTGTGCTGCCAGTTCTTTTGAGGTCAAGGCAGAGACCCTCTCTGGAAGTGGCTGCCCATTTTCTCTGTAATTTGTAGCTGCGACCTTGACCGGTGTATGATGTTAGAGCCCAGGGCTCTTTTGTTGTTGTCTCTCTCTCTCACTCTCATAAGGGCACCAACCTACATGACCTAGCAGGACCTTTCCATCTTTAGCTTCTTTGAAATGGTTTTCCTTTTACAGAAGCTCTCTTTGGCTCCTTCTTTTCTTGGTCATTTCTTTACCCTGGAGTCTCAGTTTTATACTTCCCAGCTCTCAAATTTCTTTCACTTTAATAAATCATGGCAGTTCACAAGCTGCACTTTGATTTATCTTCTTGTTGTCTTTGAAGTGTTTATGAATAGATAATTGTCACAAACTCCTTCAAGATTCATCAAATGCAGGCCAGAGGGGTCTCCCAGCTACTTTTGGTCACTCCAAGGCACTTTTTTCTGTCCCACTCTTTGTGGTACTGCCTCTCAGACTGGCCTCTGCAGCTTGTAGAGTTGGTCACCATGTTGCCCTCAGAGTAGTCCAATGTAACTTATTTGGCATGGCATGACTTGTTTGGAACTACTGATATACTAAATCTATGAGTTTAAGGAGGTGAAATTTCTTATTCTCTTTTTTGTTGTTTCATGTTTGTACACCTCTATTTTGCTCATTTTCCTCATGGTGGAGGTTCTTCTCTTTGCTCTTGTGATCGGATATTTGGGCGTGAATGCAAGTTGAAAGTTACTTGTCCTAGAAGGTGGGAAGTGGTTGAAAGGAGGTGGGGGAAAGACCATCATTTTCTTTCTCCTTCTTTTTAATTTGCTTTAATTAGCTTTGATTAGCTTTTCTACCACACATTTTTATTACCACATTCTTGGCTTCCCACTTATTTTCTCTGATACAGTTTTCTGAAAACGTATGGGTAAGACTTTAGAAATGCATTACAGGAAATATTAAAACTATTACCTTGTTACTAAATTCATAGCTCTTCTTCTTTTGAGAATACCTTATAAAGACCAAACATGATACCACAGATGGTGGTAGTTGGAAACAAAGTGCTAATCTTAAAAAACAAACAAACAAACAAACAAAAAAAAAACACAACTATTTTGTGCACTGTCTTCATTCTTCTGGGTAGCCCCTTTCACTGTAATGCTCCAGAAGCCTCATGTCCCCCTTGTTCTGTTTACACATATTGTGTATCTTCCCCTGACAGAAGTAGTCCATGTCCCTGGAGAAACCCTTCCATACTCCGGGACATTTCATCTCACGTCGCCCAAATTCCATCATTAACCAAAATAGAAGAGCATCGGGACCCTGATAAAGGGGTCCCTATGACTGTCCTGAGTCAAACTGCCCAGCTTTTGCTCCATGAGCAGGACTCCATTCATATTAGGTAGACATTTGTATTGCCCTAAAATAATAATAATAATAATGAAATAAAGGAGAAAAAAAAGTGAGTGAACTTGGAATCTTCTTTCTTGCAAGACTGAAAATATTTTTATACATGGAAGAAATTCTCAACAACCCCTAAAAATTCAACAAAACAAAAGTCCAGCATGTTAACACAGTAGGTGATTTTTTGTAGTCAGTTGCAGCATCTTTTTCTTCCAGGCAATTTGCCCATTCTGACTTTGTTCTTTATTCCCTGCTGTCTCATACGCTCAAGAATAGACTCCCAATTAATATTTGCCAAGTTGCTTCATACTCAGCCATCAGCCCTTTGAAAAATTGCCTGTTTGTTAGGCACTCCCACATGAAATAAATGAGGTGCTGTGGAGGATGACCATGGGAAGGGAAGGTCCCAAAAAGCTAATGGGGCTCAGAGAGCAAGCAAACACACTCTTCAGGTGAATACTCAGAAGGATGCATACCAGACTGGGAGGTTGAGGTTTACCTCTGTATGTCATGCTGTTGAATATAACCCTGACATTTGTTTCTAGTTCTTGTGTCCTTGCTGCTGAAGGGATTACGAAAAGCTGTAATACAGTTAAAGAAAAAAAAAAATATCAACATCAAAGACATCATCCTCCAAGAGTATAGTTATCAAAGAGAAAGTTAAGAGGTTACTTGAACATGGTCTGTTGATACCTACTTGAGGTCTATTTAAGAGCAGAAGGCTTTAAAATTCAGCAGTCAGAATCACTCAATGATTCCGTCTGCTGAATCCCCAGCACTGGGACAGTGAAACCGTGTGAGTTCAGATCAGAGATAAATACATTGACAGCAATGAGGACAGTAAACCATCTGAACACCTTAGCCTATGTGGTGAGTTCCCTTTTGCTTGCACACTTTACATCCAGATTAAAGCACTTCTAAAAATGAGTCCTCTGGAACTTCTGGGCTCACTGTAGATCTTGTGGACGTATTTCCACGCTCTGATTTACAGAGAAGGCAAAGTAGGAACAAGATTTTTCGATGCTCCTCTCTTCCTAGTATCAACACCCAAACATTCCCTCCCCACACCTCCTTTCCAGCTCCAGTGACACCCCCTCACTCCACGGCTTGCTCCATCTGCCAGGAGCTCCCTTCAGCTCCTCTTGCAGACACCACGCTATCTTCCTACGTAGCCGCTCCACTCGGCAATACTTATGTGCATGAATGTGTAAGGCAGGAAGCTCCCTGGTCCCTGCTTTGGCTGTGACACAGCCAAAGCAGGTCTTCTGGCGTGGGCAATGCCTGACTGAGGCCCATGTCCCAGCCTTAGCTAGGGTGCTTGTTTCACTGTGAGGTTGTGAAGGCCGCAGGGAGAAACATGCTGTCCCAGAGCCCGCTTGTGTTTAAATTGCACCTGATGGAGAGATGCACCTTTCTGTAGGTCACAGCAGCCCAGGGGTAGGTGTATTTTGGCTGACTAGCGTGCCAGTGCCAAGCTGGTTATTGGCGGTTCCCCCTTTAGGAGTTTCCACCTGTTTGTGAGTCCCTTCATAACCAAATCTGCAGTTGAGGTGGGATGCATTCACACCGTGTTTGCTGATTGGTGCTGGGTCCTTCTGACCCTCTGCATATAGCCTCTGTGCATAACATCCAGAAGTGTCTCATATTTTATCACACCTGTGCCTTCCTTTCTCATCCTTTTTGTTAGCAATGGCCTGCCTGAAACGTAACAACTCCAAACACAGATGGTAATGCTAAGACCAAGGCTCAGGCAAAGCTGATAAAGTTGAAGAAAAGCAGGCGAACTCCGACAGTGCAAACTTTTCTCTAGTCCTGTTATTTAGTGAGAAGTTTCATCGTTATCTCATTCAGAACTGTTCTCTGTTGCACCACTGCTCAGAAGATATTTTTTTATATCCTCTGTCTCACAGCAGGTTATGCTGCCACATTTGTTTTCAGTCTTGGTCCGATTTCAAAATCTTCTAAAATTTGATTCTTTTATCTTTCTAAACAAATAAAAAAGAAAAAGAAAAAAAAAAAAAGCTGAATCCGAAGAAAAGGAACTGTCTTCTTTTAAAGATAATTCTGAGAGATTTTAAAGGGCTTGAACTTTATAACAATATAACATCTTTAAAGTTCCTTTTGTACTGACTCTATAACCTTGGCAGGAGCTTGGAGCTCCTATTAGTCTAGGAAATGAGCAATAATATATTAAAATAATAGTGATAATGACACTTTTGAATGTTGAAAATAGATTTGGTGAGAATGCATTGGTCCAATGTGAGATAATCTTAAGTCTAATATGGTTTTGGATCTCAAGCTATACAAAAATCTGGTTTTGAGATGATATGCCATTTAGAGAAAATCTTCACTGCATAATGAGTCAGGGTATTTAGCCCTTTCTAAATGACAGTTAATGGGTATATAATTTTATCGTGGAATTTGGACACATCAGAAGAATAACAAACAAGAACACTGTCAAGAGCAGAATACCTGCTGGCCTGTAATTTTAGGTGCTTGTAACACCAGCTGCTACAGACACAGCTTCACATGCTTGAATTTTGATATTTTTTTTAATCTCCCCAAATCACTGGCTATGATTGGGATCATCCCTAGACAACCAAAACCTGTACAAATTGGCAGAAATCCAGTCTTGCAGGCACAGGACAAGTGGTGTATTTTTCTTTAAAAAGCACAATGACTTCTAGCATGGGTTTGCCAGGGAACATGAAGACTGAGAAGTCCCAGTTACGTTGTTTCTAGGCCTAGCAGTTTCAGATATGCCCAGCAGAGAGCTCTTTGTCTCTAAAACTCTCTGTTTCTAAGTAATGTGCCACAGAAAACTTCAGCACAAGAAAAACTCACATCAGATACAAAAGGCAAACTCTGCTATGGTGACATCCAGGTCTGATTTAGGCCAGCAAAAGGAAACACATGTTGCATTAGCATGCTCTCACCTCCTTTTTAAATGCATCTATCTAATTAAGAATTTGGACAAGCAAGGGTCACTGAGAGCTGAGATTTCAGCCTCTGGGTCCAGATAATCTTTATGTGAGAAACATGATTGTTCACTTAATATCTAGTTATTAAAGGATGGATATTTCTTTAAGAAACACAGTTTGGCAAAGAGCACTGCTCAAAGACTTTCTCCAGTGATGTTCAACGCTTTTCTCTTCCTCCTGGCTCAATCAATGTATTACTGGGGTATCTGAAATCTGCAGTCCTGAAGCCAGGGTATCCTAGAGGAAGGGGACATGCAGCCCCTGCATGTTGTGAGGTTTCAAGCCACCACGCCAACAGCACACAGCACTGAAGGAAACAGCTGACCAGTGACATCTCAGTTTACCATCATGTTTCTCTCTTCCTTTAATCTCTATAATAATTACAGTGCACCTCTGGAGTAGGCGTAAGCACATCTCTCTCTTCTGTCTGGTGCACATTGCCTGGAGTCCCCAGGGAGCTGCTGCTGTCCCCAGCAGTGCCACCGTGCATGGTGCCAGCAGCTCTGGGAGCACATGGGACCCCTGGGTGTGGGGACACCCTCTCTGTGCATAGCTAGGATGGTGCACATTTCACAGTATCATAGAATGGCCGAGCTTGGAAGGGACCCCTGGAGATCATCTGGTCCAACCCCCCTGCCGAGCAGGATCACCTAGAGCACACTGCGCAGAATGGCATCCAGGTGGGTTTTGAATATCTCCAGAGAAGGAGACTCCACAGCCTCTCTGGGCAGCCTGTGCCAGTGCTCCGTCACCCTCACAGTAAAGAAGTGCCCCCTCATGTTCAGCCAGAACCTCCTGTGCTTCAGTTTGTGCCCATTGCCTCTCATCCTGTCACTGGGAACAACTGAAAAGAGACTGGCTCCATCCTCTCGACACCCTCCCCTCAGATATTTATATACATTAATGAGGTCTCCCCTCGGTCTTCTCTTTTCCAGGCTAATCAGGACCAGTTCTCTCAGCCTGTCCTCATACAACAAGAGCTCCAGTCCTCTCATCATCCTCGCAGCCCTCCTCTGGACTCACTCCAGTAGCTCCATGTCCTTCTTTTACTGGGGAGCCCAGAACTGGACACAGCACTCCAGGTGTGGCCTCACCAGGGCTGAGCAGAGGTGGAGGATCACCTCCCTTCACCTGCTGGCAACGCTCTGCCAAATGCACCCCAGGATACCATTGGCCTTCTTGGCTACAAGGGCACATTGCTGGCCCATGGTCAGCCTGCTGTACACCAGGACTCCCAGGCCCCTCTCCACAGAGCTTCACTCCAGCAGGTCACTCCCAAGCCTGTACTGGTTCTTGGGGTTATTCCTCCCTAGGTGCAGGACCCTGCACTTGCCCTTGTTGAACTTCATGAGGTTCCTCTCGGCCAAACCCTCCAGCCTGTCGAGGTCCCTCTGAATGGCAGCACAGCCCTCGGGGGTAACTGCCACCCCTCCAAGCTTTGTGTTGTCAGCAAACTTGCTGAGGGTGCACTCTTTTCCATCATCCAGATCGCTGATGAATAAGTTGAACAACACTGGACCCAGTACTGACCCCTGTGGGACCCCGCTAGCTACGGGCCTCCAACTAGACTCCACACCACTGAACACAACCCTCTGAGCTCTGCACAACCTTCTGAGCTCACATTGTAGGTTAAAGGGTAATGCCTACAGCCAGCCAAAACCAGTGTGTATCAAATGCTTTCCTGGTCTTAATAGCTTTTGCTGTTTTTAATTTAAAGACCCTCATAGGACTCAGACCTTGCTAATTCACACTTATAAGTAAACTCATCTTTAGAGGAATACGGTCTGAAGAAGCTCTTGGAAGCTTGCTGCAGGGGTTCTCTATGAGCTGCCAATACAAAGATGCAGGTAATGAAAAGATTTTAGCCAAATTTTCTATAAAAATGAAAAGAAAGGAAGATATTCAAGTCACAGAATTTTACATGTAAAATACAACGCTAATCTTAAAAGGTTCTCCTCTTCCATGCCATCCTGGCTTATGCATGTATAATTTTTCCATAATTCCTGGATTTAATTTGCTTAGTTTGCAAGACAAAAATAAAAGGTTTCCCTCTCCCTGCATGACTGCATCAGGTTTGTTTAAATATTGATGCAAATAATGATGAATTATTCACTTCTCTTCTTGTTCATGAGTTATGCGCAGACCTATTCTTAAAATTTCATTTCTAGTCTCTCACCATCTCTAGTCTCTCCTTTCTGGGAAGTCTGATCAAGTCTTCCCTACCAGGTTTTCTGCAGACTTCATCGATTCGCTGTTCATTCTGCCTGGGCTGTGACTGGTGACCTAAGCTTCAATGTCTGGTCTCAGACTGTTGAATGGATGCTGGCTGATTTTGGTCATGAGATAAGTGATGACTCCGTAACGAATATTTCCCATGCACAAGTATTCTGTCTCCTGCACAAATACAGGTTTTGCAAAGACCAGCCCAAATGTCTCTAAATATCCTTGTGACCAATCTGCAGTCAATTTAGGGCTGTTGCAGTGCAGATGGGAATGTGCAGAAAGCTGGGAAAGAAGATGGCTGCTCTGATACTAAATTTAGGTTCCCAAATTCCTTTCTACTCTCCCACAGCTCTCCGCAGTTCTCCCCATTTAACCTAGGAAAAAGCTCTCTGTAGAGAAAACTTAGTCTTATCCATAATCTTGGCCTGAAGGCTGTAGTTCTCGCTGAAAGCTGTTGGTCTGGTTCTCTGACCAAATGAGATAGTTCATAAACTATTTTCAGCTTTTCTGTGATTGCATCTCTCTCTGGGACAGAGGAGCATCCAGTTTTCAGATGCCTGAGTGGTAACATGAGCACTACAGCATTGCCAGCTCTCCCTGCCATGATGCTTCTTCATGTATGTGAGCTGGCTGCTGAAAACATAAGCCCAAACCTTAAAAGCTCCTGGAAGCCCTGGAAAATGGTTCCTTGCAGTCTAGTGGAACATGGAGCTCCCCATGCCCATCCCTAAGTAACCACAGTGCTGAGGATCTCCCACTCCCACACTGCGCAGGTGTGAGGTTTGCTGTGCAGGCCAGAAGAGCAGCAGCAGCTAGGAGGCTCAGCTCTAAGGAGGGAGAGAAGTCAGGAAGCAGGTAACTGGAGAGCAGCCAGCACTGGAAAAGTGGGGCTGTTGGTCTGACATCAAGGCCCCACACCCAGCTTAAGAGGAGCACGATGTACATGCACCCACTACAGCTACAGGCTGCTGACAAGTGCCAGTGCATTCGTGGAGTAACTAAGAACAAACTGTAGTTAGCAAAGACCTGCTTGGCTTTTCAAGCCTCCAAATTTGCTCAGTAACCAAGCTTGATCCCTGCCAGTGAAGATAAAATCTACTTGGTATTAGTGTGGGATACCATTAATGCCTATGAAGACTCTAATAATAAGAGAACATATTCATAAACTGATCCTCAGGATTTTTGTGTGCGCATCTCTGTCTATCCATCTCGTCTGCCTATATTTCCCTCTTAGGCAGACTTTTCCTGTGCAATCTGAGAACACAACTTGCAGAGGGCCACGGCCCCAGTTTGCAGCTTCACTGAGCAGTGAAGGTACCCACAAGGAGAAAGAACATTTGGAAAGGTTTGTATTCCAGTTCTGGACTTCACAGGTTAGTCTGAAGTTTGTATTATCTATTTTGCCTGAGTGGCAGCCTTGAGGAAGAAATAATAAAATATCACTTTCTCTTTCATAAGGGAGATGACCTTATTTATTTGAATTTGGTTTTATTTTGAGATTTTTACATGCCCTAAAACACCAAACATTACTTTTGTACTCCAGAAGTGTTTTGTCCCATGCCTTTATATCAGCCCACCCTGCCTAACTTGGCATGTGCATTCCACATTTTAATAATACTTTGTATTTACATGGTAATTTACATTTTTGGAGTCCCTTACAGAACATGGCCCAAATTCATCCCCTGTAAAAATGATTGTCTCAGGTTATTCCCTATCTACTCTTTATCATATTCTTGTGAGATATATGCTATTCCCATGGAGTGGTTCAGAAAATTTCGGATTTAAAGTACAACACTTCAAAATATTTTTGATTCAAGCAGTCAAGCTGACCCCAATTTTTCATTCTTTCAAAGTTATTGAAGCTGTTCTCTATTTTTCTCAAAAATGCCTGAGATCAGAAATAAAACAGCATCACTGCTTAATTCACCATAGTGCATTTATTTGGATAAGGCTTGCAGTGAAAGCAGTCTCCCAGAGAACATCATAGTCCAGAAAGAATCTGGAAAACAAAGTTTTGGATCCGTGTTTTAAAGGTGTCCACTTTGATGACTGTCCTTGCTGTTCAAATACATTTGGCTTGTTCTGGTTCCTGGTCCTGTCACCAGCTGAGAGAACTTGGAATAAGAGAAGTCGGCAAGCCCCAGGCCACCCAGCAGATCAATAAATGAGTTAAGATGAGAATATAGTTCTTTACCTCCTGGGCTGCAGTTGGACACGACTGCCTCTTCTGTGTTATCAGAAAAGCCCATTAAAAGCAACCCATTTATCCCAAGAAAAACAGATTTAATTTCTTCTTTTTTTAAGTTCTAGTTCTCTGTCACCAAACACTGATGTAAAAATAGACATTTATTTTCCTCGCACAGAACACTTTCTGATATTTTCAGTCCTTTGAACCTGTATTCTAACACTGGAAAATGATAGTGCTAGTGAATTGAAGCCTGCAATAGACTTTTTTATAGGCAAATAATACCACTAGATTTACCTGCTGAGAAAGGATTTGATGTTAATGGAAGACAGGGGATGAACTAAGGGAACTTTGGGGTCTTTTAATACTAAAAGCCTGCAGCGTGTAGATTTCTAATTTACAAGCTCCACTTACCATCTACTTGTCGTTGGGAGCCTGAGGCTTGCAAATGTGTAAAAATGGATAGAACAGTTAAAGAGATGCTGAAGTATTATTAGGTGTGGAGTGCTGAGTCCAAATACTTAGCACAATTACCACAGTAGCTGGTCGTGGAGACACAGGCTGCAGGTTACTGCCAGCCAGTGCCAATGCGCTTCAGGGGAGTTCCATGTTTATTGGGGCATATGTTTACGGGGAATATAGGATGGCAGCCTTAGGCTTAGCTGCATAACAGGAGAAACAGGTAGCAATCAGCAAGCTACCCTTAACGAGAGATGTGAAAGGAAAAGGGAGGGGAGATCATAGTATTTAAATTAACAAGAGCTATTTGGCTCCTAATATGAAGGACACGTCCTAAAACAGGCATGTCAGAGCAACGAGGAAGGCAATTTGATGAGAGGGAAGCACTTAAAATAATGAGATTGCTTCGTGGTAGACAGGGAGGTCAGGGTTATGTAGAAGTCCGGACCTGGTCAGAGCTCCTCATTTCAAACTAATGAACCCCTTGATGACAGGAGCTGGACTTTCTTGACAAAGGGGATGTACTGTTTGCAGCAAAGCGGTGATGTCAGTGTCAGTAGCAGCACCGAGAGGTTAAAGACAGTAATTTAATTCACTTGGGCAAGCATCTGTCACCTTTCTCGTCAGGAGGTCTGCACAAATTCCTCTTCTGGGTTCAAGTTCGCCACTTTATCTTCAAAATATCAAGGCCAAACAGAGTTCAGTTTTACATGCTCACGTAGAAGTTCACCTTTAATTCACCAGAAACATCTTGTTTCATGGCTCATAAATATTAAACTAATATAAATGTAACCTTTATGCTCTCAGGACTTATCATGATTGAGAGTATTTAGGAGCTAAAATTTCTGAGCTGTAGCCACTTGCTCTGCTGTTAACATCCTCTGCTAGAGGCTGAATGAAAGCACCAGCACTGGTGGTCAGCTCAAACTCAAAAATGTCTCCAATATTTCCCACTTCCCCTCCTCAGACTCCCAGTTTAGAGAATTAGACAACCATGAAAGTCCCAGTCTCTGACTTGTGATCTTTGAAAATAAGAATAAAGTCCCAGATTTCTTCAGTGCCCCATCTGCAAAAGCCGCGCCCCATGTAATGCAGGGCCATCACTGGTTTCTGTGGCACTGTGGCTTCACATTGGCCACACCAGTGCTGCCTTGTCCTTCCTCAGTAATTCCTTGGTGTATTGCTGAAAAGCAGCACCGTCTAGAAGTCGCTGGTAACAGAAATGCCCAAACAATTTTTGTGCTGTAACTGCTGAGATGAAAAACTTGGCTGAGAAAAAACAGAAGTCATAAGTCTATTTGCCTCACCTACTTACTGTGTGCTTATCTGGAACAGCTTGTGAAATTCTTTGGAAACATAATGTTTTTTGCAGATATGGGCCAAGACTCTCTGTGAGCTCGCCAAAAGCAAACTTTAATTCACAGCCTTGATATTATGGGAGAGCTATACTTTAAGTGGTCTGATGTAGACTTTTCTGACATTTATATGGTGAAATACAGCTCAGTTGCAGTACTTACAGGGGAAAAAAACTAAGTAGGAAAAGAATACCTTTTAGGGAAGTTTTGTTTCTGACGACCAACATTTAAAAGTCACCATCATTTCTCCTGTGGGTGTCTGAGAGAAATTCCTGGACTCCCCTTTGGTGCACAGAAAGATATACATAGTTGTCTTTGAATCTTGAAGAATCAAAATTTTCCAGATACTGAATGCCATCACCTCCTCCAATTTCTGTTTGATTAAGAATGGTACGCCATCTGACGAATAGTAGATGGACCTGCTTTCTTCTGCCACCAAGAATGCCACTCTATTCAACACAGAAAGCCTGTATTAGCTCTAAGTCTATTCTTACTCCTTCTTCTTTGTTCTGCTGCTTTGTCTCTTTTGGGAGAACCTTCCTCAGCCTCACCTGCTGCCTGCTATTGACAGAAACGGGACATGGAGCCTGCTACATGCTTCAGATTTCAAAAGTGGTGCTGATCTCATACACAGAGAAGTCCACATAGACAACTGAGTAGATGAGCAGTGTGGTGGAAAGTGAAATTAGCCAAATAAAAATAAAAGAATAAAAGACCATTCTGTAAATCAGTAGTGGCAAAAAAAAAAAAAAAAAAGCCCTGGCAGGGGTTGATGATATCCTTCACTGCAGATGGTGCCTAGGATGCTATTAATGCTCTCATGCTGATGATGACAGGTGTACAAACCAGAAAGTGACAAGAGCACAAGGGGGCTTTTCAGAGGAGAGTTCAGTCCTTCAGCTGAGCTGCTGAATCTCAGTGTCTGGCAGAGACCTTGCATTACAGTTATGACTCATATAGGATGTGTCCAGTGAAACTTGTTATCTCCTCTCAGAGAAGGCAAGTGGGGTTGAGTATCTCTGCTAAGCGGGTCGACCTGCCGGGGGTGGCACAGAAATGGGCTCAAAGGGAAAAGCTGGTGTCCCAGAGAACACATAGGTGGGTATTTTGCTACATGAGTCACAAGTGATTTGATCTTCACATAGGGGGTAATCTTGAGCTTTATGCAGAGTACCTATACTATCAAAAGCAGATTAGAGCCTCTCCCCGTGCTCTCTTGACAAGCCTTTCAGTCTGCCTGGATGAGCATGGCATTAGGAGGCTGGCGCTGCTGGAGGGTCTATTTTTCTGATGAGGCAGGAGATGAAGTCCTGACTGCCTGTTGTTATTCAAGAGCTGATAGCACTTTCTGTGCAGAGAAAGCCAATGACTCTTGCCCTGTGTGAATGTATTATGTTCCACTTCAGTTTCCATGGCATTTTGCTGTTCTTGGCCCAAATAATTGTTTAGTCCTTGTGAGTGCCACGGTACTGAATAGCAAAGCGTTTCAGTCCATACATAACATTGTGGCAGGACTGGTGATGAAACTTAACTTAGTACTGATTTAACAGAGTACTTGTGTCTGTGAAAAGTCACAGTCTGTGGTTTGTATTCAAAGCCTCACAGCGTGCTGAGAAAAGCTTCATCGTGCTAGACCCGAAAAGACACCTATATGTCTAAAAGTCAGAGGCTGCAACATACAGCGTTCAGATGAGTAGCACAGGACACGGAGGCCTGCATTTGACATCTCTGTGCATGGGAAATCCTGTGCCCTTTTCTACAGCTCCCAGGCCAGCATGCTGAGCAGATGGACTACTGAACAAAAGGGTGGGCCTGCAGGGCAGCAGGGTGGCGCCTCCATCCCTCAGGGGTGTTGGTGTTCATGGGCCTCTGTTCACCTCATGTGAACAGAGGTCTTAGCAGCACTGGCTAGAGCTGTTCCCCAAGAGGCAAGAAGGTGAGTTTTCACTCCCTCATTTCACTCCCTCATCATATCCACACAGGTTAGGAGGTGTATCCTGGAGGTGAGAGAGTCTACGTGGGAGGTGGCAGACGTGGGTCTGCCTATCTCTCAGCTGGGGTCTCCCACCTCCTAGAGACAGTGATGGGGAAAGTGTGTGGGGGAGGAGTGTCTGGTTGCCTGGCTATTGTAAGAGAAATCCCCATTTTCCTCTCATTTTTGAAGAGAGGTTTGAAGATATTATGGTGTCTCGACATGTGGCTTGAGTTAAGCATGTTCTGAAACCACCTATCAAATCAGCTACCTTGTGGATTATAGTGAAAGGTCTTCATAGGGGTTGTACTTGGACATAGACCAGGTATTAAGCTCAAGGAAAGAGCATTTGTGAAAAGCTTGACTCTAGGCATCTGAGACACTTGAGCGAGGAAGGAATCAAGCCTCTGAAGTTGTCCGTCTGGGTGCCTCCTGGCCAAATAAGGATTTTTCTAATGATAGTTTTAGATGCGGTGTCATACAGAAAAAAGGTGCTTATCCAAGATCTACGGGATTATTTTGATATGGCAGGAAATGTTCTGGTGTCATTGGACTGTTTCAGCCTGGAGAAGAGAAGGCTCAGGGTGGGGATCTTACTGATGTCTATAAATACCTGAAGGGAGGATGCAGAGAGGGCAGAGCCAGGCTCTTTTCAGCGGTGCACGGTCCCAGGACAAGAGGCAATGGACACAAAATGGAACACAGGAGGTTCTCTTTGAACATCAGGAAACACTTTTTCTCTGCCAGGCACTGGCAGAGGTTGCCCAGAGAGGTTGTGGAATCTCCCTCCTTAGAGATCTTCAAAAGCTGTCTGGACTTGGTCCTGGGCAACCTGCTCTAGGTGCCCCTTCAGAGAACCCTTTGAAGATGACTTCCAGAGGTCCATTTCAACCTCAGCCATTCTGTGATTCTGTTCGTCTGTGATTCTGTCTTTTAAAACATTCACCTCTTCTTTGTCATAGAAAGTGCTATTCAGTGGAAATGACAATCCGAGTGCACCTTTCAATCAAAGGAGCAAGCATTACTGTTCAACGAATCTTGTGACTCAAGGTTCTGTAAGATACGCTTGGATTCTGCAATAATAGATCCATTAATAGAGGAATTAACTTACTGTGTACCCAAGAGAAAAGCTTCGCTTTGGGAAAAATGACAGAGGTTCTGGAAGAGGATTGGATAGAATTTTGCTCTGAAACGAGGCAGCCGCATGTACAGCATTTTTTAGTGGCAAGTCCATCCCCAAATGTGTTGTTTTATCATTATTTTCCTATTATTCACACTGAAAAAATATCACCATAAAAATATTGCTTGTTCCAGTATATTACTTGGTTACTAGGGTTACTAGATGAGATCTGTTTGGAATGATTTACAGCTCCTAAATACACTTTCCTCCCCCAACAAGCAGACTGAGAAGAAGAATCTGCCCTAATAAATTAACCATGGTAAATGTGGACTGACCTACAAATTAAGAAATGCAAGGTTAAATACAAACATCGATCAAAGGCAAGAGCTATAAATAGATAATGAACTGAAGAAACAATGCCTGTATAGCAAAAGGCTCCTGGAGTTTTCATGTTTGCTGGCAAATGCTACTTAAGTACCCCGCTCACCAAAAGAGGAGGATACCGTCTACACGCATTTGGAGGAAATGTTATTGTGCAGCAGGAAGCCTTGTCACTTTTACCTAGAATAAGTCAAGAAAAAACAACTTCCTCCATGTAACTTTGCAGGGAAGTTGGGCACAGCTCCTCCAGAGCCAGCTCTGTGATCTGACACGTGGTATCACCGCCCTCCCACAGATGAGAAATTGCAGCTCTGGTTGTGCATTTTCTATTACTTGTTTCCTAGGGACTGCGATTGTCCTGTGGTGTGATGGAAAGTGTGCTGTGTCCAGAAGGAATATATGATGTTTTGGGACAAACTGGCAGTCAGGTCTGGGCTTCCTTCACCTCCACCAGGAGCAGGTCCTTTTAACCAGTTATTATGTTTTGCACTGTTCTTAACTTATTTTGGCTTTCTGCTAAGTCAGAAACAGTATTTTACAAAGGGGCAACATCTTAGCCTTCAGCTTTCAGGTGGAATCTGTAAAAGTGGGTGCTGTCATTTACACCGAAACATAAAAGATATGGGCAAACTAGCAGATTCCTGTGTATCATCACAGATCTAGTGCCTGCAGGGCAGTCACACTAGTGCATAGTGAGTGAGGACCCAGTCTCACAGGAATGGGGCCCTTCCAGCCACGATTTGTTTTTGCAAGGTTGGCATCCCTGTTTTGAAAGGCAGGCCCTAAAGCTCTCAGGTTGCCTGAAGTGTGATCATTTCTTGGAGCCTTGTAAACTACCATCAAAGGTTTTGGGAACACCCTGCTTCATTGGAAACATGATCCCTTCTGGAGCTCTCTGAGCCTGCATGGTTGTAAATAATGGATAGAGAGATGCCTTCAGAGATACAGGACAAACACTAGGGAAATGAGGAGCCTAGGAAACATTCTCTGTTAATTAAAATCCTGTTTTCAAGTAGCTGCCTCTGACAACAGGGAATATTGTATGTAGCGCTGAAAGGGATTTTGGAGCAGGTTTAGAAATGGAATGGTACTATGTGGATGAAAGCACTGTCTTTCATAACCACAAAGGAAGAAAATCAAGATGGAAAGGATGTGGTTTAATTAGCCCACCAGTGTAATAACTCAGCTGGGAGTGCTACTTGGAAGGATGCTGTAGAAAAATATCATCTTCTTTTTCTTTTCTTAAGTGTCTCTTCTCTTTGGAGGGCTGTGTCAGCTTTCCCTCTATCAAGACCCTGAGGATACATGATCAGAGTTGTTGGGTTGTAAGGGGCCCATGGAGATCATCTAGTCTTCTCATCACCCCCCGACACTCCAAGTAGTATCCACTAGAGCAGGTTGCTCAGGAGCAAGGCTGTGAGCAAGCTGATTAAGACTGTCCAATTGGGTTTTGAATATCTCCAAGGATGAAGACTCCTCAAACTCTCTTGGCAACTTGTCCCAGTGTTTGACCAGTCTCACAGTAACAATGTTGTACTTTTTTCTTATGCTGAAATGATGCAATTTTCTGTATTTTGATTTGTGTTTGTTGCTTCTTGTCCTGTAACCAGGCACCACTAAGAATCTGGCTCCATCTTTACCCCTCCCATTGGGTATTTTTATACATTAATATGATTTCCACGAGCTTTATCTTCTCCAAGCTGAGCAGTCACAGCTCTCCCAGCTTCCCCTTATATGTGAAATACTCTGAGCCCTTTACCAGTTTTGTAGCCATTAACTGAACCCACTCCAGTATGTCTTAGTCTTTCTTGTACTGGGGAGCCCAGACCTAGACCTGGCACTCCACAATTGTCTCACCAGTATTGAGCAGAGAGGAAGCATCAATTCTTCTTCCCTGCTGTCAGCACTCTTCCTCCTGCAGCCTAGGATGCTCTTGGCCTCTGCAGTTACTTTGCATTTCCTTTTGTTGAACACTGTGGGATTTCCATTAGCCCATTTCTCCAGCCCATCGAGATCCTTCTGAATGACAGCACATTCATCTGATGACACTACTCCCAGTTTTATCGTAAGGACTTACATACGTTCAATTTGTTTAAGTGCAAATTTGATGAGGTACTAAGTCTCGTCATCAAAGTCATTAATGTAGATACTAAATAGTATTGACCCAGCTGTTGATCTCTGAGGTACACCACTAGTTACTAGTTTCCAGCTGGACTTCATGCTGCTGATCACAACCTGTTGAGAAAATCAGTCAGCTGTCAGACAAGCTCATCATCCACTTACCTAGTCTGTGCCTCACCAGTGCATCCACGAGAGTGCTATGGGATACAACAATGAAAGCTTTGATAGAGACAAGATGAGCACCGTCCAGTGCTCTCTCCTCAAGTCATTTAATCATAGAAGGCAATCAGGTTAGAAAAACATGATTTTCCCTTCATAAATCCTTGCTGACTACTTCTGATCACCTTCTTGTCATTCAATAGTCTGGATATGATTCCCAGAAAGATTTGATTCATCAGTTTTCCAGGGGTTTTAGGTGCGGATGACTAGCCTGTAGATTCCTAGATCCTTCTTGCCCTTCTTGAAGATAGAAGCGGAATTTGCTGTCTTTGAGTCTACAGGAACCCCTCTTGGTCACCATGAGCTTTCAAAAATAATCCAGAGTGACCTCGCAATAACATCAGCAAACTCCCTCAGCACTTGTGAGTGCAACCTGTCAGGTCCAAAGGACTTACGTGTATTCACTTTATTTAAATAGGCGCTTGCTAACCTGGTTCTGCTCCACCAAGGGTAAGTCTTCCTCACTACAGACTCTGGTCTTAGAGGCCTGGGAGATCTAAAGACAAATCTTACCAGTAAAGACCAATGTGAAGAAGACATTGAGTATCTTGATCTTTTCCATGTTTTTTTGTCATCAGGGCCCCTACTTCATTCAGCAGTAGGCCACACATTTTCCTTAGTCTTCCTCTGGGGGCTGGATAAGCCTCAGCAGCATCTTCCCCAATGTCCTGGATCCAAGCCCCCATCAAGCAGCAAAACTCCCTAGACAGCAGTTCTGGTTGCAAGAGGGGGCACCTATCCCCATCAACAGGCAGGGTCCCACTGCTGTCACTTAAATGGATGTTAATGACCCCAACCAGTCTCACCAGGGACTTCCATCACACCTTCTGCCTATGTTGTAGGTAACCTTGTCTCCAGTCCTGCCTCCTGGATGGGCCTTGGGCCTGCATTACAAGTAGGTCGTAACTATCTTAGTCCCTAGTCCTCTGTCTTGCCCTGTTTCCTGCTTCCATGATGAGCCCCAGAGCTGATTCAGTGCCATCACCTGTCTCATGGTCACCAGATGATTGGGAAAATGTCACTGTCACCTGCCTACTCTACTAGGAGACAGGGGGTTGAGGGCACTGCCATTGCTGGGGTCACCCTTGGGTCCAAGCTTGTCCCTCCTCATGGCACAGCCCTGTTCCTGCTGCTCTCTGGCACACACTCAACTGACCTTCTGATTTCCTCCAAGCAGCTTCAGCCCCTTCCCCGTTCATGAGGTTTCTGAAGAAGTCTCTCCCTACAAGTGTGTGTTTTGGGGGGATCATTCTCCCATCCTTGTATGTAGGTAAACATGGTGTAATAAAATGCACACTGGTTTGTAGGAGACTTCAGATCCCACATGGACTTCCCCCAGACTTTAATTTCAGTTCCTGACAACTGATTGTATTTCTGAAAAAAATAGTTTTTACCCTAGAGCTTTGCCACAAGGTGTTGCTCTTAGTTAATTCTGTTGCTCCTCCACCATCCTCCTTAGCTGAGGTCTAAGAGACTTAATTTCCTTGCTGTTATCAACTAAATACACATCTGCTTTCTGATTCACTTAAGATGATTTCTAAATCAAGTTGGTGCTGCACATGACTCTTTTTAATTGGTACACTCTGACTTATCACCTTTGAGACATCCTAGCCATGCCCTAAATCCTGGTGATTAAGTCAGCCTCTTAATAATATTCCAAATCACTTCTGTGCAGGTGTGCAATAATAATTTTATGAGGCAGCTTCTTGGCTGCAGAGAGGTGTAGGAAAGGTGTTCAGAGCATATTGGTCTTCTAACAACAACCAAGAATCATCTTGTCACTGAGGCATTACTGTATGGCCCTGAGTGGTCTGTCTGCCCATCTGCCTCTTGCTAGTTCCTAAAATATCTTCTTTCTTATCACTCCATCCTGGCCACTTTATCAGCCTTCCTCAGGAAGCCAGCTGCCTGGCTGTGTGCTGAGTGCACCATGTTGCTTTTGCATATCCAGGCATGGCTCCCTTGGCTCATTCACGTCATCTTGAGTGGGATTTGGAAAATCACTGAACCATATCACCTCTGTATACAAGGAGATGGTGGCACCTCCAAGAGGCTTTGTCTTTCATTGATAGATATTGTTCTGGGTGACAATTCTTAAAGAAAGGGTTTCCCTTTTGTTAGGGGAACACAGTGTGCTCTCTCCCTTGCAGGTTGCCATAGCTTAGCTCACCTTTGAGATCATGATTTTTTCGGTGAAGAGAGACTGGTGCCCAGGCCAGGCACATGAAACATCATCTCAGCGTGGCTCTGTCTGACACTTGTGCTTTCTGTGACTCACCATCTCAACGTGGAGCTTTTTATTAGTTTTGGGCAGAGTGGGGGAGGAGAGGAAGGAGGCCAAGAGATCGGTGAAGATTTTCTGACTCCCCTTTTCTCTTCTCTATTGAAAATCCTATGGCCCAAAGCTCCATTTAAATGCTTTTTTGCTGAATCCCACACAGAAACTGGGGTGTTGCCTGCCACAACCAGCAGGTCAAACTGTCCTCTGTATGGGAAAACTTTTCTGGAGATGCAACTGGAAGGAGCACAAAGAAGTGATGACATGCTCTGAGACAGCAGAATTGGGGGAATAGGGGACAGCTAAGGGGAAGCAGCACTTTCAGGTCAGGCTGTTTAGGTTCTGTCATGGTACCTTCTCACAGAGGCTTTACTTTATGATAATGGGAGATATTTTGAAGGGGTTAAATCCCTGCCTTCACCCACTCCCACAACCTCATAAATTCCTGACAGACATCATTTTTTCTAATGACTTTTGTCCTCAGATGACTTTGTCTTCACCCACATGCCCTTTGGTTTTAAACTACATTAACCAGCAGTGTTACTTGCCTGCATATTAGTCAGCTGTTATGTGTTTTAACTAAGGAACAGCACAGTTGAGTTCTCACACACTTGTTAAGTGATTTATGAAATTACAGAAAGATTTGTTCAGATAAGCTTAATGGATTTTATTAGCACAGCACTTATAATTTAGCGCTTTGACAGAAAGAAAAGAGCCAGCTCCTTCAGGCATCCTCAGCCTAATTTATCCTGGGTCATAGGACAGAGTTCAGCAACCCATACACTCTGATCAGGCCTTACCTTGAAGAGAAGAATGAGAGCATGGCTGAGCAGGTACATAACGCTTGGAAACCCATGTCCAGCTTTTAATGTGGCTGTGCTATCAATGGCTTTCCCCTCAGCCCAGATTTAGGGAATGGGTCAGTCAAGGAATACCTACTTACTCCCATCTCTTTGTTATCATTAAATGCCTGCAACATTTTGGTTGGAAACTTGGTGGAGTTATAACTTGGAATGTGTTTTTAACACGGAGTTGCCATTTCCTGGTCAGCAATCAATCATCAAAAAGAGAAGGTCATGTCCATCTGACATTGCTATCTTGCATCACAACAGCGGTGCTCAGCCTAGTTTCTTATTAAGGGCACGGTCAGCATGGTGAATGTGCATACTCTGCTGTCAGGAGTTGTCAGGCTGTGTTCCCTTACCTATATGGTTCCTTTCTGTTGGTTCATTGCAATGCAAGCATGGTTATAACATCTAGATCTCCTATAAAATATTTCAAAAAGAGCAGATGTGAAGGTTTCCCCTGCTGCTACCAGGGTGAGCCTCAGGTTTTCCACCATTATAACTGGGATTGCAAACAAAAGCTCTGGAATGCTTTATGTTTAACAAACACAGCAGCACATTGATGTTTAAAGCGCAAATGTTCTTGGGCTAGTAGATTTAGGTCCTGACCAGATGTGATGTAAGCACCACAAGAAGACTCTGTATTAAAGGAAAACCTCTTAGCTGAATGATCAGACTGTAACTCACTTGTTGTAGTCTGTAAGGGTAGGTTTATATATGATGAAAAACTCGACGAAGTATAAACCAGGTCAAAATGCAACCTCATTACTGGGTACCCTTGGCAAGAGCTCTTCGGGAGGGCTTCTGGGGAGAAGAAATGATGCAGCCAAAATGCCATCTTCTAGGCTTATAGCAAGCTGCTGCCTGTCAGTGTGGAGATAAATTCTTCCTGAGGATGGCTGCCTTTGCCAAAGTGAGCATCGTGCTGCTGTTTGAGATATGCAGTTGCAGAAATGCAGGTTCCTGCTTGTGGGCTCAAGATGTAGTTGGGCTTTTATCCCTTCACTTGGGTTTTTGTGCTGGATTTTGGGGGCAAATCAGGTGCCAGAGGAGAGTTGAATTTGATTTAAAGCTATAATTAATTCTGTAGGAATTAATATAACAACATCTTCTGTCTATGAGCAGCAATGTAGGGTTGCAGCAAAGCTAAATATACACCATATTTACTGAAATAAAAAGCTACAGATTAATTTTCAAGCATATTTGTGAACAGTTAGAAGCCTCTTTCACAGAGAAAAGATACAGCCTGTATCTGAATGTCTATGTCCTGCTGAATTCCCTCAAGCCCTATGAAGTAGAGACAGACGGGCAAATTGGCACCAATCATTTATATGTAATTTGGTGTCCTGCCTCAAAGCAATGCAGTGACTTTTGCCAGTGAGCCCACAGGAACCCAGCAGGATCTGTGTTCTCATAATGTGGTGAAGTACCAAGGCACGGGGTCAGGATGGAGCAGCCGTGAAATTGGAAAGTACTGGATGTGTATATCTGCTGAAGAGTTGTGTTTTCATGTTACAGTGGTAGGATGATGGGAAAAGGCAGAAAAGAGGGCCTAGAAGTGGCATATGTGCAAATTCTAGCTTTTTATTCTCAAATTGATCTATCATGGACAACAAGCAAAAAAAAAGGGCGTTGCTTTGTCAACTTTACCCAAGTTTTAGGCAAGCAGTCTTTGTAAGAAGAATAATGTACAGCTGAGAAGGGACAATTTACACTGTTTGTGCTCACAGGAACAGTGCTGGTTGCTGTTTCTTCAGCTGGTCTTCCAGGCATGAGCCAAGAACTGAGGACTGCATGTCCTTTACACATATATTGTCACTGTTGGATCTGCTCTGCTGTTGGCTTGGCTTCACTGCCCGTTCGAGTTAATAGAAGCTGATATGGAGGAAGGCTCAGAGAGTTTCCCTGCAGACCTGCTCTGAGCCCTGTTTCCTCCCTCAGTGAAACGGGGTTCATTCACAGGTTAGAGGTGGGATTGACACCAAGGAGAGTCCCTTTTCTGCCCCAGCCGTCAGCTCCCCAAGCTCTGTGGGTCAACCCAATAGGTCTGGAAGCAGAGGAGAGCCTATTGCAGAACTGGCAGACTGATATGGCTGTGATATGCACTGTCCATGGTAGAGTAGGATCACTGTGCTGCCACCACTCTCCTCATGAAGTTCTATAAAGGTGAAATGCTCAGCATAAGTAAACAAAATAAATAGCAACAGCGGTTGTTGCAGTCACCCACTGGGCGGAGAATTGCTTGTGATGGCCTTCCATCACTGCTTCCCTCAGCCTCACCATGCTTTTGAAAGCAACTTCGTTTAAAAAAAAAAAAAAAAAACTAAAATAATTTTCCTTTAATCTATTTTTTATTTTTATTTTTATTTATTTTGTCAACAGTATAACGTAATCCATGGGTTGCTACACTAGCTCTGACATGAAAAATTCATGGCTGCAGTGCCTTCCTCAAGAGAGATGATACTGTAGATATTTATCACTATAAAGGTACTAATATACAAATGATTTTGATTTAAATCTGTGATAACATGAAAACAGAAGAGAACCAGTGTAGGAAGGAAGCTGCTCAGGATGAAGAGTTGGATGTTTTGCTGGAGTAACTCCTTTGACTTCAGCTGTGTCAGAGCTAACAACAGCTAAAATTTAGGCATGTGCAGCTTAATAATTTTTCCTGAGGGTTAGGACTTAGATGCATTTTTATGACTTCGTGAAAGACGGTAGAGGGAGAAAAGAGCTTTGTTGAGCCAACCTGTGCAAAAGATGTGCTAACAATTCAAGTTTATTTACACATTTATTTCTTACCAGCTGTGTACGGGCTCTCTTTACTGTTCAACTCAAAAGGTGGAGTCATTAAACATCACTTTGCAACACTTCATTTCCACTTCATTGTTTTAAATTTTCTCTTATTTGTAACTACTATGTTCCATTTTCACTGCTTTCCACTTGTCTGCATCCCTTCTCCTCTGTGGATTTTTTCTCTGCTTCTGAAGTAAAGACCTGGAAAATCCCCATAAAACTGCAAGTTCAGCACTGACAGACACAGATCCTCCACTTAATTTGAATTCTTCTGTCACTTATTGGCCATTTCCCCCTAGTATCTCAGGGTGAAGATGACAGCTGTAAGAGAAATGCATAGCAGCCTCTTTTCTCCTGCCCCAACCCTATCCCAATACCCCTGACCTTGCTTGTGGACCAGTCCAGCTGCCCTCAACACCATTTTAACTTTGTTTACTGCCTTTCACCACTCTCTCTAGCTCCTGTTCAGCTCAGACATAGAGAATATAGCCCAATATAGATGGATAGTGGCTTTGAACTTTAGTGCCAAAAAGGAGGCTCAGACTCCTCAAAGGCATGCTCTTGATATATGCTGGAAGAGTTGTATTTGGCTCTGGAACACTGTGGTTCTTCAGGAAAAGTGTAAAAACATGCATTGCTATATTTTCCTGTGAAGTCCTTCTACCCAGTACAGAGTTGAACTTCTTCATTTCACTAGGATGACTCTTGTAACCCCTCCTAGTCAGTGGGTTGCAAAGTCAGCGAGGAGTGGGAGCAAAATAACAGTGGTGTTTTACTTTACTCAGAGGACTCTGCAAGCTGCTAATGGTGCTGGACCTACCTACGACCAGCTTCATTCTGACTGGAAAGATGCCACCTACCCCTTTGCTCCTGGGGCCATGCCCTCAGAGCTTGTGTCCTGCCCCATGCCTTTCTGCCCCCTGCATCCTTGTTCTTGTCAAACAGGAGAATCACAACCTGTCCAGTCACCTTGTCTTTGCATTGCATCTTACCTCTCTTTTCCTAGCGTAACTTCAGATCTTCCCATGCGCTCCTGCTCCTCCACGCTTTTTATCCACATCTGTTGATACTCATGCGTCCCCTGCTCCATACGTTTTAATTAGGATGTCCAGCACAGCTTTAGTTCCTTTAATTTAATCATCTTTTTTTTCTTGCTCTTCATTTCTCTTTCTCAGAACCTCATTTCTTGCTGTATTAAGTTCATTTCTCTTGTTGGTTCTTCAGCCGTTAAGAAAATGAGGTATAATGAGCATCTATCAAGATCCATTTTCCATTTACCCATGAAACCATTGTGATCATTTTGATTAAAATACAGATGGGCCTGAATGAAGTCAAGAAGTAATTAAAATGAAAGAAAACTCACCTCAAGTCTTGTTTCAAATTTCATATGAATCCGAATTTGTATTTCCATAACTTTACTCTATGTCTACATTCTGTGCTCTTTTATAATCCACAAACCTCTTTGGTATTAGGAACTCACAGATCATTTGTCTTACATTACCTGTAGAGCTAGGATAAAGCCAAAATATATAAGTCTTAATTTACTTCCCTTGAACTGAAAGATTAGTCATCTGCAAGCAGTCAATTTTGCTAATTACAGTGATCACTAAACCAGCCGCATCCTGATCTTACTCGATCAGTTTCAGAACGGGAAGTGATTGCATCAGCCTCATTTCTGCTGCACATTCTCACTCTGTCTCCCTCTCTTTTCCTTCTAATTTACGTTTATTTTGAACTGAAAATGAAGCATCATAGATTATCTATAAAACACAACTACTAAACATGAGGAACAACCCTTAGAGAAAGTGCAGCCTGGCTGAAGGCAGAATGTTTCTCCTCTACATTAATGTAACCAGACCAAAAAATTCATTATAACTCCAGGACTAGTAGGTTTGCATCATCCTCCCTTTGCCCATTTTTTTTTCTGATTATTTTCTCCACCTCAGATGCAGCACAATACATCCAGCGCATCCCAGGCAGACGTCAGACATCATCTTTCAAGGATGGCTTCCTCATCACATGTAGTGACTGCTGAGGTTGTTTCCTTGCAGCTTCATATCTGGGAGGGCTAAGAAGGGATGGAGCCAAACACTCCAAATCATAGAGATTTATCTTTATGTCAGATGAGGAGCTGGACGCTGGTTCTGGAAAAGGGCAAAATTTCTTTTTCTGTGTGGTCTGCCTCGTAGCATCCATATGACACCATTGCAAATTACTCTAAAATCTGAACAAAAAAGAGCTAGATATGTGCTTAACTCCTCCTTTTGCTCTCATTTTTCACACACAAAACTGTATCTTTTCCCCTATTTAAACCACAGCTGCAAACACATATCAAATCACTGGAACCAAGAAATCCATGACTCTAGCATTTCCATTTCCTGGTGCACCTCTGGCTGTCAAAGCTGCTGAGTAGTCCCTATGGTTGAGCCTTCCAGACTTTGCCTCTGGCTTTCCTCACTGAGATGCTGCAAACTCTCTCTGCTTGAAGACCTGTGCTGTAAGGAGTTTGATCCATTACCTGCACATTCCTAAGTATTTTTCCCTACGTTATACTTAACTATCAAGTGATTGTTCCCTAAAAAGTCACTGTGCTGACAAGACTGGATAACAGGGGCTGTGTTCCCATGCACTAGTGATGTGGCTCTTTGTCTGTTGTCTGCAGTCATGCTATGTTATCTCCATCTTCCCTGTGGAGGGAGGTTCATCTGGCTGATGATATCTGTGAGATGCTTGTGGAGGCACTGACAGATTATCCCTCAGCTAGTATGTTTGGATGCTGATACATGTTCCCAAATAGCCTGACTATTATGTACTATGGAGAAATGTTCATCGGGGATGCTGCAGCCCTGCGGAAGGGAGGAAGACTTAGGAGCTGTTAAAGATGAACGACTGAAGACCCAAGCTCTGGTCCAATGCCAGTGGCACAGGCCTGTCCAGTCCTGGCATGAAGTGTGAGCATCTCTCTCTCCACTCCTGCAGTACATAAAGCACAAGAAAGGTTGTCTGCATGGATGGAGGGCAGCAGGTTGCTCAAAAGGTTGCCGCAGGAGTCATGCTGCCCTTCATCTGCTCTGGCACACATGCGGGATGCATGGGGGTTTGCCTGTGTCAAATGTTACTGCATGCCATGAGCAATGCGTTCACCTCCTCGGGCAGCCGGGGAGCAGGCAGGCAGCCCCATCCCCTGCCCTTCAGGAGGAAGAGGAAGTTTCCAGCAGCCGGCTGATGGTGAGCAGATGCCTCAGCATCCTTCTGTACCTGTCCTCCTCTGGCAGCGTGGGACAGGACAGAGAAGAGTGAAGGGGAGGTAGTGTTGCTGCTAGCAGGAGATACTGGCAAGGATGCAATTTTCCTGTACTCATCAGGCACAGGTTATTTCTGCCATAAGGAAGAAAGAAGGGCAAAGGAAAAAAGAAAAGAAAAGAAAAGAAAAGAAAAGAAAAGAAAAGAAAAGAAAAGAAAAGAAAAGAAAAGAAAAGAAAAGAAAAGAAAAGAAAAGAAAAGAAAAGAAAAGAAAAGAAAAGAAAAGAAAAGAAAAGAAAAGAAAAGAAAAGAAAAGAAAAGAAAAGAAAAGAAAAGAAAAGAAAAGAAAAGAAAAGAAAAGAAAAGAAAAGAAAAGAAAAGAAAAGAAAAGAAAAGAAAAGAAAAAGGAGGTCAGTGGCAAACCCAAACTAGCATCATCACCTTGCAGGTACAGGCAAAACCAGCTATAACACCATGCCAGCATTTAACTAAGCAGGGTCCTTTCAGAATGATTGCAGTGTGACTGAGCAGCAAGTTCAGCGTTTAAAATGAAAATCAACACTTCCCAGCAGTGAGGTAGATCATTAAACATTTTGTTGCATGAGCCAGCATCACTTTTCTGAAAAAAGGTGTCAGGATGTTCAGCCAAATGTGCAATTCAGTTGGCTTAACTTTCCTGACCGCTTTCTAATTTGGTTTTAATGAAGATATAATTAAGAGGTAATGTCAGTAGAGCAGAACATTGTCACAGGATAATGGTCTCCTGCTGCTGCATAAATGGTAAATGTAGTAAATACAGAAGGAAAGCTGGAATGTTTATTTTCAAAGCAGGAGGCATTGATCCTGGGACGCTCTTCTGTGTTGATACCTTTGTTTCCATTTTGTCAGGAGAAAGAGAGACAGCAGATTCAATTGGTTTTGGCCCGCTCCTGTTTCACAGGAGGCGGAGGAAAACTCTCAAGGTGGTGGTGCTGCAGTAGGAATGCAGGGCTGCTAACGACGGCTCATGGGTTAGACTCGCAATTGCTCACTTTAACCTGATTGTCCGACGGCATTCGTGCTGCCGTAGAGAAGGCAGCAATTGAGTGCCTCGGTGGATCAGTGCTACAGAATAACTTAGCCATGATAGTAGTGTTTATAAAAGTAAATCTCCCCTCAGTAACCAGCCTTTTTTACTTTACGACTAGCTGGAGCTAGTGTGGTTCATCGTTTCTGGTGAGCAATGTCTGTCTTGCAGCATTGCAATAGCAGAGATAAAGATTTTATGTTCCAGCAAATGTCGTGCACCTCCATTGCAATTCAGGCTGCAAAATATTCCCATTCTAAACTTCACTCTCCATTTTTCTTTAAAGTTTTGCAAAAGTTCTTCAGAGAGATGTACTCTTCCCAGGCATTTAGGCCAAGTAATAGCTTTAACGGTTTTTTGCATTATGGGGGATGACAAGATATACTATCTCCCAAAGCTAAGATTGTTTTTTCAAGCAGAAAACTGCATGAAATAACTGCAAATGAGACTTTTGCTGAAATATGGATAAATCTGAGAAGTTAAAACTTCCTGTGAAATTAGTACTCGCTGAAGAGAGCTGTCTTTGTTCTGTCTGAAATATTTTGTGTTTTGAATTTGCAAACTAATGACAATTTAGAGCACACAGTGTAAGTCAAATCTTCAAGGATGCCCAAGGAATAATGGTACCTATCTCTTATGTAGTGCTCTTCATCAATAACTCACAAAGCATTTTATGCTAATAAGAGTGAAGGTTAGCCAGATATGGCTACATAAAAAAAAAAAAATCCAGTACTTTTACGTTTCCACTCTGAAGTGGAAGCAAATCCAGCCTTTCAAAAATGCTAATAAAAGCTCAGAGATTGTTAGCATACCATACGTTAAACTCATCCAAACTAAAGGGGATTTGCCTTCAAGCCCAGAGCAGGTCTTGTATTTAAACATGCCCTAACTACTGCATTGCTTGCAGCCATTTCGCTCTTGCCTGGGAAGATGTGCACGCTGACCAGGATGAGGTGAGCTCCCTGGGTCTGCGGCCAAAGATGTGCCATCATTTTGTCCATCTCATTGGTGTTGTGGAGGGTAGATTCTCTTCACCTGCTCCTCCTTTGTGTAGTACAATGTCTGCCAACAACCTCTTGCCTTGCATGGAGCACCAAGCAGTTGTTCTCTGTGTAAGCCTCCACAGCTCAGGTGGAGCACTTTCTGATGAAATGAGGCATCTTCTTCTGGACCAGAGAATCTCACCTGTCACACAACAGGTTCTATGACAGTTGCATTCCTGCTAAAAGCTTGTTTTGTCAAATCACCATTTTACAGACAGAGGACATTCTTTTACCAGCCAGCCAAGCCCCAAGTCATTATCTCAGCAGCATTTTCTCAGATATGAAAGTCAAGACACTAAGTGATGTGCCTGATGTTAGAAACCGGTAGCAGAGCTGGGCATAGGACGCAAGTGCTCTGTCTCTCAGCACGTTTACTGTGAAATGGCAAAATTAAAAGCAGAGATAATACTGTGAATCTGGAAGACTTTGTGAACATAAGAGTCACAGGGCTGCATTTACATCAGGGGCACCTGGTCAGAACTTGGCTTATGGCATGCCATACAGTTTTGTACCTCCACAGGCTGTGCCCTTTGGAGTCCCTGTCAATTAGCTCTTGATATTGTCAGAGGAAGCTACAAAATCACAAGCAGGAGCTGTGTTTGCGTGAAGTTGTACTCACACAGCCAAAACAAATGTTACAAATTGGATGGGACCCAGAGTAACAGGATCACTTCATCCTGAGCTGGCTCCTGCTGAGGCACGGAGACCTCCCCAGACTGAGCCTATCAGGTCAGTTAAAAAGTTCCTTGGGACAGCAGAAGGCTATCATCCCTCTGGAAGCTGCTGGGAGGTCACCTCTTTCCTTCTAAGAAAATACTCCGTGCAGCTTGCAAGTGGTGTCAGAGGTCAAAGGAAATAATGCAGGACTTTCCTGTGCTTGCTGGGGTGAAAGCATCATGTTTCCAGGGTGAGGAAACCACCCTCCTCCCCAAAATACAGTCTCTGACAGGGGCGCTGAAATGGATAATGCTCTGGGTCAGCCCCTTTGAAGGGGGCATGTGCGTCCTTGCCCAGCAGGAGGAGGTTGGTGGATCCAGAGGTCCAGCAGCTCCGAGAGGTGAGGAAATAGTTGTGGAGTCTGCGTGGGCCATCCTCAGCCACTTGGGCAAACCCTGAGGCTCTGTCAGGGGCAGGAGAAGCCCTGCAGCCCCGATCATAGCCTGAGCAGCAGCAGGCATGCTTCCCTGCCTGGCCCCCAGACCAGGATGTGCTGTGGGACTCAGTGCATCGCTAAAGTGCTGTCACCCAGGCAGATTTATGGGGGCTGTCTGTTGCAAAATAAAGCTGGAGAGGGAAGAAGAGCAAGGAGCAACACATCTCCCTTTAAGTGAATAGGAAACTCTCCAGAATTTCCTTCACCCTGTGGGAGCATTTCACTTTCCACTGAACAGCACCATAAATTTCACCTATCGGTAGAAGTAAAGATGCTTTATGGCTGTCTGGACTGAGCTATGATTGACTTACGGTCCTACAAATCATTCCTTTGCTCTCCTCCCTCTTGCCTCCTAACCAGGAGACAAGCAGGGTGGGAGGGGACAGCCGTCACAAGACCCTAATGAATGGGGGGAGAGCCATCCCACAGCTTTCCTCTGCTTGGCTGCGAGCAGGCATGTGGAGCAGACAGAGCTGAAACCCTGGGGCGAGCAGCGGGCTAAGCAGTGCTGCTCCCGCTCGATGGGATGCTGAACCCCCCCCCCCCCCCCCCCGGGTAGGGTGCAGGGTGCTGGGTACTGGACGAAGGAGCCAACAGGAGCTGTGCCGTGAAGAGTTTGCTCATGCCAAGGTGCCACGCAGTGCTGCGTGCCGTGCTGGAACGTTTCCAGATCCGGGGATTGCGCATTTGTAACAAATCAGTATGTGTGCTGCTTGCTCTGCTGGAATATCGTCGTCGTCCTTTATTACATTAAGGGGGAACATCTTTATCTCATGGTGATTTGGGTGGGACGTGACATTGCCTGATGTAAGAGGGGCCTGTAATATCAGGGAGACAGCCATGAAATAATGCGTTACACACTGAATTGAACAGCAGGCTCATTTACATTTCTTTAATTTGGAAATATGAACTTTCGGAAATTCTCTTCTCCACTTGCATTCCCTTATTTGGAGAACATGTAAATTACATTTATGATAATCTAGTATTTAACTGGTACAAGCATTGCAAATTCCAGAAGCAAATGTTTCAAAATAAGCAGGAGCTGTGCCAGCTTCTTTTGAAAATGCATGTGGCAAAAACCACCTCTGCAGATGACTCGGGGTGCAGCATCTTCGGCTTCTGGACCTGCTCCTGCAAAGCTTGTAGAGCAGATGGGATGGCTGGGGTGCGGCTTGTAGGGCTGGACCTTTTCTCCCAGTCATAGTCAAGCATGGCAGATGGATTTAATTAATAAACTGGATGTATCGTCTCTTCTGTTGTGTGCAGGGTCATTTTTCGCAGCCTATGAGACTCCAGAATTGCAGATGAAATGACGGCAAAGGACCTTTTGGATCAGCCATGCTCAAAGAATGCTGAAAAGCCTCTTTTACGGTAATCCCACCCGTACTTTTTCCAGTCTCACGCTGGAAACCTTCTATTAACATTGCCTCATGTTCAGCTGCTCACCAGACAGTTTACTCTATTGCCTGTGTAGCAGCTCTTACTATTAAGTCTTTTCTCTTGTACCTAAATGGAGTTGTTCCACTTTTAATTTGAGACCCTTTTAACAGTTCTGCTGCAGGGAAAGTTCATTCTCACGGCGCGCAGACATGAGCACTGGCTGCTGCTCCCTCCTGCCGAATGAATTGCTTTCCACTGTGCCCTTCCCATGCAGCATCCACAGCTCTCTTTACCATTTCCGCTGCCTGTCTTTAAGTTCACTTCCACTTTTCATTGCCTTTTTTTATTTTTTAGGATACAAGGCTTAAAAGTTCATACCGTACTCCAGCTTCAGTCTTACCTGGGCTGCATGATGCTGCACGTATTCCTCCCTTTGTCATACATACAGCAGATCCCTTTTTACACTGTGCTCCCTGGAACACCGATTGCTTGTTTTGCAATGCGAGCTCTTATGCACTTCATTATCCGCTGCAACCCCAAGGTCTTTCTCTATATTAATGTTTCCTAAATATCTGTGTTGATTGCTGTTATTTCTCCCTAGGTGCATTACTGTCCCATTCATCAATATTAAATAAATTTCATTTTGTTGATGTCTTCCCATGACTCAGAAACTGCCAGATAATTCTGCAATAGGGATTTACTATCCCTTTCCATCTATTCATTTTATATTTTATTGCTTTCAGAACAAGCAAGGTTAAACAGAGCATTGCTTCATATAGATCAAATGTTCAGAATACAGTAGGGAATAAAAATATTTGGATAAATAATTGAAAGCTGAAAGTACGATCCTTTTAGAAAAGCAAGAAAAATATGGTATTTTCCGATAAAATATAAAATTTGTATTTAAAATTTTCCCCTTACCCAAACTTTAACGATCAGAGGGAGGGTAAAAAACAAAATCTACCATCTCCTTTAAAAAAAGTCAGAAATCTTTGACAAGCTTCAACTTTCCATGTAAACATTTACATTTGAGCCATACAACTTTGAGGAGCAAAAGTATGCTGAGCAATCCTGACAAAGGGGGTATTAAGGCAGTACCTGCCTGTTTTCTTCCTGTTTCACAGAAGGAACAACACAGAAATGGTTGCTTTTATTAACAGCTCATCACTTTTCAGGAAAACTCTGAAACATTTGCCTGAACTGAATCATGTTTCATGGTTCAATGGGCTTCCATGTGTTTTTGCTGTGCAGAACGGGGACTGAACTGAGCATATGCTGCAGAGTCTCGGTGAACAGCAGTCCCTTGAGCAAAATTTTCAGGCTATTGAATTTAGGCACCTGGGTACCTGGCTATACGTGACTTGCTCAAAGCACAGTAAAGGTATGCTGAAGAGGTGGGAACTGAATCCAGAATTCCAGCTGTAACTTTAGTCTCAGAGAAATCAGAGGGAAATTTGCAGCTGACTTCACTTGTCCTCAGGTTTCAGTGCCTGGCTTCTAACTGCAAGATCCTCTTGGATATGTTACTTAAGAAAAATAGTAAATCACACTCACACACAAAACAACAAAATCAAAACAACAACCAAACCCATGTATGATTAAACAGAAACATTAGCATACCCATATACCCATTTCTTGACATTGTCAATAGCCTTTGATATATTAATGCGTAATTGCTTACAGAAACCTGCACAGATCAAAGAGAGAGGACAAGTTGAGGAGGAACAAGTTCTCTATTATGAGAAGAAAGGCACAATTACACAGAGGTCTGGTTAAAGGAAGAAAGATCTGGTTACTCTGAAACCCAAGGCAACAGGCTGAGCTCAGAGCAAATGAGGATCTCATGCCCATCGTTTGGTCATGCTCACCTTACAAATCACCTGCGAGGCACTGAGCACCGAAACCTGCCAAAACCCTGTCAGAACAAGTACCCATGAGTGCGTGAAGGTGCAAGAAGCTCTGGGCATATGCTGTCCATCAGGGGCTGCTGGTGCTTCTGAAATGGCACCCAGATGCCGTTTGGCATTAAAATAACCCTGACTTTTTTTTGTGGAGAGCCAAAAATAACACCGTTTGATGTTCCCTGTGGATGGCTGGCTCCCAGGTGCCAATTACCAGCTCGTGGCTAATACTTTGAAGTTTTGCTAACCTTAGTAAGTCTGCCTTGTGCCTGTGCTTCTTGTTCTCACTGGATTTGCAGAGCATCGGTTTAGGTTATCCCCGAGGCAAAGATAGCTTCAGGAGGAGAGCCCAAACAGGACTCCTTGATTACGTGACATTTCTCTGACAGATTCGTTTTCAGTAATTGCATCTGCACAGTGGAGTTAGGGCTCTTCAGCAGGCAGTAGTGGAAGCTGACTTCTCTGAAAGTAAATACCCAGCAGCCAGGACTGTAACAGATTTTACGGAAGGGACTAGTAATTCACTTAACTGTGTCTCAAAAGAAGTCCTTTCTCTACATTTCTCCTCAGTATTCTCTTGGGCAGTCTCTAGACCTGCTAAATTTGTAGTTCTCATTTAATTCCCTAACATGTTCTTATTTTTTAAAGCTTTATTTTCAGCTATTGAAGTACAAGAGATTGCTTTTGGCCTCAAGCCTTGCTTTCCAGAGAGGCAGCATGAGCCTCCAGTTCTGGTGTGACTTAAAGAGAATACTTTCTGCTTTGGCATGAACAACTCAGAGGGTGTTTCTGAGCCCACCTGCACTTTCCCACACTGTTCCATGTTGCCTGTGGTTGCAAATCTTTTCCTGGCTCTGCCAGCGGAGGACGCAGCCCTCATGCCAAGCCTGTGCCACAAAGAAGCAGCTTCCTCTAAGATTAAAGGCTTGGGTGTTTTGGAGGGCATAGTCCCTCCATCTCAGAGCTTATTAATTTCTCTCTATCAACAAAAGCACTATCCAGCAAACAGCTAGTTACACCATGAGTATGCACCCTGCTAGAAAGGAGGGGAGCTCACCTGTCCTTTTTCAAAACTTCACAGTTTGTCTTAGGGTCTCATACTTCTGCAGGGGGGGTGGATCAGGCTGCAGGAGTCAGGACGAGGGACAGCCCTGGCACAGGTCACCCAGCCAAATGCTGGTGCATCCCCTCAGGAAAGAGGCCAGTGTTTATACAGCCTGCAGCATCGCTCTGGTTGGGAGGTAAGTGCTGCTGGTGGCACCTCTTGGCAGGGGAATGGAGATGTAAATGCATGCACAGGTAGTCATTGCTTCTCACAGCACTACATCAGAAACGTTACTGAAATCATTACAAATTATGTCTGCTGTATAATCTTTTTTTTGCTTTACCTAGTCTATAATTGCAACACCACCAAAAAAAAAAAAAAAGTGTATTGGATTTGTCTGTCATGATCTATGTTTAGGGCTTGGCAGGATTCAATTTTAATTTCAACTTCAGTGATAACATTTTATTACCTGTGTTCTTTATTTATAGTTACACACTGCTTATTTATATTGATGTAAATATTTTTCGACCTGCTTCCAGGAAAGTGCTATCATCATTGGCTGAAAGAAAAGCCGCCTTCTTCTTTTTAGCAGCTGGTGTGATTTCAGAGAGACGGGGTCTACAAATTCATCTACCATCACAGGATTTAGTCCTTAATCGAGACAGAACAGAAATGACAAATCCATTACAAAACCCTTCCTGAAAGAGCCTGTCCATGGTCTGTTTTCCTGGAATATTGCATGAGGTAACAACATGAATCATGAGTAACATTCAACACTGTGAAGTTTGGACAAGCTAGAAAATGCTCTTTTTTTTTTTTTCTTTTTTTTTCTTTTGAAAAACAAGGGGAAAAAAAGAAGGTATTGTGCTATAAAAAAGCAGACTTGAGCTGAGAAAAAAAATTGTTTTAAGTATTTTGTGCATTTAGATAACCCAAGAAAATCCCATATGGCATATGAGCAAGTGTTAACAGAAAGATCATTAATCAAGTAATACGCCTACTGGAAACAAAACCCACAGCAGCTTAGAGAAAACAGACAAAAAGTTAGCCCATGGTTATATAAATAAGTGAATGTCAGTGCTGGAGCATTATTTCAGAGAGGAAGCAGCACGAGACTGTGGACAGCCAGGGATTGGGCATTTTAACACCCAACTCAACAAAACCCCAGTGTCCCAGTACCAATGGGCTGATACCTGACCAGTGGAAAAAGTTTCCTGAATCAAGGTTGTTGGAGAAAGAGGGTGTGGGAATGTCTAACAGGAGGAAACCTCTGCTTTCTCCAGGAGAATTAAACCACAAGCCTTTATTGTGATCTGTGTGGACACAGAGACCGCTGACTCCTGCCAAGCCAAGGGATTTACCTGCACAGGAAAGCAGTGGGACACTGGGAAGGTCTTCTCCAGTCCCTCTCCCTCCCCAAGGTACCAAGCACAGAGCTCCGTCACCACATTCTGCCCATGTGCATGGATGTCTGAAACGGTGCTGCTGACATCTCCGATTCTTGCTCAGTAATGCTAAAAAACTAAGAAATATTGCACAGAAACTGTCATACACAACAAGTCTAGATGTGTTTTGGGGGGTGTTTTTTTGTTTTGTTTATTTTCTGTTGCTTACTTGTTGATTTATGTTTGTGTGTTTTCTTGTTTACTTCAGGAAAAAGCTTAATTTTAAAAGAATATATAATAACACAAAATAATCGGTCCCAATGTGCAGGCATCACAGGTGTTATTGGTTCAGAGACGCAAAGCAGTGAAATGGGAGATGACTGCTTCCATGTCAATGCAGCTAATTTTGCTAAATCACTTTACAGAACAAATCAGAAAAGCCAAGGCTATAACTATTTTCTGTTGCAAGCCTAATGATCCTAAGTGCTCTGAGGAAATTGCCACTAAGCATTTTACCCTAAGTATTTGTGGAGCAGGCCTTAAGAATTATTGATAGTAAGAAAATAACAGATATTAATGAACATTTTCCGCAAGCTAGTGTATCACCAGAGAATTTACAAGTACTAATGTGCACTAAATTTGAAAAGCACAATTTTAATTCCATCCTGGAGAGTATTTAAATCTAAAAGAAAATTACCGACTTACTAAGTAGGGAATCTAACGTACAATTGTCAGCACTGAATCCAGCACTGAAACCTCCCCACACAAAACCAAACCCGTCCATCAATCTCAAAGTTTTCGTTCAGTACTCCATTGCCAGGAACTGTTTTCACATTCAGATGAGGGAAATAAAAACAGCAACAATACTAAATAAATTATTAAATACTGTACTTCGTAAATAAGAAAGACTAGATAGGATAGAAAGAATAAGATAGGCTTAATATATATAATAATTAAAATATATAAAATATATAAATATATAAAATATATAAATAAGAAAGAATAGGCTTAGGGTCCTTGATCTATGCCAGAGATGCAGCCATACAGCAGTACAAGAGGGCAGAGTGCCCCAGGACTTGTCTAGCAGGTTGTTGTGTTCTTCGTTGAACAGCCCTATATCAGGTTAGAGAAGAAAACAATTCTCCAAACCCTACTGGCCTTATAGGCTTGGCCAGGATGCATTTTTGATTTGCAAATTAGGAGGTTTATTTGATCTGCCCAGAAACGTGGTGTATCTCACAGAGGGAGGGAGCCAGGAGGTGTGGGCTGGGGGAAGAAAACAGGGTACATCAGCTGAAAGACCTGGTCCTCCAGATATAATTGTAGTTCTTCTGGCTTTACGTGTGTGGGTGACAAGGTACAGATGTGGGTGAAATTCCAAGGGAACAAACCATGGTTCCCATAGAAGCTCAGCCTCTCAGTGCTTAGTCTGTAGTGTCTTGACATCAGCTCACCTTCGATGATGCAGTATTGACAGCAATCCTCAGGGGAGCATCTGGTTGCCTTGGTAGGTAAATGAGTAGCAGCTGGGAAAAAATGGAGTTCACATGGGGACAGCAACACTGAAGGGCTTTCTGAGCTATTGATTTTCACATGTGCTCAAGGGAGTGCAATGGGGAAGAGATTTTGGGTCAGCTCAGGTTACCCAGAATTTTCAGTAATTTGCCATCCAACCCAGTTGCTAGATTGATTGAACCTGGTTAACACTGCTTAATAACCTGCGCAAACGATCTTTGAAGCCAATTATTATGTGTTTGAAGAAAACAGCTCTGAAGCCTTGGAAAAGGGATTTTTATTTAACATGGCTACACAAAGGTTTTTGCATGAGTTGGACAGCAATTGCCAGCGCGGTGCTGGGGATGCTCTCAGGTGGTTTTCCTCCTTGACACCTATGGGTCAAAGATCCTCTCAAAACACTCAACATGGAGGCGAGGGGGGACAAGTTGGTCCTTTTTGCACCAGCCCTCAAGAAACATCTGTACCCAAGGCCATTTCAAAACCTCTCTCTTCCTCTCTTTGCATAACTCTCCCTGCTGCTCACTCAGCTCTGATCATTAGGATCTGATCGCTTCAGGAAAGATGAATGCATTGACGTGTTTGCTTTTTTTTTTTTTCTTTTTTCTTTTGGCATCCTGTTGTTCATGAATCATTGTTCCTGTCACACAATAACTGTAATTATTAATTTTCTGGACCTTCAGCTGATTGTCTTGGTAGAAGAGAAAAAAAACAGCAGAAGAAGGATGGGGGGGGGGGGTCAAAATCAGACTTATCTGGGAAATAGAAATAACCTCATGCTATCAGAATTGGTTCCTTTGGGTCAGAGCCCATATGCACACTCACAAGCAGACTTTGCTTCTTCTATTCTGTGGTGCCCAGGGTAGTGTGTCTGGTTTTCAATCGGCCAAAGTAGATGGAGGATGGCAGGAGGTTGTTTTTAATCTACTAATGTGTTATGGGAGACTGTTGCTGCAATGGAGCATAGAAGGTGCAGGAAGGCAGAGGAAAAATGTAAAATAAGTTTGTTTGAACTAAAAGAACACATTGTGACAATTTCAAAACTCTTGGTACCAGACTGTTAACGCAGTGAAAAAGAATCATGTAAAAATTTTTCCCCTTTATTTGATTCCCAAAGAGGTCACGTCTCTACATAGATCACTAGAGTCTGGGCTTGACTGAGTGTGTGGTAAGGGGATAAGGAGATCCTCATTACTGGGCCTTTCCAGGGAGCTCTTGGCTGGTTACATAGCCCAGCACAACAAGGACTGTCACCAGGACCTCTGGATTTTGCACCACTCGTCAGCCTGGCTGGCCCTGGTCGATGGTGTGACCTGACCAGAGGACATCTCCTTTCCTGGACAGCCGTCAGGTCCCTGCTATTTCCACTCCTTCCCCTTCAAAGTATCAGTTTCTTCCTGCTTCTCACACCTACTATGTCTTTTTCTCCTTTTTTTCGTCACTTTACATAAGAGCATCCTTAGCAATTCCAGACAGGTCCAGCTGTGGTTAATTTGTCATGGAGAAAATAATATCAAACAGTGCAGAGCTGGGGAAACAAACAACCCAGTGCAAAGCCTGCCTCTAATTGATTGATGAAAGGAAAATTAGGGCTGCCTCGAGAAACAATTTCCATAGCAATGGGAATAGAGAGGAAGCTGTGCCGCAAAGCACATATGACCCACCACGTCTGTTTGGCCTCTGAATTGCTGGGCATACCAGCGTGGGACACAGTGTGGGCTGGGGCTGGGATCGAGCACAGTGCTACACTGTGGGATGGAGGTAAGCTTCCTCCCCACCCCCAAAAAAGCAGGAGGTGATGCTGTGCTTTGTGGTCTTTTCTCTTCCCTTTGCATGGCTTTTCTTTTAGGTATGAAACAAGATCACGCATCAGCCTAAGCAATGATTGCTATCACTTCAAACAAGCTGAGCTTCTTTTATTTTTTCCATAACAAAATCATCCAGGAGACTTCCAAGGAAGAGTTCCTCCTGTTCAGAAAAACCTCTGCAGATACTGTGGGTAATAGGGGCATGCTGGAAATTATTAAGACCACGATCTCCCTTTTTGATGTATAAGGTTCTTAGTTTCAAAAGTGACTAATGATACAGGGTGCATTTAAAATTTTATTTGCTTGATTGGAGATGCCTTAAGGAAGACTTGCTTCTGGCAAAGAAACCCCACTGCAGCAGTCTCAGGGTGGGAGACCACAGTCTCCCAAGTTGCTAGCTGCTTTTGACAGCCTCATGCATGCATCTGAGTGTATGGCAGATTTGTGTGTGCCTTTCGTTTGCTTGTTAGGCAGGCCACAAAAAAAACAGAATCAAGTTTCTGGCAGATAAATCATGAACAAATGTTACTCTTAATTTTGTGCAGTGCAAAATTAGCAGTTTACAGATTTTAATAACCCTTAGAGAAAAAAACAGCTCAATGAGAAAAAAGAAACAAAAACAAAACCAAAAAACCCACGACCATCAACAACAACAACAAAAATGCTTGTTCTGGACTTAAAGCTTAAAAAAGCAGAATTCATCCATTTTCATAGCTATCAGTTGGGTGCACCTTCCCCATGCTGCACAGTCACCACGGCTTAATTATCTCTCTGTGATGGCTCAGTGCTGACGGGGAATTCGGCACCCAGACAGGAGACCCTTCTCTCATAGCACATGGCTCTGTGGCTGCCTTCATTTCTGTGTTTTAAACTGATAGCCCTTTTCAAAGCTAGAACATGCATTACGGCTTTTGGCGGTGTTTTGATCACCAGCTACGAACAAGACTGCCTCAGAAGAAAGGAAAGTCAATGCTGACGTGATTTCTTCCACGCCACCTTTTTCTGACTTATCTTTTTTAACAGTCGTTCCTGAAATAAGTGGAAATACCAGTCCCTAAGCAGCCTGTCTCATAACTAATGGCCTCTTCATTATTTTCACTGGTTTATTTTACCAGCGGCCTGCAGAACATATAGAAGAAGTTGCCTTAAGGGTAAGAGAAATACAGTCATGCCGTGTAAAACACCAATTGACCTGGAGATGAATTTGTCTCAAAGCAGCATGACATATTTTTATTTGCCTGAACTTTTGGAAATAAATTTTACAGCGCCGCTTTTTGGGGAAGGCAAAAGTTGGGAGGCTCCAAGGAGCAAACATATTTCAGGAATTTGGAAAAAGTTAAAGAGCTAACGTATCAGAGACATAACATAAGGGATAAAATTAAACTGGAGGGAAAAAAAGCAAGGTGTGGAGAGTGGTGCTGAGCACAAAGTCATTCCACTGCTTTGCCAAGTAGTGGAATGTGTTTTTTTTTAATGTATTTATTTTCTGTTTTCTTTCCTTTTCTTTTCTCTCTCCCTCTTTTTTTTTTTTTTTTTTTTTTTTTTTTTTTTTTTTATGTAAATAGGCTTTCTGGGGGAGTTGGGCTCTTTCTATTGAAAAGCTATTGAAGCGTTGCTATGTTTGGAGTATTTTCTGATATTCAGCTTTCTACCGTAGAAATTAAAATTTGCCAGGGAGGGAAAACATCCTCTGTTGTTCTTGCTGCTGTTGACAGGTTTTAGTAGGAAATCTCTCCTTCCCTACCTTCACTGGGGAATGAAGAGCTTGCACTTGACACAGAACTAGAGCAAAAGACAAACAAGGAGAATGACAAAATTAGACAAGTCAAAGTATCCTGATTTGTTCATTATCTCCTTGTTGGTGCTTCCTCTTCTTAGCTTCCTGTCACTCTTTTTTTTTTTTTTATTTTTTCTACTTGTCAGGGCTCTTCTTTCAGGCTATCAGCTTTTTGCCTGGGGATTGCTATTGAGTTTTCACACAGGCTAGCATGTTGTGGGCTTGACTGGCAGAAGGGTAAGGGTTACAGCTCGTGCCAGTCACTGCAGCCAGCTAGCCAGGAGGCAAGGTCATCCTGGTAACCCCTGTGGTAAGCAGCAGGGGAGCGCAAGCAAGAAGGATGAAGTATTCGATGGAAAAGACTGAGTGAAGCCCTTCATCGGAATGTCTGGAATACAAAGAGCTGAAAACCTTCACACTCAGTGCTCCTACCACCTCAGTGCTGTCAGGGCATTCATGTAGGCCCTGGCAAGCATTGTTGCCAAAGGCTGGTAGTTTTGCCATGTGCCAGCTTACAGTTTTATGTGCCACCAACCCCAAGACAAGACTATGTATCTGTGAGATAAACTCAGGCTGTCCTCCTCAGATTAACCTGAGGACATGCTTTAAGGCCTTGCTCGGTCGGGATCGACAAGGCCCCGGTGCCCATGCACACATGCTTACTGGGAAGGCAGCAAGCTCAGATGGATGTGGTGTTGTTTCTGCGGAAAAGTCAAGACAGATCTGGTAATGGTAAAGGTAAGGGCAGATCTGACATGACAGTGTCAGATAGACAGGGACTGGCGCCACCAGGGTGACATTTTAAATATACTCTTAGATGGTTTATTTGCAAAGAATGAGCATAATGGTGCTCCCAGAGATGAAGAACTCCACCTGCTCTAGAGATGTAGCTATAGCAACCTACACAAGATTACATTGCTAATCCGCAGGTGTTGAAGAGGCATAGATAGATGCTGTTGAGTAATTTGGCTCCAAATAGATACTTTGATCTGCATAACAGCTTGCATTCATGTCCCAAATATGGATCATTTCCAATTCTACAGTTCTTCCTTATAAAAACAACACTCCCGTTCTTTATTTTTTAAAACTTGCCTATTCTATCTAATAAGCCAGACAGCTCCATTACTTTTGGGTGGGGCAGGAGTGGGGGGAAAAGGAAACCATTTCATTGCCCAAAATCCCCCAAATATTTATTCCTTGTTTTATCTGAGTGAATTCCCTATGGGAACAAAACCAAACAAAAGAGAATAGGTGTTCTAATTTCCTGTACACATGGTGTACTGATGAATCACTTGCATATTCACAGTGAAGATGGTCTATTCCACTGCAGACTCTGCTGACAGTCTCTGAACATATACCAAACCAGATCGTGATTCATTAGCAGCCACAACACTGTTAAAGGCATCAAGCTAACGTCTGTCCCGCTTTACTCTCCACGAGAAGTCATTGAACTTGGTGGGGATGCCTGGGATGGAAGACAAGGCAGAATATGGCTCATCATCAAACAGCTCCAAAGTAACCCAGACCTTTGATAAGCAAAATCCGCAGAGCACTGATTCAATGAAAGGAAGGAATTCAATAGCTCCAAGAGAAAAATGACCCTTCATTGTATTCCTGCTAATCTGCTGGAGCACTCCTTTAGGAGGGGAGTTTAGTCACGCACTCATCGTTTCATGAAAGCTGGTTAAGGACATTTGATGAAGCCTCTAAAGTCTGTATTGCTTGCCCCTTTCCTTCTCTCTTCTTTATCTTTTTTTTCTTTGCCAGCTGAACATCCCACAGCCTCGTTGTTTCCCTCAATTCTTGAAGCATCCTATCCTGCCTTTTTTTCCTGCCCCTGCTTCATTTATTTCTTTGCAGGCTGCTTCATGATCACTTTATTTATTTACCTGAATTATTCTGCTGTATTAAAGACCAACAAGTAAAAAATCAGAATCTTGCCTTTCACACGAATAGCATTCAAGTGACAGTGCAGTTGTCCACAACACGATCACCTGCTGCTTGTCCCATGGGACCCTGCCTTGCCCTTTGCTCAGGATGCAGCCATTCCAGCAGCTTTACCTTATTGCCAAAATCAGAAGTTCCTCTTCCTACCCCTCAGCTTTGAACATATTGCTCCTGTTTACTCCCTATCGACCACACTTCACATCTCAGTTACCAGTCTGAAATAACAAGCCCCTTATCAATAAGGTTGCGTTAACTATACCCTTAAATTTTAGTTCTTCGTTACTTAGATCTTCTATCAATTTATCCATTCTTTTGCCTGAATTTGGTATCAAGTAAACTGGACTACATTTATCTGTGTTGTTTAAATTGTCTTGGAATTTTTACACAAAGTTGACATTGACCTTTGAGGATTTCCCCACTATTTTATGATTTATTAAAACTTTACATATTCAGCCTAAAAGTATCCCACATTAACTCTTTCACAACTCTTATGGGTCACATTTGTGGATCTTATGATTTAAAAAATGCTTAAACCTGGTACAAGTTGTTCAATATCTTCCTTAATTATTAATGTGTCCAAAAATATATTATTCCAAACAGAGAACAGAAATAATTGTTGAACCTTTTTGCCTCTTTCTTCATAGTTATTAATGACTTGGCTATCTCCAGCTAGTAATGAGACTGTGACACTGATAGTTTTTCTGCTATTACTAATAAGTTTTCAAGAAACCCTTCTTCTAAAACATAGCCTGACCAGCCATGGATTTTCTTTTGATGTCTTTAGTATCTTTTATCAATTTTCTACACTTCATAAGCTCTTATTTATATGGATTTTTATTACCTCCTTCTTTTTCCCATATGTTGCATATTGCTTTTTAATTTGTTATTCCTGCCTTCATTCTTCCACTGAAAGAGAATGTGCTTTTCACCAATATAACTCAGCTACTTCACTGTGAAGTAATGGCTTTTTGGCCATTTTATATGTGCTTCTTCCTCATATATTTTTTTCCTCATTTACATTTCTCTGTTTGCTCTTGCCATTACATTCCTTTTCACTTTGTAACTTTTCTCAGTTTGGGAGACCAGTGTTTTTAAGTACCAAGTGTGTGTGGTACTTTGCAATGGCAAGCGTCCCCAGGCAGCTTGTGCAACTGTATCAGCAGTTTTCCATGCCAAACAACCCACAGCCTATGGAGGACACCAGTCTGTACCTGGATGGGGGCAGCAAAGTATCTGAAGGACACCAGTTTGGTTTCCATAGGACAATTACATCAGATTTCTTCCCATCAGTCATTATTTTCAGGTCCTCCTGCTTGCTACCCAATCTCCTCATATTGGTCTACTGCTCATATTGGTCACACTGGTTCTTTGTGCTGGTGCCCCATGAGGTAGGAGAGGGTCTCTGGCCAAGGGAGCCCCCAGACCACCTACCCTGTAGGACCCAAGGGCTCATAGAGGGGAAGAAGCTGGCTCAGAGGGCAGGACAGGCAGAGCCAAAATAAACTATCATTCTTCATCCTTTGCCTCAACTGCAAACCCTACCCTTCCTCCCAAATTGCTTTTGAGCCGTATTGTTCCCTGATGGGCAGAAGTGTTTTTAGTGAGCCCAAATAGCCTCTCAGTTATCTAGTTGAGTGGGAAATATCACGTATTGCTGAAGGGAAATCTTAACTTTCTTTCTGTATGTGAATGCTAGCCCATAGCAGAAATAGCTCCAGATAGAAAAATACTATTTTGGGAATCAAAATCAGCACTTTTTCATGTTTAGGTGCGTTGTTTTTCACCTTGTTTAGCACTTCAAGTGCAAGGTCATGTGGCAAATCATTACACCAGCAATGTGCATCCCTGTTTGAAGAACTCCATCACGAATTGATTTGAAAAAGATCTGGGTAGTGCCTATTTCTTTTTCTTGACAACAGTTCCATTATTCAAAATCTATTTATGCAAAATCTTTTGCTGAGAGATATTTTCATTTTAATTGCAGGCAGCAGCCATTTTGAGGAAAAAGTCAATATTCTTAAAGTGGGAATAATCTTTTAAAGTGATAATATAAAATTGTAGCACCCTCACTCCCATGGATTTGTATCAGGAAAATACTATATAGAAGAGACCACCTGAGACCACCTAGGCAAAGCTTTCTTGAAGCTGGATCAGCATCGACACTAGGTCACGCCAGCCTGTATGCTCACGCACACAAAACCCTCATACGGAAATTTCTGTCTATCTTTATCCATGTGTACGCACATACAACAAATTACAACTTTTATTAGCCTTCACTATTTTTAGTAGATTTTAAAACTTTACGCAGGTGCTGTATCTTAAAATACAGCTTTTAACACCAGCTGGTTTCACTCTCCTAAGTGTTTTATCTGGAAGATTAGATTACACACCCTGGGGAAGAAAGCGACTTAAATACATTGTACAGCAGGTAAAGTGCTTTGGGCTCTGCATTGTGTCATTAAGACCCATACGAAAAAGCAGCAAGACTTATCTTAATCTTGCTGATCGCCTCAATTAACACGGTCCCCACAGTGTCCTCTTTGATATCTAATCCCCATGGTTTCTTATTCTATGTATTTTGCGTTTATAATATTCTTTATCAGATCATTGCTAAGGGTATGAAAATACGTATTAAGTAAGTGAGGATGTGGCAGTTATTGAGAGGAGTCACGTGCCTAATTAACATGGAAATTAGGCAATGGACTATTAAGTCTTTCATGCAAGGGAAAGAAATGTACTAGATACGGGCGCTAAAAATAAATAGAAATGGAAAGGAAAAAGTGCACAGGAAAGGAGTCTAATTATAAGCAGAATTCAAAAGCAATGCAATTCAAAACAACCTGTTTACTCCTGGCAAACACTTTCATCATTCGGAAATAACTTTCCATACACAGCGACATAAGCGAGCAGTGAAAAAAGGGGGGACATCCTCCCACAGCTCACACATGCAAGAAGTAGTGACGTTATCTCTGTACTCATAGGACTTTTCCTTATTCATGAGGGTAGCCTCAACTCCCAGAGCAGCCCAAGCGTAGTCCTCAGTTGCACGAGGACGAGTAAGAACAAAGATTCAAATCCAGGGATCCTGATGAAATGATGATCTTTATCTTTCCAGAGAATTCCACAAATACTGCCTAGCATAAAGACTGATGTGGTTATAAAATAGAATATAATTCCGAGGGAGAGAGTATCAGAGAGTTTGGGAGGCTGACAGCCTTCAGTTGGCTAGGAGCAGTGCTAGCAGAAGCAATCCCCCATCCAAAATTGCTTCCTGCTCTCTGATATGCCATCTGATGCTCCGGATGGCCTTTGACAAGTGTCCCAGAGCCAGGCTGCTGCAGCAGGCAAGAGCAAGCATCACAGACAAGAGCAGCAGCCAGCAGCACTCTTACTCCCCAGCACACACCCTGCCACGAAATGTCATCTTGGGGATCGCATCCCCGCCAGTACAGATTTTCTCTTCTCTTAAGACTCATGATGAGAGCTGACAACTTGGTGACTGCTTCATTTTAGGGTTTTCCTTCTTCCTTTCGTTACCGTTTCCACGACCCCAACACACCTCCAACATGCAAGGTGCAGGGTCACGGTTTGGAGAAGAAGGGTGGAGGGTGAAATGCTCATTTCAAATGTTGTGTATTTTATCATGTGAGTCCCTAAATATTTTGTCTGGATCAGTTTTTTAACTCAGTTGAGTGCTTGCAACTTACTGGGTAACTGCCATGAAGCAGAGCAGCAGAGGCTGTGATAGTGAATGACTGCTGCAAAGAGTTTTTCCTCTCCTCTATCCTCTGCCAAAATCTTAAGTGACGTACACCTGTTTCTGAGCAGGGAAACCCACTCTGTCTTTTATATTGCCTTTCCTGACTGACTCCCTGACTATATATTACAGTAACATGCCAGAACAGCACCAAAAAAAAGGAAATATTCCTGGAAGAAGAACATCCTTTATTAGTGAAGCTGCAAACATATATACGAATATCCCATCCTTACCACTCACGATGCAAACAGCTCCTCATTTGCATTGCTGTGGTTTAAATGTAGATGGTCTAAGATAAGTCATTGTCAGATGTCCGTAAATATTGATGAGCGCTCTGGGACCCTGTGTGTAACCATCTGTTTCCTCGCTGTCACCACCTGAGAGCTATGTATTAGCAGAGATGTCGATGGAGTTTCTGGGAGGTAAACACATGCCTTTGCTTAGCAAATGACAGCAAAAGAAAAGAAAGTTAGGGAGGAAAATTTCCAGCTAAATAATGAATCAAGCTAGGTTGGAGGCTGGTGAGCCTTTGTGAGGAGTCCAACATATCGGCAGCCTTCCATCCTCACGTTCCCTGTGCCCTGTAGCAGCCACATCTCTGCACAGTGCCTGCCTGTTGGTGCCCAAAATACCACCCATGGAGTCTCTTGTTGGACTGGGCTCAGCAGCAGCCACCTGGGTTGGGGACAGCACTGCTGCTCCTCTCCTGCAGACCAAGGGGGAGAAAGTGCCAGCAAACAGGATGAGGGAAGGTGAATCTGGGCCACCCCACTACCTCCAGAGGCCATCAGCAGGTCTAGTGAACTGTATTCATCTTGTCAAGACCTTGTCACTTCTTCTTTCCTTATTTTTGCCCCCCCTAATGGGAGTTTCAACACTCCTATTTTAGATGCCTCAGTGAAGTGCCTGAAGTCACAAGGAAGGGAGCTAGAACATCAATCTGCATCTGTTGTCTCCTGCGGAGTTGTCATCACTCATCTTGTCTGAACTAACAGGTAAGGGACAGCATGACCCGAAGGGCAGCCCCAGAACTGGGGGTCAGGTGAGGTTGTCCCAGACCGTGCTATGACAAGGTCACCTCCCTGAGCCTCAGTTCCAACTCTAAAATGAGAAAAACACTTATTGCTCCAATTTATTTTCTGTTTTAGAGGAAAAATACTCTGTAAGTGCTATGGTTTATTATTCTAATGTGACTGAAAAATCATGATGTCTTTATTGCAAAATGATCTTTAAAACATGAAGCATTAGGATGGTGACTGAAATCATTAGTATCAAATTGTTCTGCTTTTGCCCTGTCACACTGATACTTCAAAGCAAAATTGTCTCGTGGGCGTTTATAAGATTTCGTAAAGATAACTTGTCTTTTCAAACCTTCTTCAGGGGAGGAGGGAAGAAACCCCCAGACATTTTCTTCATGAATGAGGACCAGGGGGTTCTGCCTGTTTAATTCTGCTGATTTCTTTTAATATTTAAATTCCAAACCTGCTAACAATCAACGTGATGAAAATGAGCCTCTGCTTGTTTTGGAAATGGTGCGGGCAGACATCCCCGCTCCTCAGCCCCACCTGAGCTGTGAGCGGTGAGCACTGTTGTGCTCACTGAGATGCTGTGTGGTGGAGACCACTGTGCCCCATCCCTCCCTCTGCCCACACAAGGAGAGTGGAGGTCTCCATCTAGTCCCAAAGCTCCCTGGGACCACTGAGAAGAAATGCAGGTAAATTTAATGAAGAGGAACTTTCAGGTAGAAGACAGACAGGAACCTATACCAAGCCTTCTTCTAGTGCCGGAGAACACAGCCAGAAGACACAGCCCCATAACAAACCACATTTCATCACCTCAGAAAGGAGTTGGTGGTGACTGGACTGGGGCAGATGGTCCAGGTTTGTGCAGATGGCCTGCCCCAGGGTCACATGCTTGTACAACACCACTCATAGCTGTTTCAAGTAGTTCTTGGGAAAATGCTATGCCCAGGCATAGCATTTTGATGTTATGTTTGTATATATATATATGTATATATGTATATATACAAATATGTATATATTTGATGTTATACATCAAATGTATAACAAAACTCAGCAAGCTGCCAGGTATAGGAGAGCAGAGACAAACATTCCCACCTTTACCTGTCCCTCAGGTTTCCATGAGTTCATTGCTGGCTCTACAATCAGATCTCCAAAGTCTGCATCAATGATTTCAGATTTTTGAGAACTTAATTTCTGTGTGGTTTCGGGAAAGTTTCTTTTAATTGTGCTGTGTTACATAGGTCTGAGAGACACAGGAACACTTGTGAATTTATGTATATAATGTCACAAGTAAGGGCCAACAAAGGAAAAACCAATAGCGTGGCTCTGATGCCGCTATTGAGTATGACTACTATCTAGTTTTATGGCAAACCAGTTCATTAGCATTTAAATCGATTCTTAAATATTTTCGCTGAAATTCAGAGCAATATAAGCCTTAAATCCAGGACTGGTAATGTCGTGATTTTTATGTCTAATTTTAGATTTAATTTTTGCCCTAATAGATTGAGATTATATGGCCACGCAATTCCAAGAGCTGCTTTAAAATGCACGGATTTGTGTTTTGCCTTTAATGAGTAAAGAAAAAAAATAAAAAGGAAGTAGGCATTACCACATGCCCATATGCAAAATTGACAGCAAATCTTCAAATTCCTGGACATAAACTCCTCACACATTCCAGCTTACAAATTAAAAGCCTAGACAGAAGATGTATCTTTTAAGCTGTGTACAGGACTTAAAATATCAATCAAAAGGACCTTGACAATCCTGTAAATTGAATGCCATAGACTTCAGTCTGTGCATACCTATATTGTTCCAAACCTGGCATAAAATACAAGTGAAATGAGTCGGGTAGCCTCCATTCAGCTTCTGTCCACATCTGATGGGGTTAAGTGGTCACCATGATCTCTGTCTGACAGCACCTGCCCCACTAGTGCCTCTGGCTGGAGGGGAAGAGTGGTGGGAGCTTGCAGGGAACAAATCACACTCTCAGTATGTTGACATTTATAGTCTGTAGACATTAAAAAAATGCCCCTCGCCTATCTCTGCCGTATACTTCAGGCCATTGTTTTCTCTGCTAAATTTGACCAGCCACCCCTTAAAGCATTAAAAAAAAAAAAAAAAAAAAAAAAAAGATTCATACTGCTTTCATACTGCTACAAAAAAAGCAAAGCTCACTACAAGCCAAATTTCTTTGGCTTTTCAGTGACCTTTGTGAGTGGGAGCATATTTTCACTCCATTTATTTGATTCTGTTAGTTAATCTCAACACATGGATTGTAAACTCCTTGTGAGTTTTGTGGTTTCAAGAGTTGTTTTGGTTTGTTTGTTTGTTTGTTTCAGCTGTGGTTTCTGCAGCTGAGTAATCTGGTGCCATTTACTTCAGTCACAACTGGAACTGGAAATCCTTCGGAGACTGACAAGTTAACAAATGGACACTAGCAATATTCTGTTGCTCATCTGCCTGATGTTGTATTTTAATTAGACTGAGGAAGATAAAAAGGCTGCTTCTTCAGGTATAAGTTACTACAAGACCCTAGGGGAAAAAAAAAAAAAAAAACGAAACTGTTTAAGGGAAGGGAGTGTTTATGTCATTAGTCACAGAAGGCTGACTTCTCTCTGTCCTGCCCTGTTGACAAATCTTGCTAACATTGTAAAAGAATCACCCCTTCACTCTGATGTGGGAACTGTTTTAGATGATGAATTACCACAATGCTGACAATTGCACATCTTCTGCATTGCATTACAAATGAAAAAAAGTTGTTTGAGAACATCCTTGTTGAGTATCAGCCCATGAAGACATTGAACTTTGGTGTGGGAAAGGTTTGTTCAAGGTCTGTGCATTTCTTATCCATTTAACAAGCAGTGCCATAGGGAATCTAGAGGTAGAGAGAAATTACTGTCACTGGATTTTATTTTATTAAACTAAATTTTCGATATGAAGAGTGTGACCGCAATTTCTCTTTAGCAATAAAAGCTTGATTATGAACTGAATGTCACCAGTTCAGCGAAGTGCGTTCCACTAAGTGCTAAATTCACTTCTTCGCAGGAATATATTTCTGCTCATTAAAACGTTAGGCCACTTATACGGGGTTTTGTACTGTATCAAAGGGAACAGCGTGTAACCTAGGGATTCACATTTCCTCTTCCACACTTCTTTTACAAGACTCACTGTACTTTTAAAAATCACAGTTCAAAAACTCAGAAAGTTGTATGAAGAGACGAGGTTAAATCAAAAGCTTACAAGTAAATCCTCTTGATGCAATTTGATGCAATTTGATTTCAAGGTTACATCCAGATGTCCCAGATCATTCAAATCAATCCATGAGTCTGAACCTTTGAAAAAGAGCTGATCCCAATGGGACCATGAACTTTGCATCTTTGACCTTCCTGTACTGTTTGTTATTAAAGATCTTCATGACCCTAGCCCAAACCTCAGTTCAGTCAGTACAGGAGTCTCACTATCAACTTCAGTGGACTTTGCACTGAATCCTGTCACATTACAACAACAACCCCCTCTCCTTTCAGCCCTCTCCTCCCCCACAAGCTATCAAATGAGTGATGGGTTGTTCTGGCTTCAGAGAGCACAAAGTGGCTTCTATTACATGCTCACGCTTCTACCTTTCCTCCCAAAATGTCTTCCTATAATACCATCCTTATTCTCACTACCTGTCCTTTCAATGACTGCAAGACTGGCAAAACTTGCTTGTGCGTAGTGTTTTGTGAATTTTCTGGAATTATTTAATTTTTATTTTATTTATTTTTTATTTTATTTTATTTTTTAATATGGTTGCCATCTGAATAAAATAAAAACAAAACCTGCAAATGCAGAACTGTGCATAACTCTAACACCACAGTTCTAGGTGATACTGACTGGTGCAGGGGCCAAGAGGATTGCTCCTTCCTTGGTTTTAACCAGGTTGGATCGGGCCCTTTGCTTTAAGTGTCTCTGGCAAATGGTTCTCAAATATGAGCAACTGAATTCTTTTTGTGTTAATGTTTCCCTCGTCCAGAAATGTCTGACACTACCTGAAAGATGCTTCCTTTGCTCACAACCCTAGGTAGAGGGCTGGGAAACAACTATATATGTGTAAGGAAAACTTGCCAAAGTGCCTTGTACATCCCAAACTAAGACAAAGCAGATCCCTTGTTGAATGTAGCCAGAGGATTAGGCCATAAAAGGACTGTTACTATCTACTTAAATGATCTGGATAATATCTCTTTATCTTAGCGACTACATCCTTTTATATCTTATACAGATGGTGTCCCAAATGCATAAACCTTTTCTCCTGATAGCACATTAGGTATGCTCTTGAGGTACAACATCAGTAATGACTTTCTTCCAATGTAATTATATTTTAATTACACGTTTAAGGCCAAATTCTTTTCTGGTCTGTCCCAACTTACACTCTTTGAAACCTTATTAATTTTAATTAAGCAGTAGTTGGTGCAAAATTTCTAGCTGTTGAATTTTGCCTTAAAATTTTTAAATCCATTTAAACATGGATTTAATTTCCACAAGCACTTCAATTAGCAATGTGCTCTTTCATTTAGTCTTTCAGGGCAATAACATGAAATTTCTGGAACATAAAGTCCTTTGCAACAGATGGTACTAGTTCAGAGCCCACCTCTAAAAGCTTCCCAGTTTCCATTGGTAAAGGAGGGTTGTTTGCTGCAGACCCTAACAGAACTTCCCTCTTGTTAACATCAGTAGCAGTAATGCTCCATCAAGGACGGCCAAATTTTCTTGTAAGCATTTTTACCTAACTATTTCTGTATGCTCCGTTCCTGAGACAGAATGGCCAAGAGCATGGTCTGCATGGGAAGCCTTCAGAGGTGGCATCAGGAAGCACATGTCAAGAGGGTGACCTGGAGATGGAGATGAATTGTCCTTGTATGAGAGGTGGGATGGGGCTTACGTTGGCAGCTCATGGGTGCGTGCATCACTGGAGCATCAGCCCAGCTAATAAACTACCCATTGTCTGGGCAAAGAAAGTCAGCTTGGACATGGAGCAGGCACATGGCCAGATGGGACTCGGGCCAGTGGGAACTCTGACACTTGTTTTGAAGTCTCCACGTGAGCACAGATTTGGGATAGGGAAGAAGTGAATCGGTAATGGGTATGAAAGACAGCAAGAAAAAATGGAGGTAAAACTTGTTTAGACAGTTTCTGTCTAAATGTTGAACTGGCTGAACAAGAAGGACAAGAAGTGACCTGAGAGAGATTATTTTCACAATAATACTTGGAACAATTGAACCATTGAGAAAGTTATTTGAAGATTTGACCTGGACAGAATAAGACTGTAAAGGGACACAGTAATTGTGCTCAAAACCAAGAAGCAAAGTAAGGGGTAATAGAGTCTTATGCTTCAGATGTAAGGTCTCTGACACGATGCGTATCTTAGGAGACATTATGGAACCCCTAATTATAAACAGTGCTGATTGTGGGTCTCGAGAAACAGATCCATCCCTGGATAAATTAGCCAGTGCCATGAAAAAGTTGCTGTCCAGCTCTCACAGGCAGTATCAACATGTGGGGCCCAGCAGCTCCCCAGCATCTGCCCGCAGGGCCTTTACGGCCCAGGAGGGAGGCTGCTCTAAGCTACTGCAGGCAGAGCGCACTGCAGGAGGTGCCTGTCCTGTCTCCCAGAGTTTCTCTTAAATAGCCAACCAGCAGTTGCAGCAAAGACTTGCCAACACTTACTTACCCAACACACGCTGAACACGCAAAAGACAGGCTTGCCGGAGCAGAGCCACGGAGCATATCCTTAGGGCAAGCTTGAGTGCCCGTAGTGAACACTCTCAGACCAGGAAAGCAGCAAGCTGTTTTCCAAAAAAAAAAAAAAAGCCTGGGCAGGTCTGTTTGTTTGCTTTTAACAACAGGATTCTGCACAGGCACAGCATCTCGTTACCCCAGCTCAGCAGAGACAGCTTTCTAGCTTTAGGGAGCCATGGGTGCAAAGGCAGCGAAGATGAAGTTTCGGTCTGGGGCAGAGCAGTGAGGATGATCGGAGCCTGAATAATGGAATGGAAAGTCTGTCTGACAGACACCCCTGGGAGAGGAGTTAAAGGGAGCTGGGTCTGAGTAAGACAGAAGACAGATTACAGCCGTGTTAGACACAATGTACTGTGTGAAGCACTATGCGCAAATGCTTTAGCAGATGATAGTTTTAACAGCTTGATGCGAAGTTTAGGGCTACATTTGTGACTGTTAGTTGTTCACAAAGTCTCTTGACTCAAAGGTGAAAAACAGATTATGTGCATGTCTGTCTGATCCTTCTAAAACCCCTTCAGTTTCAGTCCAAATGCAAAGAGGACACAATGCTCCTGAGCCCTGCAGGGACAGGGTGGCCTCTCACCAGAACCTGCACCAGCCTCACAGGAGTCCTCAGTACCAAAAATCACTGGGATGGTCATTTACTGGTTGCCACACCCAAGCCCCAGACGAGAAGAGCACAAAGAGATTCATCTGGGAAGGTCTTGAACAGACACGAGCCACTTCTCTGTGAAACCTCGCAGCTGAGATTATATAGCACTAACTTATAACACCGGGTCACCACAGCCTTGAAAAATGTGTACTCTTCCTCAAGAGGAGGTAGTCAGCTGCAGCCCAACTAGGAAAGAACAGCATCTATGCCATGGATGCTGCTAGCACACCAGAAATAAAACTGAAAAATTTACCAGCATGAAACAACCGAGTTGCTGGTGACTCAGGGGATAACGGGAGGTCAAAACAGCAAAGTAAGTCCCAGAGGCTGTATTTTGTTAATGCTTGTTTCATGTCAGTGCTTGCCGTTTGGCTAATGGAGATGCAAGGCAAGGTAGCCCCAGGATGTTGCGGTATGAGGTGTCTGGAGCTGCCCCTTTGGGACTGCAGAGGACCATATTATGCATGTATCGACCGACGGTGCTTAAAGCCAGCCTCTGTGGGCTCTGCGTGGCAGCTGGGCAGTGTGGCTACAGGTGCCTGCAGTGACTCTGAAAACAGCTTTTCTCGATACGGAGATTGTTTCATTTTTTACAAGCAGCTGAGTACCTTTTGGTTATTGCTCAGCATCTGGTACATGACATAGCTGGTGCTACTGACAGTCTGGAGGAGAAAGAGGTGGTAAGGAGCTGCGCTGTGCACGGAGCTGAGCTTACCTTCTTCTTCTGCCAAGTTTTGGCAGACAGGCACATTTTTAAAGGTGATAGTTGCCTCTAAGTGCAACGTGTAACTCATATTGCTGCAGTCTATCCGTCTTGTGTGCTATGCCTATAGGGACAAGGGATCACTGTTTCATGTGTGTGGTGGTTTTACATTGCCGAGCAGCTGAACTCAGCCACAACCGCTCTCACTCCCCCACCTTAGAAGACGAGGGGAGAAGAAAATATGCTGGAAAGAAATAATAATAATAATAAAAAGTAACTCACAGGTTGAGATAAAGATAATTTAATTAAAGGGAAAAGGAAGAGGGAAAAAAAAAAGCAAAGACCACTCAGAAGCACAGAAAGAGAGAAGAAAAATTACTCTCTACTTCCCACAAATGAGCGATGTTTGGCCATGTCCTGGGAAGCAGGGCCTCAATGTGCATAGCAGGTATTTGGGAGGACAGATGTCTTCATAACGAGAGCCCTGCCTCTGCTTCCCCTTTCCCACCTTTTATTGCTGAGCGTGACACTACGTGGTATGGAATATCCCTTTGGTTGGTTTAAGTCAGCTGCCCTGGTGGTGTCCCCTCCCCATCACTTGCCCATCCCCAGCCTGCCGGCTCTGGGGGGCTTGGAGGGAGTCCTGGTGCAGTGCCAGTATTGTGCAGCAATAGACACAACACTGGTGTGATACCAGTGCTGCTCTAGCTACATGTGCAGAGCACAGCACTGTGTGGGCTGCTGCAGGGAAAGGTAACACCATCCTATCCAGACCCAGTATAATGTGACTGAGAATTAGTGAGGAAATCTGTTTTTCTATTAAGAAAAGAGTGGCTTGAGTTAAAATATTCCATGGTATTATACAGTTTTGTAGAAGCTTGAAGCTATCAATTCCTCACCTGCTTAAATGATGCTTAATGATATATTCCTGCATAATTGAAAATGCACAAACAGAGAGAGAGACAGAGAGAGAGAGTTAATTGGAAGCAGTTTTCCAGTATGTGCAAGTCACTTGAGCTTGGCCAGCAGAGCTCCCTGTTTCGAGCCATTTAGGCACTTCAGAAAATTTGTTCTGGTTATTAAGCATGGGCAGCTGCAAGGCTGGTCAATACGCCGTGCTGAAGCCGGCTTCCCAGGTGGCCTCCAGCCCCCACCTCCTTCCACCGGCACATACAAGCATGACGAGGTACGAAGGGCTGATGCCATTCCCCAAAAGCTGGTGTTGTAAGAAAGAGCACGAGACCAAAGGAGCACAAGCAGCAGCCCCTTCTCCTCCTCCATGCAGCCGTCTGAGGCTCAGACACCCTGTGCCAGACTCGCCTGCCAACTCTCAGTGGGTTTCCTCTCCCCCTGACCTCCCCCAGTTTTCCGTGAGAGAGGCACAGGTGATCAATGCTCTCTGACGGTCACGTCACGACAAGGAGGGAGGGAATCGATACACATTTTGGTTCCGGCTGCTCCAGTCCCCGGCTGCTCCCCGCAGGCCCCGCCACTAATGACCACAAATGAGGGATGGGGCAGCGATTTGCTGAGCTCAGCACCAGCCAGCAAGGCCCTGTGCCACAGAAATTTCTAAATAATGTTTGTTCTTCACCTCTTAAAGACACAGAGTGCAGCCGAGGCTCCTGTCCTGTTATCATGACTTTTTCTGGGCATACAGTGAATCCAGCAAACAGACACTAAAGTAAATGTTACGAGAAAAACTCAAAATCAAAGCCCACAAAAAAAAAAATAAAAGACAAATGAACATGAAAAGCACATTTCCGATTGTTATTTTTTATTGTACATGCATACATTAGTTCAGTAATATATAGAAATTACAAAGTGACTTAGTCCTTCCACAATTCTACCTTTTCCTTTTGCAAAATAAAATTGTCAGTGGAGGAAGCATGGTATGAAAGAACGGAGAATTGTGATATAAAGATGGTCAGTATTATTGACATTTTTCCTTTTGTATTGTAATTTGACAGAATTAGCTAAACCCCTTTCCTAAAAGAATGAACCCAGATTAGATTCAGTTGAGTTACTGAGTGAAAGAAAGAATTATTTTCTTAATTTCCCCCAGGAAAAAAAGGTCTCTTCATTGCTCGCACATGGCATCAGACTCAAATGGTGTGAAGAATTCTCAAGTTACTCAGCAGTGAAACTATTGTGGAGTAAGTGGGAGGTGATCATTAAAAACCCTCACCTGAGCAGTGAAGGAGAAAATTTTTTCATGATACATGTAGGTGATGTGGTGGTGGGAACACCCCTCCCACAGGTGTGGGTCTTCTTGGCAGATATTCCCCAGGAGAAGTCTGCTCATTGTTTGCCAACATAGCTGTCAACTTACACCTTTATTTTCACAGAAACATGAAAAATTTGTCGATTCATTGATTTTCAAGCCAGAATTAAACATTATAATCATGTTGTACATCAGACTTGCCACAGACTTTTAAGTTCTTTCCTCAACCTTATATTTTCTACCTGAATCGAAGTGTTTTCTGAAAAGAAAAATAATCGAGCCTTGATTTAGAGGCATCAGGTGTTAGAAGACTGTCAGACAGAATCTGACTCTTGGTCTGAATCATCTCGTGGTTTTCATCCTGTGGTGCTTTGGTCCCTCCTCGGCATCTGCAGACTACCTCTAATGCAAGCATGAAACGTGACTGAAGAAATGAAGTTCTTGGTCTCTACATCACAACTGACCTATGTAAAATGTCCTTGACAGTCACTGAAGGAAGTTGAAAGATCTAAAAAAACATATTTTTTTTTAAGTTACTTACCTAGTATCTAAATGTGCCAGCTCTAGACCCCTCAAAGAAACATGCAAGCAGTTCCATAATCTGTAATTATAAAATAGTATGTCAGAAAGAGATATTATTCATATACCAACCTTTTTCAAAGCTTGTTTTTGCCCTGAAGTGCAAGTTTATTTCATTTATTCTTTTTAAAAAAAACTTTTATTCCATCCTGTAACTCCAGATGGATTGTTAGCTAACAACGTTGGCTGACTGGCCGGTTTTCTATACCACAGCACAGTATTTGACATCCCTTTCAGTAAACTACTCATTCCAGCTCATAGACCTGCATAATCTGAAAACACTACCTTAGCAGTTTGGACCATGGATATTTGAATGTGATGGCTGTCATGTAAAAAAAAAGCAAAACAAAAACAAACAAACAAACAAAGAACAACAGAATACCAAAACCAGCAAAGTTATTATTTGTCAAAAGAAAATAAAAATTGCCCAATACTCATACTGACATCCCAGCCTTACCTGGACAGGCAAGGATGGGACGTGTTGTGCTTAAAGGTGTACCCTCAGGAATCAGAAGAAGAAGTTGATCCATGAGACAGTTTTACATCTGCCTCGGTGAGACTGGTGTCAGCTGTCTGTTGAGGTCTCAGCATCTTCCCTACATTGTCTGAAATCTGATCTGTTTTGGTTTTGAGCCTTGCACTTTTCACTGGTGGGCACTTGAGACATCCTTCTCCTCATGCCTTTAGTCCTGATGGTATTAATGGGCATGTAGATGAGGGATGCAGTAAAACTTGGGGAAAAAAGATAAATAGATTAAAAAAAAAGAAGAAAGAAAGAAGGAAAGGAAAAAGAAAAGAAGTGAAATAAATTTTGAAATAGGAAGTATTTTTTTCTGTGACGAGGATTCACAACTGTTCCAAAATCAAGAGGCACATTTTAGTGATTAGTTGCAGTCAATCTTAACAATGCTTTAGGGTTCGTGATGCATCAAACACAATATCCTCTTCTCCATGGAGGACTAAAATGTGGAGTTTCTGAGTGGAAGAACAAAATTGTTACAAATGAGATATTTGCAATAGTTTCTCCACAGCAGCTATCCACACTACATAATATTTCCACCTAAAACAGAAATCTGCCTTTAATAAATGGAAGAAAACTACAATGTGAGAAAGAAATCATATTTACAAACTAGTTGTAAGTCAGAAGTTCATTACGGGAACATGCAAAGAAGCCTGTGGAAGGTAATTTTACTACAAACTAGTTTTCACAGGAATGAAGTAAAGTTTTCAAAAGCATGATTGCTCTAAGTAAGTCAAATTATCTACTCTACCTGATCCTAAGTCTTCCATTGAGATTACAAAGCACTTAAATTTCTACCCACTTTGTTCAGAAATCCCTGAGGATGTTTCAATCCATTTACAAGTGCTGCCGTGAAATGGAAAGAAAAGAAGCCAGAAGTTTTCAAAACTGCCTCCAGCATAGCTAGAGTTAAATGCTTTTTATAGTATTGCCGCTATATCATAAAGCTCTTTGTTCAGAAATTTACCACTGAGTCATGCAAAAAATCCACTCTGGACCGAAACTTGGTCTACAAGAGTTCAGCCAAGAAACAATATTTCCTGGCACTTTGTCCCTTTCCTTTTTCTAGCACTGAAATTGAAAAAGAAGCTAAGAGCTCTACGGTTTCCAAGTGCGAATGTGCTCCTATTACTCAGAAAATGACTTTAATTTTAAAATGAAATGGTGTGGGCTTACAACCTTGAATGTTGATCATGTTTTAAGTGCCAGGCGTGCAGCACAGTGCTGGCTTTTACAGCAGGCATGGGCTGTGCTGAGGTTCTCAGAGGCATGCAAACTCCCCTGGGCCATCTCCATTTCTGTAGCCGTCCAAAATCCAGCTCTTACTCAGGCAGAATTCCCACTGGCACCCACATCAGTATGTTGCAGCAAGGGTCATTAGAGAAGGGCATTGTTCACCAGCGCTGGGGCCACTTTTTCCATCCTTGACCCCTAGCAAACGAGACCCACTATTTGCAGGTGGAGCCACTTGCTTTGTAGTGGCACAAAAACACTCAGACAGCTTATTCCACTCTCATCCCAGCAGCAGCACGTAGCAGCATGGCTGTGGTTTTGCCAAGATAACCCACACCAGACTCCACCAGCTGCAGGATGTTCCTACAGGAGCTCTCCTCAGGGTTGCTGAAAGGGTTATAGCTCAGGGTGGGTGAAAGCTGGCATAGCTTCAGCCTAAACCATGACGTGCCATGAGCTACCCACAAGCCATCCTGAGCAGAACTGGAGGAGCAAGGCAACAGAGAAGTTGCCAGAAAACACACCATGGTGATAAAGTAGGCAAAGGTCTGCATTCTTGTGTCTGTCTGTGTCATCTCCTAGTTGCATCTTGCTGCCTGCCTTTTATTAGGCATTGGGACGGGTTGGCCAGGGGGGTGGTGGTGTCACTGTCCCTGGGGGTGTTCAAGGAAAGGCTGGACGTGATGCTTAGGGACATGGTTTAGTGGGTGACATTGGTGGTAGGGCGATGGTCGGACCAGATGATCTTGGAGGTCTTTTCCAACCTGAATTATTCTGTGATTCTATGAATATTCAACAGAAGCAAAATTTGCTATACAAATGATGAACAATGGACCAGCAGAAAATATGACATAAGTAAGAGTCTCCCTGTGACCTCCCTTTGGAGAAGTTGGGACTCATCTGGGATAGCAATTTGCTGACTGGCTGATGCAAACGAAAGCATGGCCTGAATACAGACCTGGAGCTTCAGGAAAAGGCTGTGCTAGTAATGGAGAGCAGCCAGTGTGCTGTAAATCAGGGTGTTAAAAGTAGGGATTCACAGAGCTAAAGGGACAAATACCCACAGATATGGCATCCACTGACTCTTGCAGAAGTAGGGTTGCATTCAGAGAGAGTTTTCCAGCACTGTCCCCTGCGTTTACTCCAGCACACTATATTTGGTGTGGTTGCTCCTGTAGCAGAGCTACTCTCTAACAACTGTCATCACTTAGAAGAAGCAAGCCTCTTGGGAGTTTAAGGCAGTTTTTATTTAGACCCACACTGTGTTATGATACCAAGTTTAGCCTCAGCCATACTGCATACTCGAATTCCAGTGTCTGCGGCTGCTCACACATTACGACCCTGGGTTTCTTTGGTTTTACTACATTTCACAGCATCGCTGCCCCTTCAGATTTCCACTCCTGTTAACCCAGAGCTTTGACCGTAGCTCAGGAGTGCAGAGTGAGAGAGGGTGCTCACAAAGATGGCATACAGTGTGCACAGAGAGAGACAAGAAATATCGTGTAGTAGTCAGTATACAGAAAGGGAGCCTGGTCTTAGAGCAGTGATGTTTGGGACGGAAGGCAGGAGATCAGTTTTACTTCTTTGATGTCCAGTATCTTCTTGGTAAAGGTTTAAAAGTTATTTCTGGTTGCCACAATGATGTTCATTACCACTAATCCTCTTTCTGAAGCAAAGACTTTCTCTGAGAATGATCTCCTAAATTTCTTTCAGCTTGGGATGATGCTATGGCTTAAATTACAACACACATGTGCCAACATATACTGTCCAAAGATTTCTGTATGGTACGGTGTAATTCTGATTTTCAATCACAGCAACATTTAAATAATAGATTTGCTTTTTTTTAAAAAAAAAAGGAAAGAAAAGGGAAGGAAGGAAGGAAAGAAGGAAGGAAGGAAGGAAGGAAGGAAGGAAAGAAGGAAGGAAGGAAGGAAAGAAGGAAGGAAGGAAGGAAGGAAGGAAGGAAGGAAGGAAGGAAGGAAGGAAGGAAGGAAGGAAGGAAGGAAGGAAGGAAGGAAGGAAGGAAGGAAGGAAGGAAAAAGAAAGAAAGAAAGAAAGAAAGAAAGAAAGAAAGAAAGAAAGAAAGAAAGAAAGAAAGAAAGAAAGAAAGAAAGAAAGAAAGAAAGAAAGAGAAAAAAATACAGAAAAGAAGGAAAGAAGGAAAGAAAGGAAAAGAAAGGAAAAGAAAGGAAGGAAGGAAGGAAGGAAGGAAGGAAGGAAGGAAGGAAGGAAGGAAGGAAGGAAGGAAGGAAGGAAGGAAGGAAGGAAGGAAGGAAGGAAGGAAGGAAGGAAGGAAGGAAGGAAGGAAGAAAAAGAAAAAAAGAAAAACTCATCCAACTTGTACATAAAACATCCTGAGTTGTCCTGTTTGTTCATCTTGTCTTTAGCTGGAGTTTAGGAGACAGACCTTTGAATCTGCCTCCTCAGAAATGCTGACAACTCATAACATTGTAGGTTCTATGTTATTATTCCAAAATATCAACTTGCATGCTCCAGAATTGTTTAAAAAATACTGATTTGATAGTACTCCCCCGCATTTTGCAACTGCCATCTTTTAATGTGAATTTTAATATGCTGAGTGGGACAATGGTTGTGTTTCAGAGCTGCAAGGAACAATCTTTTTCCTCTTAAATTCCAGGAACAGTTTTTTTTTTTTCTGCTGCTTTAGCTGTTTCACATAGCAAATAATCTTTTCAACAGGTGAATTTGACTCATCATGCAGATTTGTGTTCTTTGTAAGTAGAAAATAAGAGCAGACAGTTTTCCCTGTGTGTCAGTGCTGTTATTCCAGTCAATGTTGATACAAATATTTATTTCGGATAAAAGCACAAATCGACCTGCATAAGAAATCCTTCTGCTGCTGATAAGCATTAGTTTTGGGGTGCCGTTCTAGTGTAGTGCAGTCACTGTGCAAAGAAGCCCTCGCTCAAGTCCAGTGTTACATATCCTACGTGGGAAATCTCCCATGGCACAGACCTTCATAAGGGCAGGTGTCACCCTCTTCTGCCTCTGCTGTGGCAAAGGAGGAAGGTGATAGCATGTCCGGAGCAGAGCAGACACATCTTGTTATCACTCCTTTTGGCAACAGTAGGTTCAGGTCTGTGAATCTCTTCCAGCAGGTTAGAACAAGCCAGGAACTGGTCTAAATCAGACCAGCAGGACAAACCTGCTGTAACATGGCTGGAGGGCTGCAAAACTGACCTTAAGCATCTCCTTCACAAGAACAAATGAGTGTGTGTGAATGCACCCAGGCAGACACACACACCACTCACACAAGGACACATCCCTCAGGCCTTGTAGAAGATGAGCCAGCACTTGGTTTTTGGCTGGTGGGGCTTGGTTGGAGACACAGGGGTCAAAGAACTTACGACTGAAATGACAACCAGGAATGATATTACAGCTGGAAGAGCTGTTTGGAGAAGCCTGAGTGCTCCCAGAATAGTAGTTTCTCTAGCATAGCTATGAGCAACACACCAAGCTCCACAAAGCTCCTTTTTTAAGTTTGGATCTAAGGCAAGGGTGACACTACAACGAGTGGAGAGCTGGCAACAACAAGCTCACATTCATTTAAAGAACAAGCCAGCTAAACTTATAGGTGTGCAGCAGAAAGTCTTAGCAATCTCATCCCTTTCCCCAAAACAACCCAAGGAACTTGATAACAATGCGATTCTTTGCCCTGTAGGGACAAAGAAACAGCACAACACTTAATATTTTCTGTTATTTTCTAAATTTTCTAATAAAATAATAATAAATACAACTCTATTCTAAAATTTATGAAATAACTGGATTTTTTTTTTCTTGTTACTAGGCTGAAGTGTTGCAGTTGTTCCTGCGTAATCATAAACCATCTATGGGGTAGAACATGGAGGCCCCATCATTGTGGCAGCACCCCTATGCACTAATGTCTCTATTGCACTTTTAAGAAAAGTCCCTTACCCTTAGCATCCCCTGGCACAGCTTATTGTTTCATATATTCACAGAGATTTAATGTCCCCGGGATCATTTTCTGTGGGGATTATTTAGGTGGTTAAGTTCTCTGAAGGTTTCACAGATCTTCCCAAGTTCCATTGCAGTCTCTGGTGAACACAGTTCAGCATGTCCCAGCTCTTCTGTGGAAATAAAGGAAAGATCTTCTGGTTACGCTCAGCCATTTAGTTTTCTTACGCACCAGATACTTCCCTGCTGTCTATACAGCTCAGTTCTCCAGCCTACAGCTCTGGGTTTTCCTGCTGTCTTGGTCGTGTGCAGAAAGTACAATCCAATTACTTCTTCCATGTGGAGAAGATGCAGAGAGTCAGCAGTGATAGATAGATCCCTGCAGGGCAGAAAGACCTGGCTTCTGCAAAATAATGAACCCTGTAGCCAAAAAAAAAAAAAAAAAAAGCTTGAAAAAACACAGCTTCGCAACTGAAGAGCCCAGAGAGCTGAAGCTGAAAGTTCACGTAGTTTTGAGTCATTGCTTCAGGCTTTCTTCAGATTCAAAGGGATCTCAGTTTACACATTGGCTGTACATTTAATCTTGCTTTAAGTCAAAAGTTTTTACTGTTTGGGAGGTTTCTTGAGTGAAAGCTGATACTTTGTGTGGGGAGAGAGGTCTTTCTTCAATTCCACAGAACTGAAATAATCGATACCCTGGTGCTCAGATGCACTGCAGGCCAAAACTTCTTTCCTAGTCCTGGACTGCTGTTCTAGATATTCTTCAGAGATGTGTGAGCATGGACATTTCTGAAGCAAGCAGTGGCATTATCAGTCACAGCCGCCCCCAAGTGAATGATCTGATTTCCAGAGTGACGAAATTCACGCTGCTGGTGCTCTTTCACTTCTCAACATCAGACAGTGTGCTCACAGCCTCCTCTGGATGAAGGCATTTGGCATTAGCCACTGTGATGATAATTATCTCCTCTTCAGTTTTCATGCTATAAGCATGGATGCAAAAACCTGAACACCATTATGCTTTGCAATAAGATGCAGTGAATATCCACTTATCACAACTACACCATAATCACATCGCTTATAAACACAGATAATTGACTCTCTTTGATGTCATTCCATTCATTATTATGTACTTCTTTGCCTATTGTGGAAATCATCATAATATGGGGATCTTTTTAATGGAAAAACTGCCATCAGTATATGTATGACATTGTAGATCTTGCAAAACAGTCCTCCATGAGCACATCTTTGAAAGATTTTCCCACCTCCCAAAAAACAGTTTTGCCAGTTACTGGTCTGTGGAATGCAAACAATTGGCAAAAGCCATTTTAAACCATGGAGGGGAGCTTTGTGGGCTGCAGAACATGTGAGTGCAGTTTTGAAAAGCTTCTGCCCTCTTTTGATAGGCTGATGCCTAACAATGAGTGAGTTTATTAGCCTTTCCACCCAAAAGGCATAAGCATCTGTTTCCATCTGAAATGGAAAAACTGAGTTGTTTCCAAAACTGCTTACCTTTCTGTCAAAAGTCACTGGCAGTAGGTCAGCAGCACCAAACCCTGGTGTGGGGTTTGTGGACAGAACACCATGCCACACGTATCCTTGCCCAGACGAGCAAGATTGCATAAACCTAATTTATTTAGGAATTCAGGTTCCAAAAATATTCAATTTTTGTCCTCTTTATAGTATACATTTCTTTCAGATCTGCTTCAATCACTCTTTACCAGCCTTCCTTGCTCTTGTGAGGCTGGAGCAGTCGTAAATACAGCAGCTCCCTTTGAGTGCTAATGCTGGATGCTGTCCATGACTGCTGAGCTGCAATATGCAAGCCAGTGATACCACAAAGTGAGAGTTTATATTCCTTCCCTATTGCATATTTTTGGTGTGTAAATCCACAGACCAGAAAAAAATCAGAGGGGAGTGAGTGGTCATAGGGAAAATAATCCTCATATAAAGTTGTGGCAGACACCTCTTTCAGCCTAGGGCTCATCCTGTTGGATAGTTTCACACCAGGGTGAATGAAACCTTCAGCTGCTGGTATTTTTTTCTTGTGTTTGAGTTAAGGGGAGGGAGGGTCACTGACACTGCTTATGCATTATTCATTTAGCAATGGCTCCAGGGAGCAGCTTAATGTCATGAGATTTTCACTTACATGAATTGCAATAGACTCTTTTCTTCTTCAAGCCTGCCTGCGCTGGGGAAATTTTGTAAGTTGTTTCACCACTGGCATAGCTTAAACTGTTTGGGGGCTGCAACAAAGACCTGGTTATAGGCAGCCTGAGGTGAGCAATCTATTTTTACTGATGTGGTTTCGGTCTCTGGATCTAAATACACATACCAAAAACTGAATTATTAAGACCAGATAATCCAGAAATATTTCGGCTTTGTTGAGATACCAGTCTCCCTTGGACTGAAAATACTTGTATTCTACAAATAGCTCATTCCCTCTTGAAAGTACAAGCTTTCACTGGGGGACTTGAGTTTTTCTTGTTTTGTTTTCCTAGCCTTCTTTAAACTGGGCATTTTAAGTCAATATATCACTAACAAGCCCAGATGAGATTTTTCCATGGAGCTTTTACTGACAGAATCAAAATTACTTGAAGTATTGCATTTTGAGGCAGTGATATGTGTGCAGTCAAAAAGAGGCAGGTTCCGATCTGGCTGGGTGAAATACTTCCATTTAAATCCCATCACTTGCAAGGATCTGCGCAACAAACTCAAGTACTAATAAAACTGAGGGGCTGGAAAGGACAGTTTGGACTTTCTGGGTCTAATAGGCAGGATGTCAATAAAATAGCAGCTGAAAATGTGGAATAGAAAATCTTGGTTGATCTCCAAGACAGAGAGATGGTAGATCATTTGCTGAAAAAAGGAGGAGGAGGAAGAGGTGCTACACAGGAGGGAATATCCACGTCTGCACTCAAGACTTCCCAGCCCTGAGGTGAGCAGTATCAGAGGTGAGAAGTATCTGAGTATCACCAGATGTTGTGGATTAAAGTTGATACAATGGACACAAGAAACATTTTATGAAGGCTAAGGAGATTTGCCAAATTTCACCTGGAGTTGGATGGATGTGCTTCACTCCTTTAGACAGTATCTTAAAAAAGTAGAAGGAAGGTGGGATGTTAAAGCACCAGCCCAAGTTGTTACCTTATCCATCCTTGCTGACTTCAGCCCTGTGAGTGCTGTTCTCACTCCTTGCACCAGTCAAGAGCAAGAAACCCTACTCCAACGCTCTCATCAGTAACACAACTGTCTTCTAGAATGAAATAAAAGCAAAGGCCACAAGCATTTGCAGTTCCCCTGTTGCAATTCATGTTCACGTTCACCAGGCTTCACAAGGTTCACCACATTTTTGGAGGAGGTGTTACCGAAAATGATTTTAACCAGGCCGATGCCTCTACACCATGGCAGAAACATCAGATCCCAGCTGACGCTATGCTAATTTTTTGGCTCAGTGGGGTGCAGAGGACTCTGCAGAGCATCCAGGCCTAACTCTGCCAGCCCCAGGACAAGGAAGCCATGCCAAGAGCTGTTGCAGGTCCTCGGCACCTTGAGGGGGCTAACCAAGTGGTGGAGACCCAGCTAACTGTCCCTTTCTGATGGTCCACCCACAAGAAGTGCTTCTGTTTGGGACTGGGGGGTGTTTGGGATGGGATTTGGGGAGAGACTGTCCCAGAACTAGGGTACTAGGTAGCAGAGAGTGGCCACGGTCAGTTGGAGGTGCTGCCCTAGCTCGGCCTATGTCCCAGGAGCGCCAGGGGCTCCTGCTTCTCCTGTGGCTCCTGCCCCCTCAGCCAGGCTCCTCACGCAGGGGCTGTGCTCAGTGATGTACCAAGGGGTTCCCACCCCAGGGACAAGGAAAAGGAAGGCAGAGGAAACACGGTGTCTCTCTATGAACATCTACACATTGTTCTCCCCCTGGGAACTGATCCAGGGATCCCTGTGAGTTCTCCACACGTTGGGAGGCATCGCTTTGTCCATACCTCCATGTCCTGTATCTGTTCAGGAAGAAATATGGTTCCTAAGCTGGAGTTTCTTGCCTTCTTAAGGCACTGGACCCTAACACGCAGTGCTGTGCAGCCACGCTGGCTCCACAGCTACACCAGCCTTCCACCTCCAGCTTCAAAGAGAGGTGCCCAAAGCTGGGCCTTGCAAAGGTCTGTGGTGGGCCTTGAGCTCTGTGCTGAGTGTGAAGGGTGCCTGAGAGGACACAGGACCTTTCCATCTTGTCAGAATTTGTTTTTGTGAAAACAGTTACGTACCTGCAGAGACCAGAGGGTGTTATGTATCTCCTTTTCTTGCCCCCAGGAAGATAAAAATCTCACATAAAAACTGGGTTGAGATGTTTTTGGCTGTATAATCAGTAAAAAGTGTGCTGAATGATGAGACAAGTCCCTTATACGTTCTGGGAAATGATTGTAATGAGGTCCTTGGTGCTAAACTCTCCAGACTGTCTTCCATCTAACAAACTCTCATCTTTGCATCTACAAAACACTTAACTAAACTCTGAGCTTTATACATTTGCTTCAGTTTATTCTCTCTCCAGGTGACACAGCATGGTGGAGAACTACCTTACTAGTTTTTCCAGTACAATTCCGGTAGCTCTCCAGGTTGCCAAATCTACCATGGTGTGGCCAAATGGATACTTTTCAGAACTGGAAGCTGAAACACACCTCCTTTGTCCCCCTCAGTTGAACTGGGGGCTGGGGGCTGGAAGGAATACAGTGACCACAGAGGTAAGTGCAGACACTCGTCCCCCTTGTACAACCTTTGCTTGGGTTTAGGTCTGAGCAAGTTCATCTCTCCCATGCACTCAGTCAGCCCATAGGCAGCACGGTATGGATCGTGAGCTGTGTCAAAAAACTTCACTCAGGTTTCCTCAAGCCCAGGCAGGTGTGTAGGGTTTTTTTTGTGTGTGTGTGTTTGTTTTTTGTTTTTTTTTTTTTTTTTGTTTTTTTTTTTGTTTTTTTAATCAGAAGCCCACAGCTTGCTGATTTACCAGCACAGTGATGATTCCAAGCGTTCAGTGTTGCCTCCTCTTCTAAAGTGACACTGCCTGGTTATGGGGTACACACATGGCAAGCTAAGGAGGAAACCTTCAAGGAGAGGGTGTGCTGGAGCCGGATGATTCTTTTCCAACCCTGCAGTGAACAAAGAAGCATATGTCTTGTGTGTCATCCACCTCTAATATGGACTCTGGTCTCCCATATACATGCTAGGCAGTACATTCTTGCAGCACGCAGAAGTACGCAAGCGAGAAACCCTTTTGAGGCTGTACTGGAAGGTGTCTTGTCAATGTCTTCCCATCCTGGCCACAGAGAAGTGCCAGGTGTAATCAAAGGTTAACCAGCATCTGGGCTGAGCTGTGGTGCATCACAGCTACCCCACCCTCCTCTGGCTTGGTGTGTCCTAGATGGTGCTACAACTCAGTGTCACTCACACAGGTACAGCAGGATAACAACGTTGGCCAAAAATAAAAAATAAAAATGAGCAGGTCCTCCCCAAATAGAAGACAGGTCTCAATGTGACATAAACAGGAATGTGGAGCACCTAGTTGTACATACAACATCAGCTATGGACCACCGAAGATCAAAGAGCAAGATTCCTTCCCTACAAATGCAAAGTTAATACTTTGCCTCCCGTTTATTAGCTATGCTTTGCATTGTTTTTCATTTGGCTGTGAAAACACTGCCATAAACATGAACACAATCTCCATTTAAATATCTGTATTTAGTTTCATTCTTCCCCTTCCAATGAGAGTTTCAGTGGCAGATACATTTCTGATGGACATTGACTATGCGTGTGAGATCTGTTATAAATATAATTTAGTTCATAGCTGGATATTGTATTGCTTTAATGGTTTACATGCTAACTGGAGAAAGCTAATGTACAGATTTGGCTTTATTTAGCAAATTTAAACTTGAGTTTTACTGAGCGGTTAGTAGACAAAATGTTGCGTTGTGAGTACTTTTTCCCCCTTTCCCTAAAATATTTTACTTTGATTAAAGCTCTTCTGAGGTAAAATTGCACATCTCACGCAAAAAGCAATTTACCTCTGCTCTTATTGAAGTTAACCATACTTATTTGTCCTAGCATAATGTATTTTTCTAGCTGCATTCTAACTGCAGTGCTTTATCATATGAGCCAAGTTAGATTTAATCAAATTTAGTTTGTGTTGTGAATTTTAAGACGTTCATTCAATTAGTTGGAATAAAAGCAGAGCATTTGGAAGAAAGATTAAAGTTGAAAAATGCTGGAGTTGAGCTTGGCATTCGGTGCTCCTTCTGCACCTTTCTCACCCTGAAACATTTCTCAGGCTTGAAAAGGCTCCCTCATTTTGTATTTCTTTCTCTCTTTATGTTTCTCCAACTGCTAGTGAAGCTCATGGGATGGGGATGGTGTCATTTTAGCAGGTTGCAGCATCCAGGTAGATGGAAGACCTTGTGCAATTTTTTCTGGTCACTGATGGAAAATAATGGGATCAAATTCAAGTTTGGGCTTTTAAAAAAATGTTAGAGTTCTTTTTGAAACCACAGTGCTTCCCGGTTATACTTACTCCAGACTTCTCAGCACCCTTCGACTACTTTCCCTGGCTGTTTCCTATTACTCTCCTCCTTGCCACCTGGTGGCAAGGTTGTCACCACCACCTATCTCATTAACAGGAGCAAAGGGCTCACTTGTGTGTGCATTTTGCACCAGTGTGTGCAGCACAGGAGGCCAATGCAAAAGCTGAGGGCCACCAGGAAGGTCTGAGGGGCACAGAGAAGGTTGGTCAGCCCCTAACACGTAACCCGGCCTTGCAAGATTCTGCTCCCACCTGGAGAGAGCAGACGAGGGAAGGGATCAAAGCAGAGCATGTGCTTTTCTTTTGGTCTGTTCGCATGACCAGCCTGTCAGGAGACATCACCGAGGGGCTCAGCGAGATCCAAAGCTCTTTTAAATATTTCCATGAATAATAAAGATACGTTTACCCATATTAACATGGTTAGTTTTAAAACGTATAAAATCCCATAGTAGCATGGTTAGTTATAAAACGTATAAAATCCCAGTTTTAAGAACAACCCCCACCCTGCTGCTTCTGTAGCTTTCTTAAGATTGGGAAGAAACATCTCCTGCTGCTATTTGCTGCTTCTTCAGCTGCCATCAGGATCAGAAACACCCCTCCAAAGTGACTTTACACAGAAGATGCTGCCCAGAGAAGAGAGCAGGCTGGTCGGGCTGCTGTCACATCCACTCAGGACCACGGTAAGACCCCGCAGCTTTGCACCAAAAGGCCTTTAGGCACACAACTCTCTCTCCTCCCTACACATTCAGCTTCTCTCTTTCTCTTAGCTTTCAAATAAGCATTATTTAAATAATGAGGTCTTGGTGTCTTGTTTCCCCCAAGATAATATTTCCAGAGTTGTCTCTAAAGGACATCTGTTTCTTTCCCACAAGCAAGCTACTTTCTTCTGTCACCCTTTCTACTTCTTCCCCCTAAAATGGCTTATATGCACATACAGCAGGTCTTTTTAGGGTGTTGGGCTGTTTTTACTGTCTTGTCCTCTGTGCTGAATGTAATATCCATTAATTATTATTACCATATTACCTTTGTTAAGAAAAATTGTGATGCTATTGTTACTATGTCTTATGGCTGTAGTTTTCGTCATCAGAGAATTCTTGATTAACTTTGCTTAAGTTCAGCAGCCTGAGTGATTTGAAAAGGCCACTGTGAAATAATAGAGAGAAATAAAAATGTCTTCGTGCAGCCATGCTCCACTCCCTCAACTGAAAAAATGTGGTGTTTTTACATTTTGAGACAGTTTCTCAGACAGCCAGACAAGGTGACATTAAACAATTCACACTAATTACAACACAATTTATGTAGAGAGATTTTACTGGCCTGCTAATACTTGGCAGGAGCTGCCAATTACAAATGTTTTAAAAAGGAACATTTCCAGAATTAACTTTTTTGGTTCTTAGGGAAATGGAAAGCTTGAGCCTGTTGAGCTCCCATATTTGTGCCAAGGGAAGCAGAAGCCAGTGAAGTATGGAAGGAGGAGTTAAGAGACCAGAGTTCAGGTCATGGATTTTGGACAGACTTGCACACACTGCACCCCATGCCAAAAAAAAATCAGCAAGAACTTGTGTGTTTTCTGGAGGCTTTGCATCTCTAAAACCTCTAAAACCACGCATCCTCCTGTGAGTGATGTTCCCAAAGGTGCATGTAGGACCTTGCTGTTCTGTTTTGGGGACATTTTGCATGTTTGACAGTATATCATACAACAGAGGTAAAGATCACATCCCTTGTACCTTTGCTGCTTCATTAATAGAACAAGGATTGAAAACTTAACTATAAAATTTTCCAAAAGCATCCTGCAATTTATTTCCCAGGGGTCTGTAAAGTACTTTATGCTGAAACCTCAGAGACACATAGAGTTTTGCCCCCTATTCCCTTAGCTTAAGGCTATGACAGTTTAAGACATTATTTCCCCAGTCCTCTCCTTCTGTTGGAGGTTACCTCCAGCTTTGCAGAATCAACAAAAATGAATGGGCATCCACTCCTCACTCACATCAGTGCTTAGTGCAGCTTAGATGCTGTGGTTTAGATTTAGCAGTCCATAAGGGGTAAAGCTTCTAGGGTGAAACAAGCCTCATGGCCCCACCAGCCCTAGAAACTCCTGGGAACTGAAGACGACCAGCACCTCGCCTCAGCATTAAACCTGAGTATTAGCAGGGGCTCTCCTTCAGTGAAGGCACACAGAGCTCATTTTTGCTTTACAGCTGCACCCGATGGCATGCGTGATGGTTGCTTGCTTGTGCACAGGCACATTTTCACGCCTGACACGTGGTTAGCCCAGTGCCACCAGCCGATGCTGCCTGCGGTTACGTGGAATTTCAGTAGGAATGGCAACACACAGCAGGGGAGAGAAACAGGCCATAAGAGTTATTTCAGGCAGATGCTGGTGATAGCTGCTGGTAACAACAGTAAATCGTCAAAAGCAAATATTTATATATCTTCAGAAAAATAGAAATAAAAAACATCTCCACCTGAACAGTGTTTGGTAATTGCTCAGTGGTTCCATAGGCAGGAGAAGAGCTTCGTGGACAGACAGTTTTGTATAAAGCTGTTGTTGTTTACACCTGAAACTGGTGTACGAATAAAGCCGTCGCTCTTTCCTGCCAATCCTCCTTTGCTCCGAGCCAAGAAAGCCCGTGGAGCTGCATGACGGTGTTCCTTGCAATTGTTCCTTGCAGGTGTAGCTTTTATATTCATTTGTCAGCAGTTGTCCAGGTCAACTCACACACTGAGCCACGCTTAATCCAACAAAGAAACGTGTTAAGAAAAGCAAGGAGGGGATTATTCAGAAAAGGGAACTTTGGCTTAGTCCCTAACCAGCCTTAGGCAGAAAAGAGAGAGCATGGAGTTAATTTTCTGCTTTGAATTGCCCTCTAGAGGAGTTTAGCTTTTCCACCAAATTCAGCCATGGTGGCCATGAGTAAGCTGTCACGTTGGGAGACCCACCTGGCTGTGACTGTCATCTCCATCTGCATTACTTCGTCTTCCTCATTAAGCACAACTCAAGGATAAGTTTTTTGTTTTTGTTTTTGTTTTTTGGCATCTGTTTCCCTGAGCAAAGCCCACTCTTGGCTCCTTAATCAGCAAGATGGATGAGACTTCATCTCCCAAGCAATTTTGGAAGTCATGACCCCCTGGTACCTCTCACTGTGGCTGCTTTCTCCCTGCAGTGGCAACCCCCATGGCCCCCAGTGCCAAACCTGCCCCACCTGGTCTGTGTTTAACTTGAGATGGCAAGGACTGGGTGCTCACATTGTCTTCTGCAATCCTGAAAGCCACCAGGAGCATGGGGTGAGAAAGTGAGGCTCTGATGGAGGGGACACAAGGAGGGGACTGAGGGACTAAAGCCCTGCAGCTGCTGGTGGTGGCTGGGTGCTGGCAGGGGCTGGAAGGAGCACAGGGAGGTGGTGAGGAGAGAGGAAAGCCTGAGAGAGGCCAGGGAGAGGAGAGACAGGGCTGCAATAATTCAAGGAGGAAGGAGATGGAGAAGCAGGAAAAAAAAAAAAAAGTGATGGTGGTAGGAAGCCCTGAGCATCATTATACTGTGTTGCATAATTGTAATGCGCTGTTGTCATCGCTACGCCTCAAAAATCACACATTAAATCTCAGAAAAGCTCAAACTTAGCTTAAATATCTAGAGACTGCTTAAAAAACAATAACTTTGACCCTTTTTCTTTTCACTTCTCATTGTGGAAGGAAGACTCTGATCACGTCTTCAGGCTTTTTTTTTTTTTTTTCTAGAAATTAACATCTGAGAAAACTGTTCTCAACAAACTGTGTGACTCAGAGAACTGGGGCTTCGGGGAAAACACCAGACATCACAAACCTTACCACAAAATGGCAAGCACTAGCCAGTGGGGGCTTAGGCTTTCTCTGGAGCTGCCCCTTTAGGTTCCTGGTAGTCTGCTGTTTGCAGAGGTAGCTTTGATTTTGCAGCAGAGAACCAAGGCAGGAAACACAGAAGACATATTACCTCCCAGACACTTGCTTTTTTGAGATTGCATTTGATGTTGTCATTTAATTTTCGCTAGAAATGGGACTAGATGTTTTCTCTTTGTGCAACATGCATGGATGTGTCTTATGCAGGCATTCACAGCCATCTGTATATTTGACAGAGGTGGTGAGATACTCTTCCAGGCCCAGCTAAAGTGGCTTCCAGAGACAGTCTCTGAGCTCAGTGCAGGTCTTGCTTCTTCTGCAGATTCACCTGTCCTTCACAGCCTGGACACACACACAGCACCTCAGCCCTCTCCTCGCATTAGCTGGGTGGGTTGATATGGCCCAAAACCTCACCACAGAGCCACGAGCCATCTGTGAAGCACCACGAGGTGCAGCATTGTCCCACAGGTGAACCTCGTTTGTGTAGCACTCAGAAACTCCTGACAAACAGCCAAAGTCTCCAAATTCTGCCTGGACAAAGTTTCCAGATGGAAAAAATAGTATAGCTCTAGAGAAATGTGGGCTGTATCCAAAGCCAGAAATGTTTAGCTTCCCAGTCAAACACCAAGGGCTAGCTGGCTCAAGTCCTCAGATTTGCAAAGGCAAACCCCAGGTCTCAGTGCCCCTCCAGGCAGTGTGAAAGCTAATCTGGGCATTTGCAGAAAACCCTGATAAAATAAAGCTCATCTTAATGTTTTATCCAAAAGGATTTTGATGTGTTTGAAAGTTTATCTCATCTCTTGAAATCACCTGTGGCTTCCTTTTAAAGTCTGCAGTCATCACACCTACAATAGATCTCTCTAAGGAACTGCAGCTTCTTGAAATTAAATTAGAATAGGAAGTGGCTATATCAAATAAATAAACACACAGAATAAAACAGGCAGGGTGGCTTGGAAATACAACAGCAGTCACCGTAGAAAAACACCTTTCCTCCAGTGTGGAATACATTAAACAACACTTTTTAATGCATGTTTTTTTTTCATCCCCAGAGAGAAAAAGCAATTTATCTAGGTATCTCACTTGCCTAAGCTGAACCCCAGTGTTTGTAGAGTCGTCTGTGTCACAGTGAATATTTCTTCTACAGATAGGGGTGGTGGGAAGGGAGAGAGTGAGAGGAGATTAGTTCTTTCCAAGGACTCTTTCTCCTAATGGAAGTGACCCCTAAAAAGTAAAGAATGGCTTAATTTTATTTCCTTGCTTAAATATTTTAATTCTCCTGAAATATATCATGTGCTCTTGATGAATACGAGCTAGAAGAAATAATCTTTAAAGTCCTAAAGATATGTGCAAATCAGTTAGTCCTATGCCAGAGCTGACTATATAGCTTTCCTTTAAAGATAAACTTTACATTTCCACTTTTAATAATTTTCTTCTTTCTCCCTTTTTTTTTCTTTCATTTTTGACTGTTATATTTTCCAAGACTAGATGGATCTACCTGATCTATTGGGTGACCATCCAAACCCACAGATACCTTTACAAATCTCCAAGCCACTCTCCAATAAGTCTTCATAATTCCTTGGAATTCTATTTATTTTTAGGAGATGAAGTAGTATTTTTTGTTAACTATGTTCAACTAACATTTAGACTATTGCTCAATGTAGAGGTTTAATTAGTTAACACCCCACTGCATGTAAAGCAGCTCCTCATCACACCAGGTGCCACTGTCTATAACTGTGCCGACTCCTTTCACCTTTTCACCCCAGGAAGAAAAAGGACAATCCGCAGAGGCACTGCTATATGATATTGAAAATTTTCCCATCAGACGAAGTTAACAGAGATTCGGAGGGAGCCCTGCAAGTTGAAATCCTCTACTCAGGACCACTCTTGGCCTTGTGCTCGAGGCAGGGCTCCTTGGAGGCACCCCCCATGGCTCCTGGTCCCTCTGCCCTGGTGCCACCAGGTGACACCCTTGGTCTTCTGTCTTCTCCAACCCAGGCTGGTGTCCAGCACCTCCTGAGAACTTTCTGCTGACCAGTTTTCCTCTGTATGTCGATGAGGGATTTCTCTCTGCTTCTGCAGAGCTTACTGCCTGTGCCAGCTTTAGTTTCCTACTGTGTGGCAACTTCTACTTGACCGTGGACACATGGATGGTAAGAGCAGCAAGTCAGCAAGTCCTTTCTCTTTTCATCCACTTCCTAGTGAAGGAAACATTAGCATGTCAGATTGCCAGACAACACACCACGGACTTCTCCCACATATTGTTCCTTTTCTTCTTTTTTTTTTTTTTTCACGCCCAGAGGTAAAGAGGTGAGTGACAGATTTCCAGTTGGGGGAAAACTGATGCTGAGCAGTGCTATTGCAGCTTTTCTGCCTTTTACACTTGAGCAGGAAGGGGTCCTGGAGCAAGGCACTAAAGCCAACAGCTTATCCATGAAGCCACCAGCTAATTAGTCATAAAAAAAAAATTAAAAAAAAAAATGCAAACTGTCATGAGAAGAAAGTTGGGGTTTAAAAGGATTTATCTTTATAGTTCTAAATGGCTACAGTTCAATCACAAAGCAAAAGAATACAGGATAATTTACAAAGGGTCAATTTGATAAAAGGAGGGAAAAAGATACCTGAGTTTCATTTAACTCACCGGGGAGGAAGTCGTGTTCGGTGTGCTGGCTACACTTGCATGTAGCTGGATAATTGCTAGGTTAGGAACTGAAATAGCAGTATGTGGGCATGATCCGATGGAGCAAGCAGATACATGGGGAAAAAATAAAAAAAAAAGCTCAGCCTTGGGCAATGTGTCACTGCATAGAGAGTAGATCAACTATTCATTTCTGAAATTTACACTTTGTAGGGCATAAGTAAGAAGGGAGGATCAGCTTGCTCCAGCAGTAATGAACATACCCTCTGATGGATGCCGCGTGTGGCTCCATCTAACTAATACAGCCCCCAAAAGGATATTGGAGCCCTACAGAAGTTGTGCAGTCTCACATTGCATTTTTTCAGAAAGTAGCTCAACTAGTCTGAGGGTTAGCTGAAGTTAAGCTCACCTCCTTATCTCCTAGACTTTCACATCACAGCAGGTACTGCAGAGCCAGCCCCTAGGCCCCACAATGTGCCTCTCAGCCAGGTAAATATTTACTAATCAGACTTTGCAGAGGGTTGGAACAAAGGCAGACCAGTTATGCTCAAAGTTTTGAAAGACTGGCTGTGAGGGAGTTGTGTAGAGACACAAAGGGAAATCTGGGACATTGGAAGGAAACTCACAGCAACTGGGGCACCTTGAGAGCCAGGCGAAGAAGAGAGTCGTAGAAGATGCACAGCTGCCAAAACAACTGGCTGGCATCTGCAAAGCCCCAGACAGTGTGCAGTGTGCTCATCCAGGAGCAGGACAGTGTGTGTGCATGTTGGAGAGTGGGGAAACTTGTTTTCACGTGATGGAGAAGGAGGTTTTTCCTGCTGTCCTACAGTCACACGTACAGCAGCAGAAGAAGCCTGAAGGAACAGGTCAAGATCACCAAGGAAGACAAAAACCAGTCTGAAAGATTTCTTATAGACTCCCCTCCTTGAATCAATGTCCCAGTTGCAGTTTTCCTGCCTGTCTTTGCGCTCGCAAGTTATAATTCGCTACCACCAAGTTTTCTTTTCTTATAAAAGAGCAAAATGAATGTACTGTTTATTGTTCACAAAGCACAATGCCATAATCAGGTTAAGAAAACAATTGACTGAATGCTGACGTGTATTATTGAATGAAACTCGGTTCTGAAAGGCTTCATTTGCTCATTGGGGACGCTTGTCTTGTTTACAATGTCACTTCTGCTACAAGTGTTTTTAAGGACAGATGCTTCTGAGAATTAGACGAGCCTGATGGTCTTGTGAAATCACCATGCAAATTTACCAGTCAGGTTCAAAGTCTGCTGCCTCACCTATCAGTACTAATAAAAAGAACATGTATTTGCTTTGTTTGAAGAAGGGCAGGGAGAAAAAAAAAAAAAAAAGAGAGAGAGAGAGAGAGAGAAAGTAGAAGAGACATATGAAAAGAGGAAGGAGGAAGAGGGAACACACGTAGAATTAGAGCAGCAGCTGGTAGAGGTGAGAAGAGCTGTACATACATTAGTAGCACATTGTCCTAAATTAGCTCTCCACCAGTTCTGTACCCACCTTGAAAACAAGCTCCTTCATGCTACTTCATTACTCTGTAGTCTGAAGTTTCAAAGAGAAATACATTTCCCAATAACAATATTTTCATCTTGTCCTATTCTTGGAATTGTCAAAAATATGCCACCCTTGCCTCAACCAGTCATATTCATCCATTTTGGTCTAGTCTCGGAGATTCCTTATCATTTTTTATACCTATTTTTATCAATCAAAGTGCTGTTTTAAAGGCTGATTTTTCTGATAAGTTGCTGTTTTGAAGGTAACATCCTCAGAAGTTGATCAGGGATCTTCTCTAGGTTTCCATTCACCTACTAGAACAGCATCCAAGTTTTAAGGACATATTTTGCCTAGCTTTATATCCCTCTCATTTTAAACAAGAAAACCTTTTTGTTTTTTTTTTTGATGATGAAATCTGTGGTAGCTCCAATCTCCTCAAACTTCTCTAGAGGAACAGCTATGCACACTCCAACCCAGGAGATCAGCAGTGATACCCCCATGGAACCAAGAGTGTCTCTTGCTATCTAACCAGGAGAGGTCTTGGGCACACATGGATTTACCACTTTATGGAGGCTCCCAAGTCTTAGTCATTTTTGAAGGGCCTTGCAATTTCAATATCTTTTGGTTTCCTGAGCTCAAATTAAAGCGTGTGCGCAATGGGATGCCCAGCACAGCTAGCACAGCTCTGCACAGCATGCTGACTGTTCTTCTGAACTTTGAGAATTTGGCACGTGAAGTCACACAACAGAGGACAATGATGTCCCCTCTAGATATGGTAGGACACCTTTTATTGGCAAATCACCAGCAGCAAGAGATTAAGCTAACTATGTAAATAGTGGAGGCATGATAAATGTACTTTTTTTTTTTCTTTTCCCCTACTCAATCCCTTTACTATGTTTTGTGGTATAAAAACAATAAGCTGCTGTTCTCCCCTAAGTTCCTCATATTTAGTAGACTCAAAGTCCCCTTGAGGTTCAAGAGGTTGAATCTGCAGTACAAAACCATGTGAGTTTGTGCAGAACTCTCCTGGTTCACCAAGAGACTCAGGAGGAGCACGCAGGCTGATGTGCCACTAAGCTGGAGTTGAGAAGTAGATGCTGAGACAGTCCTGTAAAGCAAAGCACAAGAGAGGGGTAGGGCTGGAGACATTATGTTGAAAGAAGCGTAAGTAGAAATTTTTGCCAAGCAGCGTCTGGGAACTTAGCTGTGGGACTGGCTAGCCCACAAACTGTTTGAGACAGTTCATAACTTAGAAAATGTACTCCAAGCTAAGAGATACACATGCTTGTAAGACCCAAAGATTAGCCAAAAAGCCAGTGTGAGTGATTTATTCACAGGCCAGGACAGGGAGCAACACTGAGGTTTGAGCAACAGAATACGGATGGGAAAAAAAGCAAGCAACCAAGAGAAAAAATAGACCTTGAGCCCTGTGTTAGTGGAGATACTGGATGCTGTAAGCAGTCAGTGGGATTGACACTGGAGCTGCTCAACACCTTTAGAAAAGGCAGCAGATAACGAGAAGCAGCATTAAGAACAAATCAAGGAAAAGGAAATCTACTGCTGTCTCTACTTAGAGATTGTGGATTGAAAATGTAGAGAGAGGTGGTGAAAACTTTAAAAAAGGCCAAGCAAACAATTTCACTAGCACTGGCAGAGTGTTTTTAAATCACATCCTTTTATAATCTACTATATGCATTACCATAACATGGCATTGCATTATTCAGGCACGTAAACAATTGTTGAGTTCCCAACTTCTGCTACTGGAAAAAGACGATGACCTGGGGGAAAGAATTTCTGTAGTAAATACCTCAGCATGAATAATAAGATGAGGTTATTTAAGTGACAGCTTCTTGAAAAATTAGCCTAACTTCCTAATAACTGTACTACACAGCTTAAAGAAATCTAATTTTATCTCTGCCTCCCACACAGTAAATCTCCCTATCGCATTCTTTCCTTGCTTCACTGCTATTTCTTTGCTTAATAATCAGCTACTTAAAAGATTGGGGATAATGTTAATAATGGGCAAATTAGATACACAGGAAAGAAGTGTTTTCTGTGCTTTCAGAGGTACCCAGCATGACAGTCATTAAACTAAAACCTGGGCTTGAAGAGGGAGCAGAGACCTGGGCAGGCTGCAGTGGAACAGGGCAAGGACTCCGGCTAAGTTAGCATCAAGCAGACAGTGTTAGTCAGTTTAGCAATGACAAAAAATAAAATAAAAAAAAAAAACACAACAGGAACTCCTCTCCCCTTCAGCATTTTCCCCCCATAAACTAATTAAGCTATAATATTATGAGCACTTCCTTTCAGCCTAGGCTTCCCTTTTAGCATGACTGTGGGCAGGCTGGGCAAAGCTGGGTTTTTGCTTAGATGCAAAAAAAAAAAAAAAAAGGCACTACATTTTGCCTCAGTCTCCTTTATTATTTTGTTTCTAGCTCTGCACAAAGCCACTCACATGCCCAGTGGCTCAATCTCACTTCCAATTAAGTCAATGATAAAACTCACATTGACTTAAATGGGAGCAGGTTTGCATCCCAAAGGCTAACAGTCAAGGCTTTTAACAGTGAGACTAATAATAGGGAAACTAGAAAGAGTTAGAAAATGTCTTCTTCTCTTTTCTTAGGCACAGTAATTCAAAGTGAATAGAGTAGGCATGTTCAGTTTGAAATTATTTTGGGGGAGAAAAAATACATAGTGAGTCTATTTATAACGCAGTGATTCAGCTCTTCTTATAATTTGTGTGGATGGATCTGTGCATAGAAGGAGGCAGCACATAGCAGGAGTTGCTGACTACCCCTTTAAATAGTTTGCAAGCCCTTTCTTAGCCCTTACTATAGTCAGCCCTTACTATGTAAGCTAGCCTGTGCAGCAGTGTACACATGTCTGGGTGCTAAAGTGTTTTGGTTGATTAACTTGCCTGTATTGGAGCTGAAGAAAGAGCAGAAGAGCCGGCAGGCACCTGGCAGTTCTTCAGCATTGGCTTCCTGCTATGGGCAGAGTCCGTGCAAGGCCAAGGAAGGAAGAAATTTTTATTTTTTATCTTTTTTTGACAAAATCAAGCAGAAAGGAGAGATTAGGACTGTGGTGTGCTGCGGTGAGCCGATGCACAGCAGAAAATGGCCCGATGGCTGCAGGCACGCAGCTGGCGGGCTGCACGGGAACCCTGCCTCTTCCTGCCTGGCGGACACCCAGGCAGCACAACGGGACTCGTTCTGGGGAGGCTGACACTATGGAAAGTTGGGAGCCTCCTGCCAGCTGGATGTGACGCTTCTTCAGGATGCCCGTACGAGTCATAGCTGTAACGTTGCACCACGTGTGGGAATAGGGAAGCCTGACCTGTCACGGTGTTGGGAGCGTTTTCCATCTGTGCTGCTTGTTCGTCATCTGATGGGTGCACACCACCCTCATTTGTGCCTTTCGTCTCGGTGCCTTTTCCTTCTCCTTGCTTCTTCCCTGCTAGTGGGGTGGAAGGAAATGCCTTTGCCTTTTCCAGTGTTTGTTACCAAGCTCCAGCTGAGAACGCTGAATTGCAGCACTGCCTGAACAACCTGGTGTGAAACGCCACACTGCCAATGCAGGAGGGAGGGGTGACCTAGGTAAACTGAGCCAGGTTTGTAAATGACTCAAATTCAGCTTGCAGCTTTGCAACAGCTTTGAAAAATGAAATGGCTCACATGGAAAAGACAGGGGACAAAGGTTCATGACCTATTACACTAATGGGAAGCCAGGTACCTCAACAGAAGTTGCTCAGGATGAACACGAGGGCAACGGGCATCTATAGCATCAGCTCCCAGATCTCTCAGGCCACAATTTGGAGGGTACACATGCACACAACCACACTTGCACTGTTTTTCTCTCCTTTTCTGCACCATTCTCATTTCCATTTTTTTTTTTTGAATGTCATGGCTTCGGAACCCAAAACAGCCCCAGCCACTTTCTTTAATTACAACACGCATTGTGGTTTCTTGTTCCTGAGTCAGATGTTGAGGGCCAATGGCATTTGAAACAATTATAAAGTTGATCCCAAAATAGTACCTTGGTACAAGCACAAACCACAAAACCTCCTGGAGAAGGAGGCAGTGCAGATGTGGGGGCTGAGGGTCTGCCCCCCGCCCCTCTCAGAGCACTAAGGTCTGTCCTGAGCATCTCTGCCCCCTGGCATGCAATGGATGTCCAAATCCCAGCACATTTCCCTCCTGCTCCAGCAACACTGCATGACCCACAGACCCCCCTGGCCCTGTATGTTCAAGTGCTCTTCCCTGGCACTGCAATGGCAAGGAAAAGATGCACCATTGGCATCGCATGGGAGGTCCCACTCATCTCCCTGTTGCTGCTAGCTCCACCTCATCTGTGGAGAGCAGAAGCAGGGGAGAAGCACTTGCATGGCTGCAGCAGTGCCTTTAAAAACTGTACACACCTTTGGGAAATGCCCTCCTGCAGACAGCTATCTCTGCAGGCCAGCAGGAAGAGGAAAGGGATCTCCTCTGCCCTTCCTGATGCGACAGACCCCAGTGCATCTCGCCCTGCCGCTCCCAGGGGGACTGTGGGCAGATCCTGTGTCGGGGTGACAGAAGAGCGCCCCGAGACCTTGCCTCGCTGCTGTCCTTCGTCTGCAGGGAGGACGCCAGCAGGCTGGATGCCAGCAGGCTGGCCTTGCTCACCCAAACGTGCCGGGTGACAGACACCCATGTTCCTGGTTCCTCTCCGACTTGGCTCGCTTTACAAAGGCACTTTCTTTGTCTGGCTACTGGAAGTTCACCCGGGGCTCTTAATGGATGCTTCCCCTGCGCCGTGACTACTGATAAACATTCTTCATTAAAGTATAAAATTAATCTCTGCTGAATATATGGGATGCAGCCCGAAGCCCAGCTCAATCTCCATTAACTGCATTGTTCTCACAGCTGAGGGAAATAAGATTTATTTTAGTCAGTAAAGTGAACAAACACCACCTGTGATCCTCTCAGGAAGATGACCTGAGCTAGGAGGTGACATTTTTACTGCTCCTTTCTGACTATAACCAGGCCTAATGGTGCATGGCTTATTATGCTTCCAGCAGCCATCTTTTTCAGTTGAAAATGAGCTTTTTGTCAATTAAATTCTCAGTGAAAATAAAGACATGTACAACATGCATATAATAATTCAATTTAAAAAACACACTGCATGAAAGGGGCTTTAAGAATGGTGCTGTAAATGAAAGATAAGAGTTTTAATTTTATTTCTATTTCTTTTTTGGCTTGAATAAATTGCCAGTCTTGTTAGCATTTCCTATACAGTGGTCACAGGATGAATCAGCCCGCAAACATGACCAGCCCCTTTGCTTTCCAAGCGGCTCACTGGCTGAAGGAACTTATCCACTGCCACTGCTGTATGGATCAACGGGGTAAGTCACTTCTTCATGCTGTCAGCTTGGAGCTCTGACAATCAATACGTTCACTGTTTGAGGAGGGATGGAGAAACTCTTTCAGTGAACTGTGTGTGACTTTCAAAGCATAAACAGAGCTTAAATGAGGACAAGGATACTTCTTCATTACATCGCTTTTTCAAGGTTAATGCAACTCCTGGGAAGTTCAGAGCCCATAACAATGCAGGCTTTCTCCATACATGTTGTAAATCAGGTTTCTTCCAGCAAAGTTAGACAGTATGTGCCAAGCAGACATTGCCTACCCAGTTTGTCCTTGAAGATGTGCTGTGCTTGGTTTCCTGCACATGACACAGCAGTGTTAAAAATACATCCAGGAGTGATGTGCTTGCATTCTGCTGCGTGCTCTCTTCTGGAACTGTCTTAGGGTCCAGGCCTTGATAGAGTTCAACAACTTGAGTTTTCGGGCATGCTTGGGATAAACTTAGATTTAGCATCCCACATAGACTCTCCTCCTCTATCACCATCTGGGAGCACTAGATGGAATCACAGCCCCTACAGGGAGAGATATCAGTATTGTGTCGACTGATGCTGATTTGTGCAAGAAGCCAGACCAGGTGGGAATCCCATGCTCTGGTTCAGGATTCACATGAAATATACACATGGCATGTGAAAGGGCAGGAGAGAGAAAAGAGCCTTTTAAAGCAATGCCGTAGGTCTGTTCAGGACTAAGTTGCAGGACTAAGTTTCATTTCATTATTTGAGGCAAAACTTATGAAGCAGGTAAATTATAGACAGTAAGACTAATGCTGTAGTGATCATTACTGTCAGAGGCACCTAACTCCTCTACATCCCCTTGAAAATCTGCTGCATGCTGCACTGGTGGAGCAGAGTAAGGGCTCTGACTAGCAGAGGCAGAAAAATCGCCCACCATTTTCATGCTTCATCTATGGTTTCCATAGCACGTTTGGCAACATCTCAAGCCTTCCTCAGCCCTATACCTATTATCAGTTATGTTATGTTACAGTGCTGCATTTTAATTGCTGTGTTTTCTGAGACAGAGCTGAATCTAAATATATCTCAAGCGCCAGCAGTGATATTTAGCGCAGCTACCGTAATTAAGTATTCAGCCATCACCAGCAAATAAACTTCTCACTTGAGCAAATGGGTTCTCTGAAAAACACCTGAATGTTTGACAAAATTCCATTTTCTCTTATTTTAATATCATTTGGAGGCCTAGGCTTTCTTGATTGGTGGGGTGTGCACCTAAACTGCCAAGAAATTACCCGTTTTTGATCACAGCTCTTTTCCTTTTATGAATGCAGACACTGACAGCTCTAACAAAGATACTCAGCTAGGAACCTTTTTCTCCTTTAAGAGAAATGAAATACTGCTGGGTTAAAACCACTAATTACAGTTTATAGGAACAATACTTCCTGGAAAAAAAAATAAACTATACTTAACTGTTTTTTTTTTTTTTCCGTTTAAACTAAGGATTTGGCTACAGTCTGATGGCTAACTACTTGCAAAAATCTTCTTCACTGGTACAATTTAGCTGTTAGATTCCAGAGCAAAAAAAAAATACCCCTATCCCACGATAACAACGTATCTTACTGTCAAACTATTTGCTTTGTGTTTCTAGTGCACACATACTTCATGTATGCAATAGGAAGCAAAGAATTTTAATGCATATCACTAATACCTCTCCCCCTTCCCCCAAAGTACATCCTTGAGTGTGAGTAGTTTAGAAACCCTTGGAACTTTTGCTAGCCTGTATGGAATACTTTAAAAAGGGGAAAATCCCTTAGTAAAATGCCTGGGCTGAAGTAAACTGGTGTAGCTCTATGAAGCCAGTGGAACTGCAGGGATTTGTACCCAGACCTCCACGTCTCTATACAAGTACACATATCCCTGCTTTTTCTTGAAGCGCTCTCTCCTCCAAGGTCTTCCACTGGGACCAGGAAGTCTTTCTCACTCCCTTTTTCCTCAGAAAACATCTGAGCATTATATGTATTTGAGAATAGTGGAATAGTGGGAGGCTGAGCTTCTCTCGCAAGAGTTTTCAAATATCAGCTTTCATGCTCCTGGGATTGAAAGAGATATGAGGGGTAGGGAAGGTGACAACTGGGCTTTTCAACCCAGTGGGGCAGTGGATGGCACTGGATCATCTGTCTCCCAGGCATTATTTTGCAAATTCTTTCCACTGACTTGCACAAAAGATCACACTGAATACTATGAATGGCATTGAAAACTAAGCCAGCAGCACTGAACCAGAAGGATGCTTGCTGAATGAAAGCTCGCTCGCTCTCATTTAAATGATAGCTACACAAACTGTGCAGGAAACACTGAGCCTGATCAGAGAAGTGAAGGTGAGAATATTTATTTACCTTTCTTATAACTGCTATTTTGTTTGGCCCATGGGAAATAGCAATCTAAAACTGACTACAAAACCACATTATTTATCAGGTAAGGGAATCTTCAAAAAACAATCACTCTTGTGATGAAATCCAAGGACCAGCTCCTGCTGTTCTTAATCCCTTGAGAAGAGCTTTGTTTTGTGTGTATTGCCACTGAAATCAATGAATACAGAATGGGGCAGAGTCTGAATGTTCATAGACAGTCTGGAAACATAATCTAAATTTTTCAGACCTTAACCCAAAACTCAACCATGTTTGTTGTCGCATGTTGTTGCAAAGACATGTAAACACGTCTTTGTTTCTTCCTACAAGATGTAGAAAATGGCAGGACTGGAACTAGAGCATTTTTAATCTCCCATGCTATTTTAACAACCCCAAATACAAATTCAAAGTCACCTTCTGGATATTTCAGCGGCATAAACATTTTTAAATGCAGATATTTAAAACGTTATATCCCAGTATATCCAGTCTAATGAAGTATTAAAAAGGAAGATTTCAGTTGAGTAAACATTAATAATTGATTAGATGGAACATACTGGCATGCAATATTTTGAACAAGCAGCAAAGCTGAGCCAAACCACAGAAAACATGTTGCAGCACCTCCTTGAGCTGAGGCTCACACTGAATTCAGATCTTGAAGAAGGGAAAAAGTTGGCCCAATGAGAAAAAAAAAAAGAAAATCAGTGTTAAGAACAGGCATGTTCTCTGCTCAAAGTATGTGAGATTACTTAATTCTGTTGTTCCTGAGAGCTCACGCCAGCAACTGCTGAAGTACAGAAACCAAAGTGCTGAGTTTCAAATGGGCGGTTCATGAAATACTTGCAAACCTTCTAGAGGTTAATTCAGTAATGCTAGTCAAATTCACAGAAACAAAAAGACCAATGCCAGTGGCATTGTAAGCACAGTAACTTTTAGTACCTGATTCAAATCTCTCAATCAGCATGCAAGAACTGGCAGAAATCTGACATCTCTGGATCTAGGAGCAAGCTCCAAAGGCTAATGCCAGGATCACATTCCTGAGTCCCTGAGTCTGCTTCTCTCAGACGTCCAGTGAAGTCCCATGCCCGTACCTGTCTCTCACTCTCTTTTCATCTCTTTCATGTTGGTTTCTTCTACTTGTCTCAGACTCGGTTGAAAAGATGTGCCCCTCTGGCTGCAACACAAGACACGAGGGTTCAGAAAAGCTCCCATGTCCTGTGTTGTAGCCGGAGGTCTCACAATAGTTTAGAGCAAACCCTCTGGAGTGCAGGCTCCTTTCGCAGACAGAGCTCTTTTCCTGCACTTTTGAATTCAACCTATGTGTCAATCTGTGAAAGAGAAGCAGAGAAGAATGGAAATAAGGTGCTTGTGGACAGCGAGCAGATAACACTGTGTGCAGCTGCTAGTGTCAACATTGCTAATGGAAAAAAACACCCAAGTAGCCGTCAACCTGGGGCAGAAAGGTCAAATTCAGACCTGTAGTTAGAAGTTGCCATGCAGTTGACCTCCATAAAGCCACACCAGCTCACAGTAGAGTGAATGAGCCTGACTGCCTTCCCAGCAAGATCTCCAAAACTTAGAGGCTCAGAGACTTGGCAACGTAGGCCAGCGCCTATGCTTTCAATGACAAATAAAGCTAAGCAAATAATTAGCTCCTAATCATGTCTAAACAAATTCTGCCTTTTGTTTCTTGTTTGCAAATTGCCCTTACAGGGATCACAACATTTCTAAATTTGTTATGCACAGTTGTTTATGAATGCCTTTATAATTAATAATTCCAGGTTTGCAGATCACTTGTACGGAGTTGTGAATATCTGCAAATCACACTGCATTTCTTAATTATATAAGCCATGTAAGACTTATTCCTGATGACGTTAGTTGCTTAATTAGTTAACTGACACTGTGGATATGCAGCTCAAGAAATTACTTCTGGTAAATGTTCAAACTATTACATTTTAAATCAGCATTGGGGAGAATAGTTTCTGCTAATAAAGCTTCATGCCAAATTTCCACAGAAACAATCCCTTGAATTGGTTCAAAAAAACTGAAATTTGCCTATGTATCTAAGTGGATACTCACAGGACAGCACGAATTTTGTTTTTTTGTTTTGTTACGTTTGTTTTGCTTGTTTTTTAACTGCTTGCTCATCTCAAATCATAAATTAATGCTAACGAAAATATTCAGAGCTGTTGTTGAATTTCTTATGAGCACAGTATTTACTTGCTTGTCTTCTTTTCCTTGAGGACTTACAATTCATTCCCAGCTGAAATGCTTTGAGAGACAGAGCTTGAAAAGATTTCTTTTTTTATAAATGTCAGCCCAGTACAGTACATTGCTGTGCATTACAATAAAGATCAGCAATTTGGAGCCAGGTATACAAGACAAGATTATTGCTATCTGTTCAAAATATCTTTGGCAGATTTATTGTTTTTTTGTCCCTGACTCTTTACATATGACTTTTATGTTGTCACTACTTCCTTTGGTAGTTTCGCTTCTCCAAACAAACTCGAAGAAGCAGGAGATGAAATGAAGTGTACTTAGCTGCTGTTTTTATGAAGGTGACCCACTGAATGCCTGTTCAGGCACTCTGATGATAAGTACTCACATTAATAGAATTTAGTAAATTACATAAGCTGTTAGCTCTAAAATGTCAAACTTCTGTTCAAAAGATTTTTAATTTTTTTAAAAACTTTACTATCTACTTCAAATAAAACCCACAGCTATCAGCTTTGTTCATTTACAGACTTATCGCGCATGGAATAAAGTACAGTTCAACCCATCACAGATCAGATTAGGCAAAGGACAAAGCTACGAATTAAAAGAGCTTTCCACATGAGGGCATCAAAAAGAATGTATGTTTGACAATAACATGGCTCTTAAGGTTGTCCAATGACTAACACAACAAGTTTTCAGCCATTAGTCTGCAACTTGAAGACCTCCCGCCCCCTTTTTTGTATGTATGTATGTATTCTGAGAGTTTTGCAATGAATGATACGATTTATCTAGAAATTAGTTATTTCCAGCCACCTGCCATTCTTATCTCAGCTGCATAGTAGAACAAAAAAAATATCGTTTTTACATTCAGTGTGAAAAAAAATAAAAAAATCATGCCAAACTCCATCTGTCTAACCAATCCCCTAAGCTGTACCTATATAGGCACTAAAAGGAAATCAAAACACAGAGTACTAGAAACTTGGGACCCAGAATTAATCTGCTTTTTACAGAAAAATTATGTTCAGATGAAGCTAAAAGATTCGCTCCATCCCTATTACAGCAAGGAAATTCAAGGCTAGAGCTGAAATTGCATCCTTAAAGATTTGCTGATGCCCTGTGGAAAAAGCGTAAAATTGTTTGGGTTAGAGAAGATTCTGCTTAATTAGTCTGTATTTCCTTCTTTTGTGTCTCCTCATTTTTTCTCACTGAAGGTATTTCCAAGAGAAGTTACTCTGAGTTCACAAGCCTCTCTGGAACAGGGTGGTTGTCTGCTCTGTGAGACGTCTCACATAGAGAGCAGGATGCTCTATCCAACACATCCTTTCACTCATTTTATGCCACCAACAGGGGCAAGTCGATTTATGGATAAATGGGAAACCTGCTCATTCCTAAGGATTAATTTCCCTGGTTTGACAGGACAATCATCTTTCACTCCATGGCTATAAACTCTGAGTCTTGATGAATACTGATGGGATGGAGAGCAAGGGAGAGGTTTGCAAATCACCTCTTGCATGGCATTTCACTTCCCTCTACCCAGAGGAGTGGGAAGCTGGTGTGGCTAGCTGCTGTGAACATTCACTCAAGTTTGGCTTCTCTGCTGAGCTGATCTGCATAATCCACAGTGAGCCATTCGAGAACAATCAGTGGAGATATCATTAGCCAGGCTGTCATTATTTCTGTGGTCTGTGTAAGGAGCAAGAACTCCATAGGAGCAATAACTGCTCAAACGGTTACAGAGGTATCTCACTGGTCCTTGCCCCAAGGGTGAGGAGTTGGCATTCCAGATCCCACAAACAAGTCAGACCCACCTTTAAATTGGAGTCTTGAAAGGAACTCTGCCTTCCACCACCAAAGCCACCCTTAACATTTGGTGGTGTGGCTGGACTCAAGACGGGAAAGGGTTTATTTTCCAGTTTCAGAAACACATCACAGGGATGCTGAAGCCACCACATGTGAATTTGAACTTCAGCCAGGGTGATTTGTCTTCATCTTCAAGCCATTAAATGTAAACTAGCACTTCCCTTTGGACTTTTGTACTGGCTCCTCTACCCATTACTATTACTAGTTAAGGGAGACATTTTTTGCCACTCTTGGAATCAATTTTCTGTCCCAGCCCCCATTATTTGTTGCATTTTTTGGACTTGTGACAAATACCCTTTTGTTCTTCTAATTAAATTTCACATCTGTTCCACACCAGTTCATCTTACTCTTGGGAGAGGACAGTCTCACTGGAACACGCTAAAAATTTCAATCATTTTGTAGAAAAATAAATGTGAGTACACACTACAATTTACCTAACCACTGTGAATTAATTTGGTGTTTAAGGTGACACTGTACTAATTACATATTAGCACATTAATGGTGCTGCAGGCTCTAATCTTTTCCCTTTGAATGAACAGTGCAAACTGCCAGCAAAGTCCTCAAGAACTGTTTTGAAATGCAAGAAAGCAATAATCAATTCTCTTGTTGCTGCTACTTCAATATAAAGTGAAGAATTGTCTAACTTTATTTTTAAGACCATCAATCTCTGTTTATTATTAGCAAAGCACTTTTGACAAACTCTGCCCTTGCATGAACACAAGCCCTTGTTGTACTCAATAGGTACGTATCACCTCAGGCACAGTTTGGCCCTTGGTGACCCTAAACTCTCCATGAGACCAATCATTTTCTAATCTGTATTCACTAGGGGATTTCCCTCATTCCAGGCTCCAAAGCCTTATGACTGTGCAACATGGGACAAGCCCTCTGCAGAACATATGGCAGCTCTCCTTTCACATGGTCATGCACAACCATTTATCAATAGTGACTGCTAAACTTTAACTAGAATAATTTGAGAGAGCAAAAGGCAAGGAATTTACTTTTAAACATGAAAAGCTTTGTAGGGTATTTTCTGAATTAAAGACTGCAATTTAAAACAATCCTGTAAATTGAAAATCTATATCTGATGTGGCTGAAGGGGGGACTTCTAGACCTAACCATCTTAAATATAGATTTTAAATCAATATGAGTAGTTTTGGAGCATTACTGTTCAAGGATTTTGTGCCACTGCTGTTAAAGCATTATTAATTCATGTTCTTATCTTTCTCATTTCATAAAGTGTAAGGGTTTTTTTGGCACAAGTCTGTTAATGTAGGAACTATAATCCATCTTTTTATATTTCGCCTTGGTATTGTCTCCCAGATCAAAGTTAGATTATAACACAGAATAAATTTAATAAATTATTTTGAATGATTTTACAGGAAAAAAAAAAAGGAGAAAAAAATACAGGTTAAAGTCAGAGGTACATCACATATCACACAATTTATCAGGAAGCAGTCAAGTCTGTTTGAGATAATCTGCTAAAATTCTACAATAAAAAGTTTGTTTAATTTCTAAAGATGGCAGATGTCATTAAAAAAAAAAGAGGCTGATGCAAGAATAAAGCCTCTAGAGTCTGGCAGTTCTGTTCAGATGTCAATAAAAGATAATGTAACCTGTCAAATTTGCAAGCGTGTTTTATCCAACCATCGCATTTTACCTTCACCACTCAGGCATTACCTTTGAGGAAACATCCGCATCTGCCTGATTATCCTAAAGTAATTCTGATGAAGAGAGCAGGTTGCAAATTAAAAGTGTCTTTCTCTTTCCAGTTTTCTCTCCCTCCCCCCCACCTTCATTTTTTAATCCTTCGTTTTCTACAGTTCAGCTAATTTTTTCTTGAAAGGTTAAGGAGCTAGCAATTATTTCAATGGCTCTCGCAGCTTTAGGGTAAGTGTCTCATCTGGCCTTTATTTTAAGCAGCTTCCCTTCAGGCTTTATATTCAACGCATCTTGCTCAACACAGAGGTTACTCTAGAGTTGTGGTCCAAGGATAAGATGGGAGATATGTCTTGTTCCTACTGGAGCATACAATCTGTGGCATGGAAATACCGTGTCACTGCCATGGATGGGTTGCTGTGCTTCACACTCTGTTAAGCTGGTGTTGTACCACCAGAAAAAATACTAAAGGCTACTACTGTTTTCTATGCTGATTTAGATGTATTCCCTTCTGGTAAAGATTTATTTTTTTTTCTTTATCCATTATGATTTTTCCAAATATTTTATTTTGTGCCTATGAAGTTAGCCCTCACATTTTTTACCATCAATTCATACATTGTGACTTTGCAAATTCTTGTAGGTTGCTTGACTATTTTCATTGTGTACGTTGAGTTCTGGAAACAGGCCCAAAAAATGCCCACAGTCTCAACAAATCAAGTGTTCATTTTGGGGCTTCTACTGACAGCCGTCATCACTGAACTGAGAACGTTTGTATCATATCCCCATGATATCTCTTACTGCTGTTATGCTTGATGGCTTCAATCATTCTGGCCACTGTGTTTCTGGAGAATCTGTCCAAACCCTGTGTCAGCCTATAAAGAAAGTCTGAAAGTCAAAAGATCAGTTGCTTGCTCTCCATCTGCACAGCAAACGTGCACAAAATGCATGAATCAATCAAGGCCATAGCTATTGCAGGAGCCCAGAAGAGTGGAGCATTGGGTCAAGAGGAAAATTTTTGTGCTAGTGTTTCTCCAGCAACAGTAAGTAACAGATCTGTCCCCGTGCAAGAAATCCCTCCTTATGCTGTGAGGGGACTGCAATTCATTACCCAGTAGCTTGGGTAGCACGGAGAAGGCTCGTCTCCACAGACGAAACCAAAACTGAGCCAGGTGTTAACTCTTAAACAAAAAGCACCTCTTTCTGAAGGAGAAGGAAGGAGGAAAGCTGGCCCAGGACTTTAGCTACCCCTCACCACCCAAGAAATCCCACCAAGCCTCCACGTACACCTCAGGACCAGCACCAGTGTGGGAGCAGAGCCGCCAACACACGCTCTGCCTGGCCAGGCCCCTCCTGCAGACACGGCTCCTGCTCCCGTGGGCTGAGGATGCACAAGGACGCTGCTGTTGTCATTATGACAGGCTGCTTTTTTTTTTTTTTTTTGCATCTCTTATTCAGCCGTGATTTGAGCCGTCCTTCTCCTACAGAAATACTCTCGTGTATCAGCACCCACTTGCTGCTCGTAGACACTTAACACCTTCCTTCTGATGCCTCGCAGGCACCGGCTTTCAAAGCAGAGTTAGGGAGTTGCTTATTAAAACTGACCTAATTAATGAAATGAAATAATGCTGAGGGAAGGCATACGGCTATACCGGTGGACCAACATAAAAATTTCCTCTAGTAATACTGTTTGCTGATACAGTGACCCTCAGACAGATGTCTCCAAGGGCTGGGGATGTGCTGCTGCATAGTGCTTCCTTGAGAGCTAGGCAGCTATTGCAGGCACCTTATGTCTGCCAGTGCTACTGCTCACAGCTTATCTCCTGTTATACACAAAACGCGGGGCAGAATCCACAATGAAAACAAGATTTTAAAACTGGGTCTGAGTGGGCATCTGCTGATGTCTGCAGGTTTTGAGCTGGTGTCCAGAGGGCACCAGGAGGCAGGGCTGGACGCAGGCCGCACCGCGACACGAACCGGGCCTCAAAGGTGTCGGCCACACGCAGCTCCTCCGAGCCCGCCTCGGGACCAGGAGCACGAATAAAGCCCGTAAACTCACCTCCCCAGAAACTGATTTCCATACCCACTCTTAAGCTCCTGTCAGTGCTGCCTGTGGTATGTAATTGAAACATGGTGAATAATGGAGCCGATGATGGATTTATAGATGCTCTAAACTTGCTGCTCTGTAGGTGGTTTTGTCCACTGCTACTTCCCCCCAGTACAAAGCATTAACTATTGCTTCCGGAATTAAATACTGTATATGAAAAAATTGTTCCCACAGCACAACTGACAGAAATTTGAAATGATATAATAATAATGTACAGTCCATTTGCTGTCTAATGTATGTGTGGGATTCAATAGCTCTTTGCGATACATTCCCTTCTTGCTAAATTACTCCAACTTCAAACTGAATTAAAGCAGTTAGTTGCCACTACACCATTGAACTTTGATAGCTGGATCCATTCCAGAACTTGGGACTGCAGTCTCTTCCCTTGAAGAAATTCACAAAGAAGGGGAAAGGACAAGATTATATATATATGTTCCACTCTCCAAGCTCTTTTTCATTCACCAGCCTGGAAAGTGCGTTTAGGAGTGTGAAATGAATATCAGCTGGAAATGTCCTGTCGAGGAGGGGGTCTGCTGTCTACGTGTTCCCAGACTCTTTTTCCACTGAAGGAGCATAGCTAAGTCCCAGGCTGTGGCTGTGCCTGTTTACCCAGGTACTGACTGATACATTTAAGAACAACACCCCCGCTGATAAAGTTTGCTTACACAATGACTTGCCAGCAATGTTATGGCAAACCCCTGTGGGTTCCTGCTACCAAATTTAGTGCAGCAGCAGCTTCTAATGCCACTAGCTCTTATCCCTCTATTTTCCACCGGTGCCAGCAATGCTGAAGTTTGTGGGAACATACCAAATTATGGAACAAACAGAAATATAGTCATTTTTTACCCTGTACAAGTATTGCATCCAGAATCCTACCCGCAGGACACGTTAGTTCTAGCTTAGTTGCTGCTTAGGCATGCTAGGCTGTAACTGTGGTTGTACTAGTTCACGCACACAGGTGTAGCCATTTACTAAAGCACCTACAGCTGACTACAGTACCTGCATCTGAACAGGTCCCACTGTACCATGTTGGAGAAGGAGCAAAGTTAGTAACAAACTGTTTGCACTGGATGTGTCTGTTACCTATTTGCTCAGCACAAGTATTCTGTTTAATCGCATTTGCTTGGTAGTGAAGGACAAAGGCAGATACAGCACAATGAAACTGGCTGACAGAACCATCCTGCTCTATCCTCCATGTCTTTCATTATTTTTAAATCCAGTGAAATTTTCATGCAAATTCCTTCTGACTCCATAAGAGCACAAGTATGTCCTTCCAGTCCTTGAGAACATAAAAGACTATGCAACCATCCTGTCCATCCAGACACGCAGCCGTCTCAGAGAACAAAAGCATTCACATAAGGGAGGAATAACACACAAGGCTTGGGTTTATGTTTGTGATTTTTTTTTCCTTTTTTTTTTTTTTAAGTTCAAACTGTTGAAGTGCGGTATTTGAGTACTTCATATACCTCAATAACTATTCTTGCAGCTAGCTGCAAAAGAAGAACAGTCATGCAGAAATAGTAAATAACTAGTCCAAGCTGACATGGATCATGGGAACAGCATCTAGTAAGGGCATCCACGAAGCGTAAATATTCTCAAAACTAAACATTACCACGGTGCAGGGGGGTGAGGTTGAAAGCACATTCACTGGAACAGCTGGGAAATGCTCTCCAGAACGTGTGCCCTCACAAGACCAGCACATTATGCATGGCTTGCACAGCCTGCTCATGCCCATTGTCCACTGCCTGCCTGCAGTGCAGCTGCATGGAAGGAGGTGAGAAAGCGGCAAAGGACATCATTCTTGCATCCACTTTGGAAACAACCCTTTCAAAGTGATGTAGATAGATCAAAGACACTCATCTGTATCTCTTGAATATTGTTTATTGCTTTTCTCATTTTCCTAAGGCTAAAGTTGCTTTTGGGCAGCATCAGGGACATCATGTTTTCAATACCGAGAATGAAATGAACAGACAGCAAAACACAAGCTTCCCACAGATAGCTGCAGGAGTGAAGATGGAAAAAAGGCAAAGGAAAACTAAGAAATTAAGACTCTATACATTCGTTACAGGAATCATTTGGCAGTATAGTCTTTAGTTGTTACAGGCGTCATTAGTTCGTCTGCAATGTGTCAATAAAGAACAACAGCAACAACAAAAAATCTTTTGGTTGGACTTTGTATTTAGGTTAATTAAAATGGCTTAGATTAATCAGTGTCATGCATTTACGCAGACTAGATATGTTATCTGCATAAGGTGTCTCTAAGTAAATCTAGACTACAGCATGTGATCCTATAGTAAATCAAGTGAATTGGCTGAAAATTAATTAAAAGACTGTAAATGGTGGTCAGAACAGTCTAAAAATGCTTGGTTCAGCACAGGCCAAGCCATAGATCAGAGTCTGTCCAGCGGTGGCACTTACAGTTGGGCTGGATGCCAAACGACAGCAGGGATGTTTCTGGTGGGGTGCAATACAAACTTGGAGCACTGTCTATTTTCTGCCTTCAATCAGATGACAGGACAGAGAGGGACAAGGTCTACAGCTATGCACATATGAGAGAAAGCAAGGGAGAGTAACTGCTACTTTCCAACGAGACATTCATAGTAGGCAGGGGCTGTGCTTATGTGAGATGTAGCACGCTTCATAGCCAGCGTCGCCTGCAGATTGTGGATGCTTATGATACAGCACGAGAAAATGATGCTGAGAGCTGGCCCTTGTCAGGGAGCTGGCAATGAGCCATACACCCCCAGTTTTTGCCAGCACTCTGGCGTAGCAGGGCTAAGAGCCGACAGGCACCAAGGCCCTGTCAGCTTTGACAGGAGAATCTGTGCTTAAATAATCATTGAGGGTTTGGATATAAAATCGTATTACTGAAGTTATCTGTCATTCCACCCAGGGAAGTCTTCATCTCCAGCCTGGGAAATACTGCTTATAGAGGTGGGAGAAGATGGAGGTCTGGGAAATTTGTAAAGCAATGTATTTGTATAAACAAACAAACAAAAATTACAATAAAGGGAATGCTAGTATTAGGTAAATGAGGACTTGTGCTTCCCCTTAAGAGACAATAGTCAGGTAAAATTAGTCCCTGTAGCTGTCCTAGTATTCAGACAGATAAATTACCTTTGTAATCCCACATAAAAGAATGCAGATAAAGGCGAAATTACCTATTAAATAAAAACCTTCTCTGAGGTTCAAATGTTCAAAAATTCTTCCTCCTGTAAATACTGGTTTTCTAGCTCAAACCTCAGTGAAAAAGAAAAGCAATCTTCATCCTTCAAAATTATGCTCATTTACAAAACATATACAGAACCATGCTATACAACAAATCTCCTTGCCTTATTATGAGCAGGGAGGCATCAAAACCCATAATAACAGCATTTATAAGAGAAAGATCAATATGGTACCTGGTATTTCAAAGGCAGAAAATGATTCTATTAAATTTCTACTGGTAGAAAATGCACTGGACAAAATACTTAAAACCCACAGCTGTATCTCTCATACTGTTTCATTGAAGAAATCACAGGGAAAACATCACAAAATTCTTTGTAAAAGATGCACTGGTGTCTGCTTCACCCTCTTCTGGTTGAAAAGACTACTGATCAAGACAACACTGTGGTTCAGGATGTCACTGACCTCTAACTCACACTTATCAGAGCACTTCAGTTGTCAATGAGATGTGGGGGTAAGGCTCGAGTTACTTTTTTGTCCTGGATGCCGCTGTTTTAATACTCCGTGTGTGTGTAAGTAATTTAGTTGTGCTACAGGGAAAACAATAAAGAGGGTAACAGATAGATAAACACTGTGATTCTGATTCCCATTTTAGATACATAAAAGAACACCATAAGTAGTAGCCACAGTGGGCTAGACCAAAGACCTTTCCACTCCAAGAGAGCAGGGAGGCCTTTATCTCACCCTGCCTTCATAGAATTGACATTGATAGATCTCTGAACACAGTTTTTGCTCCTAGGACTGTTGACAATCTTTTGTTCTGGTGCCTCAATAATAATAAAAAATAAAACAACAACAGCAAAGCACGGCCAAAAGTGGATGCTTTTGGAACAGTAAGAACAATACAACTGTATGTGAAACATCTTGCTTTCTTGCTTCTCTATTTATCTTCATCTATCTGTCTTTAATGATTTTAGCTCAAGACCTTTCTCACCTGAATGTGGGTTTTATGTATTTAATAATGCTTAGCAGATTATTTTCATGAGCTTCAGTCAGCCCTTCTAAATTTTTTATACCTACCATGCCCTTTGGCAAGGAGTTTCACATGTCATCTACCCATTGTGGGAAGAACAGAATGAGGCAATGCTAACCTAGTGAGAAGTTACAGTGTCAGCCCACTGGCTATCAGCATTGTCATATATGCAGTTGGTGACTCATAAATGGAGCTACAGAATAAAATAGTTTTGCAGCATGGTGGTAAGGCAGATGTTGATGGATATTTGCAGAGTGTAGTCCCCCAGCATGAAGGACATCAGAGGAGAAAACATCAGAGTGTCTGTTTGCAAACCTTGGAGCCTGCTCCAAGAAGGCCTGCAGGCCTGGACCAACCTCCTGGGTTGCCATCAGGGAGATGGTGCCCATGGCTGCCCCAGACCTTCTAAGGAATGGTTGGTTGTGCAAATACAGCACTAAAGAAGGGCTCAGGAAGAGCAGTATAGTGACAAGCTGTATTTCAAAAGCAAAAAAAAAAAAATACAGAGAGATACTGCTGGGCCAGGAAAAAGGCTGGGAAGCTGTACATTTGTTTCTTATCCTTCATATAAGCCATTAACCACCCTGTTCCTTCATTTCTGCCAGAGCTAGAATGACTGTGCTTTCAGAGAGGAGGCTAAACCAAAGCAGCAGCTCCATTTTTTCCCCTGGAAGCCTGTGGGAAGGCCCATTTTGCTGCAAAAGCTCTGACCCTTTTAGCAGTCAAACACAAATCCAGCTATCCATGGCACCTGTAAATAGCCTTGTTTTAGAGTAAAGCCCAGTGCTGAAGCCAGTGACATGAAATGAGGTAAGAGACTGGAATTTTACATACCCCTCAGATAAAACATAGCAAATGGTATGTAGCCTTAGAAATTTGTACATCAGTAGTAATTAATACCAGTCATTAGCCTGGGAGCCCCAAGGTCTTCATGGGATCTGAAGGCCCCCGGTGGATGCTAATAAAGCCATGCTTTTATACAAGGAACAGAGCAGTTACGGATAAAAGCAGTAGGATAGATGTGACAACCAGCAATTTTAACTTATCACCTTGTAGCTTTATTTTTGAAAGCTTTTACTTCCCACTGATTGCAGGCTTCCAATTTTGTGTTGTCATGAAATAAATTACAAAATTTATCTTCCTTTTTTATTGGTATGGTGCTTCATAGACAAAGTGCCTAAAAAGCTTTTTTTTTTTTTGCCTTTTTTTTTTTTTTACCAGAATGAGTTAAGTATTGCTGCCATGGTGATTATAAGAAGGAATCAGCACCCAACAGCAGTCTGGAAATCCAGACACATTCAAAATTGTGAGTAGCCAGAGTATTTGATTTGAATCCACTCTAACAGAAGGCTTTTACTATGTGTATGGAGGGCATGGGGGTGGAAGGCCAGAACAGAGAGGTCATTTTGAAAAGCAGATCTTTAACCTTTTCCTGAAAGCTAAAGGACTGTCTGACTTAAAGATTTGTCTGAAGGAGATCTGCAGGAGATTACTCCTAGCAGGAAGGTGAGCCTCTTCCTCTCCGCATACGTGTGAAGGAGAAGACATTGTCATCCATAAGGTGTGTATACGGCTTGCACCACTGTGCTGATCATTTAAAAGCTGTCCAATTTGACCAGGACTTTACCTATTTAACACTAATGGAGCCTTCATTCTTGGATATACCTAGTACTGTCGATTTTATTAACATTCACAACCATTTTTACTGCCCATTTGATTTTTCTTCTAAATAAGTACACAAGACCAAGAGGTCTAATTTGCTGACAATGCACATGCTTATCCTAACCATCATAAAAAGGCAGCAATGGGTGCAAAGACAAAACTTACAGAAAGCAATTGTGAAGCTAGTAAAAATGCTTTCAGAATTTTTAGTTATCCCCCATGTATCACCTCCAACATGAGTACATAGATGCTGTGGGATTGAGAACTAAAAGCACAAAGCCATTAAAAAATGCCACGCTCAAAACCTGAAACTTATATAGAGCAGATATAAAACCAGCACTAGCCTGTTAAGCACCTGACTAAAAGGTGAAGTCTTTGCATCATAAAAAGGCTGCGAGATCAAAGATGGACAGTTTCTGCCACAAATGCCCTCCACAGCTGGCTTGAGAAGGCAGCCCAGGGACTGACAGCTGAACTGACTTCTTCCATGGTTCTGGGACATGGAGATAGATGTAGGTGCTCTGTTCCCTACCATGCAGGGCATTAAAGATCAGTCACATTTTAGTTAGTGACATTAATTTAAACTCTTTCATACTGATCCATGTGCTATAAGTTATAATATATTATTTATAACACTTAAATCACCTAAAGTTCGGGAACCCCAAAGCACATATTAATTAATGTCTATTTTAATTAGCTGCAGATCAGACAGAGGGAGAAGACAAAACTGTGCAACATTATTAGTGCTACTTTCCAGCTCTGTAATTAAATCCAGAACACACAGTGTATTACACTTAAGGACTTAAAGCAGTGGAAGGTTGGTCATCACCATGGCAGCCTCCCACTCCTATAACTTCCTTTTTCCTTAACATCATTCCTTTTTCCTCCGTGTGTCTTCCTGCGAATGGTAGTTTTCATAAGGGGAAAGATCTCTGCTCCTCATGAGCCAAACTCAGCTCTGTTCTTGCAGTAACAGTGTTATCTTCAGTAGAGTTATCCTATACTCTGTTGTACCTGAAAGAATGTGTTATTATCCTGAGGAGAAATCTTTTTTGCAGGTTATCTTCACATACGATTTTTTTCTTCTCTTTCTGGCCACTGTGGATCTGTCTGCAGACATAGAAATGCCTGCTTTGCTGCCTTCAAGCGTTGTCTCAGAACCCCTGAAGATACTTAACTTTAAATTTCACAGCTGCTGGATTCTGGAAGGAAAAGAAATGGATTCCTCTTATTTTCTGGCTCTTCACAATAGATTAACAACAAGGAAGCTGAGGGGATAAGCCAGTGTGCAAATGTCATGCAGCAAGTAAAAGGAAAAGAGTACAGCACTCAGTAGTGCCAATTTCTAGTGCCTCTTGTCTGCTGAATGACCGTGTCAGGAAACTCCAATACTTGCCATTCAAGCATCTTCTTCTAATTTTATACATTAAAGACAAACAAACCCCAATAAGCTGAGGTGTTGATCTTAAGGCCCTGGAAGTTTTCTTGTTGACTTCGTGGTGTTTAGGATAAGACCTTAGGAGCTTAATAATGATATTAGAAAAAAAAAATGCCTAAGTCTATAGAGCTTCTACCATATAGCATTAGTTTTCAGCATTTTTTTGCTTGTAGCTCCTTAAAATTTACTCACGATAGAGTTGATTTTCTTAGCAAAGTTCTACAGATGCCTTAGGAGCAGCACTCAGCCTCTCAGAGAGGTATGGGCTACACACTGAAACAATCTGCTACGGGGAAAGAAAGGACATTCCTATTAAAGTGAACAAACAACGACGACAAAACAACAATCAAAAAATCTTATCTGTATCTAAATAAGGGAATATTTTTTTCTTTCTTTCTTATTCCATGCTAATTAACAAATTCTTTTAACACTAAAATGCAAAAAATTTCCCTCAGTTTCACTTTCCCTACGCCATTCCATAAAATTTCTCCAAATAAATAATGAAGTTGAATAGTTAAGCTTGCAGAAATTGCTCTTACATCAATGCCTGAGCCAACAAAAGCATTTTTCATGCACCTGCAAAAAAGAGAAGGAATTGAATAGCTTTTAAGAAATGTGCTACATTTTAATATCTCCTGGTGACATGCAGAAGTATATCCACAATGCTGAATGGAGTGGAGGCGGAAGAACGGGTGGAGAGGGCTCCACTGATGACACTATCTCAGCACAGAGCACTCAGTAATACCAAGAAATTTTGTACATTCATGCTTCTTCGTAATGAATTTACCGATGTTAGAACAAACAGTGACACATTGCTCCTGAAAGAACTGCAGGCCAATACATTTTGCATCAAAACCTAAATCCTCATTTTTAATATCTAAAAAATAAAAATGTTAATGTTCAGTATCTTCTACTCTTAAATGTAATAATTCACTTTATTTTTACTGATTTGCATTTTACATTATCTCATTTTACTGAATTATACTTCATTTTGTAGTTTTAGCTCATTTTAAAATGTTTTACTAATTATTATTAAATCTGATAAGTTTTGTTAGCACAACCGCACATTTAGTGGATTATAATGTTTCCTTCCACTGCTCAGCATCAAGTGACTGTAGAAACATTAATGTATGCTTAAATTAGACCAAGGCAGCAAGTGAGTTTAGACTGTTGTAACCTTCCTCAAAGTTTTAGAGGAGCTTTTTAACCTTGCTCTGTAAAGGATCTATAGTCTTATAATGGAGACATTATGTGGTACTGTTATGACACTTTCTTCCCAAGATCCCAATGCCTTGCAAGTAATTGATTTTTATGCCCTGTTATTCTTACTGGCCATTTTCAGGTTCCCTCTTCACAATTCAGATTTTTGTACACAAACCTTTAAAGTTTGAGTATCTAAGCTTTCCTTATGTTTTGTGTATTTATTAGAAGGATCAGGAAGAAAATGGGAAAACAAAAGTCAAGAGTATCATTACCCTTATTCGTATCTGTGAGTGACACTTTACTCCATAACTTTCTTGTTGAAATCATAGTGTAAAATACAGGTGTTAGCTTGCCACAGTTTAGATTCATATGAATGTAATCAGTATAATTATGAACCCTTGGAGATTGTGAGGTGACTGGCTGAAAACAACAAAATGAACCAAAATTTTAAGAAAACTGTTTACAAAGAAAAAAAAAACAGGTACGTTAGTGCTTCAGTAGCTAAATCCCAGCCTGAGGACTCAGCTTGAGAAAAAAGCTTCTCTCAGAACCCCTTGAATTTGGACAGATGTGAAACTGGACTGGATCCTGGGGACATCTTTCAGTAGAGCGTAACAGAGTTTCCAGTTTGCTGGGTATAACTGCTACAGCCAAACTTCACTGAAAACCCATGTCATTTTTCATCAGCTTTGCTTTCTCATTAATGCATTTCCATGCTTGAATTCTGAAAGCTAGTGAAGATTTTAAAGAGAAAACAGAAAATGAAGAGGTTCAGTCCCCTCTGCAGATTACTTGCAGAAACCAGTGGGTGCCTAACTAGAATCTTTGAAGTCAAAGAATGGCAGGGGAATGGACACAGGGACTGACACTGCAGACTGACTTTCCAGAGAAAGCTGACTGTCGTTATAGAAATACAGAAGACAATACTTTTATTATTTTCCTTCCCTGTCCCTAACTTCTCTCCTCTTTTTAACCTTCAAGGAGCTAACACATTTTTAGCCATGAACCCAAGTGCCTTGGGGTACCTAAACTTCGATAAAATAAGCATCAGCTGTTCTTAGAGATCCGTCTTTGAAAATGTAATAATTAACTATTAAATATTTAATCATTTAATATACTTCCTACATGTATGCATGCTAAACTGCAAAATGCCAGGCCCACTTCTCTGGATCCGTGCATTCAGGTGGCAGAGGTAGAAGTGGAAACCAGATGGTACAAAGCAGATGGGTATTCTGCTGCTGAAATGATGTCCCTGGAGCTGTAAAGGTAGTGCAGTCCAGCTTCTGAAAACTGTACCTCAGGCAAGATGACTAACTAGAGTAATCACAAAATCAGCAACAGAAAGGAAAAAAATAACTTCCTGCAATAAATTGAGAAAGAGATACGAAGGTAGAGACCAACTAGGGGTTTGATTTTTGTAACACCTTGTGGTAATGAGCAGTGATCAAGATTACAGTGGAGAGGGACTCACTCCTGAAAGCTGGCCTGCTTCTTCAAATATAGCAGATGATCTAATAAAAGATAATCTCTCCCCTAAAACTGTGCCTCTCTTAGATTTTTAATCCATTCTCAAGAGAAAAACTACTGCCACTTCATTTTTCATTCCGAGGTTTTAAATAGCTTTACAGAGAAGTTTACAGATGTTACTGGGATTCTTGATGGAAAAAGTATGATGGCCTGTATTGTCAGAAAGACACATATTTCTTGATGCTTCAGCAAAAATCCTGACTTGAATAATGATGTGTTATTAGATAGCACATGGGGACAGTTAGGTGCCTCAGAGTGTAACATGTGGAAGATCAACCTCCTGAGGCTGGCCAAATGGTAGTGCTGGACGTGGAGGTGCACCTTTTCTCCCCCTATTCCCCAGGATAGCTATTAGCCTGAGCTGCAGATGACACCTCTCTTCTCTTGCAATTCACAGCTATGAATGCTTTCCTGAAGTTGGACACTTAAGCCATTCTTTGCTAACGAAATAAGATCCTCTCCAATATACTTGGAGCTCTCGCTTGGGATCTGGACTCCCAGGTTCAAATCCTTCGAATGTCTGAAGGTATTTGACACCTTGTCCTCTACTCTTTGGTACAGTTCATTCTTTCACCTTCTTCCTTTCTCTCTTTGTCTCTCTTCAATCCAATGGAAGTTTAATCACTTCATGGAAATTGGAAGAGCTTCAACTGAGGGAAGGAAAGCCCAAGCTTTACGTCCCATTACCCTTTCTCAAAGCTTACTCCATAGCCCAGTGTTTAAGTTGCTCCCAGGCGAGACACAAAATGCAAGTTCATACCTACTCAGGCAGAAGTGGGATTTGAAATGGAATCTCCCTACTGGATGAATGCCATTAGACCAAACAGAGGGTATCAACACCATGCTCAAAGAATGTCTATGACATTGTATCCTGCAGGTGAGGTATGCATCTAAGCATGAAATCATGACACACCTGAAATGCAAATCATGATGAACCCTTCAGTGATGTCAAGGCTGGAAACATTCTGGGCTTGTAGAGGACCAAGACTTAAAGTATACAGGGAAGTCCTTAACATTAGAAACTTAGACTACACCGGGTGTTCATTTAGAGACAAGTTGTTCTGCACATATGTGATTGCAAAGACATATATTTTCTTTTCTTGGAAATATATACCTTTGTGCCTGTAGCACGTCCAAGTACCATCAGCTTCAGAATCTAGAACATAGAGCAGCAGGCTGTAACAGAAGAGAAATCTAGGTGACATTAATTTGGGCTTTGTAAATTAACAACTAAGCTGCTCAATAAGATCCTGGATGCTACAGATACGTGAAGAACCTGGTGATGCCATGAACGTGTGCTAGGAAATAGGAAATGAGGATAAAGCTCTGCATAACTGTAGTCATGCTTTCCAGGCTGTCTCAGCTGAAATTTCATTTTTTCCTGTGACAGCTTCACATGTATATGTTACCTGTGCAGCTCAGCAGCTGAATTTGTCTGAATTCATTCCCATTCAGCAGCAGGCACAAACCCTGTGGACACCATAAATTTTTCCATGAATTTTGCACAAATCTCTCTCTATAGGTAATTTTACACTCATACAAAAGGAGGCTTTTAACATCCTATGCTAGCCTGCTACTGAAATCTCGTGGGTGTATGAAATGGACACATTTTATGACCCCTTAACTAATTATTGTGCCATTGCTACCCTTTGTACTTTCTACATTTGCTGACCCCAGACTATACTTACATACATCTCTTCACATGATTTTCAAACTGAATATGACTTTCCTCTCATACCCATTTTCATCTAACTCTGATTGGTCCCTATTTTGAAATTCTGAGCTGGTTTTCTTAAAAATTTTATCTACAATCAAAGTTCTGATTCTCTTTAATGCTCTGGGATACGGCCTTATCTCATGCTATTATTAAAAATGGAAAGCTCTTTTATGCAGGTATATTTTTGACCTCTGCTCTTCTCTGTTTGGAACAAAATCTGCAGCAGCATGGCCAAGAATAGAAGTGGCATTGCTCAGCTCCCAATTCTGTACTTTAACCACTAGACGATGCTTCCTGTGAGCATATAAAATTTCATTTAAATGCAAAACTCACTATGCTTGCTTCTGCTTATGATGTGTTTAAATATTATTTTTTACATCTTGCCTGTCCTTGACCACCCTTGTCCTCCTGGACTTACCAGATTTTCAAGGTCCCTTACAAAAGTAAGGGAAGTTTTATGATGCTACTTGCCTTTAGCCTGTACGTGAAAGGTTCCCATCAAACATGTTCATGTCATTTTGATCAAGAATAGCACTTGACTACTAAGCTCCAAATTTTCATAGCCTTTTAGGACATAGATTTTCCTTGAGTTGGTAAAAAGCCACAGTGAGCTAAGAACCAGCTTCATTTAAAGACAGTCAAAACTGAAACTTCTGCAGAAAATCTTGACCCTTCAGAGTTTGATTATGCCCTAAATCAGAAAGAATGCTATTACTTCAGAATTTCCCATTAAACAAATGTCTTGAAGAAAATAGATTCAGGAATCTAAAACAAAAGCATTTTGATAATGACAAGCCAATTTATTTTTATATGATTGAATGGTTTTAGTTTGATGTAGTAAGAAGCTTTACATCAATTGTATCTCAATGTTATTGAAACCACTTCAGATTACATTTCATGTCAGCATAACAATATAGTTACCATTAATATATAATGTAAAAGTCAGGACAAAATAAAGAACTGGCAATATTAAAACAGAAGATCTTTACAAAACTGAAATAATTATTTCTGACAGTTCTCCGTGGATATCTGTATCACATCTGTTATGAAACCTTTAAATATTAACTACCCTCCATTCACTGGTAAAAACAAACAAACAAACAAAAAAAAAACTTCCTTCCCCTTCCACAAACTGTTCCATTGAAAAGTGAGTGAAAATTGACGTGAGTGGGAATTTTGGCATTGACGTCAATGGAGTCAGGATTTTATCCACTGATTTCAGGACTGCTCATGTACTTGAATACATGTAAACATAAGTCCTGTATTGATCTGGAACCTTAACAGAAAAACTTCAAGAAAAATGCCCTCATCTCAGTCTCAGGTGAGAGTATAGAGCAAGACTCTCAAACATAATACATAGACTCTCAAACAAGCGAGAGCAATTTCTAGACAGATTCTGACACCATTTTCCATGAATTTACATCATTTGGAAGAACAGCAAAAATAGATTATTTCAAAATCAGTGTGACTAGTCCAACAATTTTCAAGTATCTTCAATCACAGGAAAAAAAGTGACACACTATTTTTCCATACACTTAAAAAAAAAATAATACTGTTATCTGCATACTTATAAATAAAGTATTGATTTCTGACATAAAGAAGAGATTGTTCTCAACAGTTAATATTATAAAACTAAGCCACCTGGTCACATAAACAAAGGAGAGTCCACCAAATGTGGGCAGATATGCCTTAGGCACCATCTATTATGCACACATCTGCCCACAGGGCAGAATGCTATCATCTAGCATTATCAAGACGTTCCATGTATTTCTCAGGAAACAAGTACAAACACTGCCAACAAATCGTGATGCTAAATATGTTTCTCTGTCAGCAAGGCATTGCCTTTTACCTTGGTTATTCCCAGGAGAGAACATTGTTTATTCTGTGGGTTGGAAAAAAAAAAAAAGTATATTCTCTTCTCCCCTTCTGACCAATCCCTTCAGCATGTGATTTATTGCAGATTTGAAAAGTCTTATGGTGCCTTTTTGTCATGGAACAGGAAGGGCTTCATTGGCCACGTATAGGCTTCTTTGCCCATCTACACTGCCCCCCCCATTTTTGTGATGGTATCTTGGAGGCTAAAATTCTCTTGGATGTCCACTAGCTTGGGTATGAGCATGTAGCTAAAGATCTTTATATCATCTAGGGCTAATATAGTCTGAAATGCCATCCACACTGCTGTAAATGACAAAAGACTAACATCCATCACCATCTATCTCCAAAATCAACAACCACACAAAGTAAAAGGCATCTTACTTTTAAACGGTAGAGAAGTATGTTTAAGAACAAGTCGGAAATAACTTTTCAAGCACAAATCATGCAACAGAAATGACTGCAAAATGGCATTGAAATTTTCAGAATGATCACTTAGAAGCTGCTTTGTTTTCTTTAAATGAATGTTTATTTTTGGTACACAGACTTGGCAATTTTGTTATCAGCAGGTGGAATGTACTCCCTAATCTCAACTTTATGTGAGTATTAGCCAGATCTTTGCAACTACTTTTATCCAAACAGATCACTGTATTTCATACTGCAGTATAACCTTGCTTAGTCTCCAAAATAAATTTATAAAGGGTGTGGAATACTCTGGGGATTACTAATGCAATAGGGAGTTGTTTGTTTGTTTGTTTGTTTGTTGTTTTGTTTTTATCTTGATGTCATTATTTGAAACTAACTTGAATTTGTTATTTTAAGTAACCTGGGGCACCAAATGGAATTAGAACATTACTTTCTGGGTACAGAAACAGTAGGAGACAAAGCCTTGTCACAAAGCAGGCTATCCAAGCAGACAGGGCATGTGACAGAAGCTCTGTCAACCCTGTTATGTCTGGCCCAAGAGTGACTCGCTCATGTTCACAGCGCAAATATATAATAGAAATGGAAAATGAGCATAGATCTCCGAGTATTGATGGGACCAGTCTCCAAACATCGCTGTGGAAGGATCTGCACTGACTCTACTGGCTTTACTTTTGAACTTTGGCTGTCAGATATGAGACAAAACAGAGATGAGGAGCAAGTAGGCATCCACTGAAGTGTTATTCTAAGGACCAACTGTCCATGTTGACAGATGTGTTGTATTTCTGTGACAATAATCCAGCTCCTCTGAAGATCTCTAATCCCCATTCAAGTATTGCTGGATATTGTTAGTGAATTTGCTACACATTTAAATATATAAAGCAAGATTAACTACCTATCTTTATGAATGTTATACAGATTTTAGCGTATGTTTGTAATTATCTCTACGGGCAGCAAAAGCAAATAAGGCATTTAACACCAGTGAAAGTTAATGGCCTGAAATAATGTGTGAAAATTTCACTGGAAACTCATAGAGAATGATCAGAAGTCATCATCACCATGCATGTAAAACTAGGGTAACTGCAAGGATGATTCCAGGCCAGCTAAGGTTCCATAAACATATAACATCTGTTCTCTCTTGTTGGTTTTTATTAAGCCAGAACCAAAAGGTTAAGCACATCATTCTGCACCCCATTTTCTTTTCCCTTTATCTTTCTTCTTCTTTTTTTTTGTTTTGTTTTGTTTTTGCTTTTTCCAAATCTCCCTGGAGGTCTCCCAAGGTCTGAACCTACTGCTGCGTTTAATCACTTTTGGTGTCTTTCCTTCTTCTTCACAGCAATTTTGCCTGAGCACTCCTGGGACTGCTGTTGCTTTACAGATTCATCAATGACTTGCTGCTTACTCTACATTATCGCACAAGTGCTGAGGCAAACAGTTCTTTGCCAGGATCAAATGATGTTCTATATTCGCCTGCAGTTTAAAATCTTGTTAATGTTGACACTTCTGATGAAAGCTCCACAGTGAAGCCAGAATGAATGAAACCTACAGGCTTTGGTGACTGCCAAATAAATGGGTCCTCAGGACATAAAGTTTTTTCCATGTCCTCTACATGCCCAGGGGGGCATCATTAACGTAGGCAACACCTTTCCCAGAAACAATGTCAAACAGAATACCTGACACACAGTGGGTGTTGTTGCTGATGGGGTGACTAATTGCTACTGCTAAACTGGTGTGTCTGAGAAAGAACTTTGTTCTAAAGTTAATTAACTTTAATGGAAAGTCTCCAAATTACTTCAGTGAACTTTGGATCAAGCTCAATAAGAGTTAATTAGGTCTCTATTCCAAAACCTAGTTGTTGGAATTATCTATGGATTTTTGTTTGCTTTTGATATTGGATGAGGGGCTCTTTTTTGAGTGATTAAAAGGGACTGACATGAATTTGAAAGACCAAAGTTGCAAATACGGATGCAAGTATTAAAAAAATAATTTTAGATCATAAGACAAAATTTTACACACTGCAAATGGGGATCACCACTTCATAGGGATGAACAAAATACAAACTACAGTTAGTGACAATTATAATTTAGTTCTGTGCTATTTACTATACTCCACAGCCTTACCAAACTTTACATATGTTTAACATGTCTATGACTGGGTTTACTGACTCAAGTTTCCAGGTCTATCAGCAAAATCTAGGACTGGAGCTGGACCTTCCAGAACTCACCTTACTCTTTGTAAAACACCTGACATAGAAGGCCAAACATCTAAGAAAAACTTACCACGGTGGAGAAGCTGCTTGAAAAAAGGTGATGATACAGGTTCCTTATGTGGGAGTGGTATCGCAGCAAATGGCTGAGCAGTCTTGGCACTTCCTAAGATTTATTTATTCTGGCAGCAGATCATCACCTGCAAATCAGATTAAGAAATGCTCAAAATCTTTAAGTCCCAAATTATATCAGGGTGAATTATATGATGTCATTTATCTGATGATTTTCCTCCTATTTTTTCTTCCTTATAAATCGTCCCAAGTAGACCACGATTTTTTTTCCTTGGACTTTCTCCATTACTCAAAACAAATTGCCAAATCATTTCTACATATAATTCTTGGTCAGTAGAGTATTTCTTTTTTAAATGATGGCTTCCTGAAAATTGCAGGAAATACTTAAAGTTCAAAGTATAATAAATATAATACACTAAAATCGTATAATACACTGGAATCATATAGTTCCAGCATACAAGACAGGAAATAGATATGTCATTCTTCTCTATGAATTGGTCAGGTCATAAAATGGTTTAACTTGGACCATAGCCTTCCAAAAAAAAAAAAAAAAAAAGACCTAAAATCTGCCCTTGGGCACTGGGGTCCAATTCTCTCTGACACTAATAAAATACTAAGTCGTATTCTGGCAGAACTTGGCTCTGCACCTTTGCTCCTGAGCTCTGACAAGCTACTTATATGTGGACCGTCTGTCTTGGAGCTATAACAGGAAGAGAATGAGAGGAAAGACATGGCTCACACCCTCACACAGTGCATACAATGGCAGAGAGCAAAAAGTTCTTGCTGTGGACAGGGACTGTTCCCTCCTTTCTCCCTAACAGGGACTAATGCTCCTGAAATACAGGGGCAGAAGGGAGGATGGTAGCTCCCCTCTCCTCCACACTTGCTCTACCCATCATCACCAGAAGGCTGAGGAGTTCCCATGAATGAATTCAGGTGAATTCTGGCACTGTGGTTTTCAATGGGCTGCCCCTACCTGCCCCATGCCAAGTGCTGTCACACTCAGCAATAAAAGGTGGGAAAAGGAAGGAGAGGGGAGGAGTGGGCTCCCGTGAAAACATCTGTCCTCCCAAACAATGGCTACATATTGAGGCCCTGCTTCAAGGACGTGGTCAAGCATTGCTTGTTGGTGGGAAGTAGAGAGTAATTTATTTCCTCTGCACTTCCACACAGACTCTGCTTGTTCTTTTTTGTGTGGTTTGTTTGTGGTTTTTTTTTTTTTCACCTTTCCCTTTTCCTTTTAGTTAAATTATTTAATTAATAATAATTTTCCCTTAGTAATTATTTTTCCTTTAATTAAATTATCCCTATCTCAACCCGTGAGTTGTTATTTTCCTTTTCTTCTTCCCCTCCTCCTCTGAGGAGGGGGAGTGAGATAGCAGCTGTGGTGGAGCTCAGCTGCCCAGCAAGGTAAAACCACCACAGCTGGCTTGTAGTTAACAGTCTCTCATAGGGCTATAAGTTAACTGCAGAGCTGTGGTTTACCCTGTACAAATCTCAATGTAAACAGCAGTGACATTGTTGAGTTGAGCCAGTGAAGATGCAGGTGAACAGCCTTTCCGAAAATCAGACTCTCAATGTCTTGCAGTTACACAGAGGAAGAGCTACTCAGATTTCTAATTAATACACAGGTCATATAGAAGCTTAGATGCATTAAATACCTGTGCCAGCCCACACTTAAAGGCTCAGTTATGATGTTTAAGTATCTTTGTCATGTGTGTTAAAAATAATAACAACAGAACTAGCATTAATTTATGGCCAGTCAGTCTGAATGATTGGAATAATGTGGAAGTTTTTAACAAGCTGCTGTCCAACAGTTTTGACATGTTTTAAAACAAGCCATCCTATCAGCCCTGTAGAGGCTTAGACTTCTAAGCTTAATGACTCTCCAAAGAGGAGGAGGCATCATAAGGCATCAAGATTTTGCAGTTCAGCAGATGTGTGCACAGACCTCTGCAGCCAGCTTGGAAATGACAAGAAAATTTTTAATGGAGAAACTTTAGTTTTATATTATTTTACGCCAATGAAGTGAAGACAGAGCATTGATTAAGCAATCCAAGTTGAGAATATTCTATCCAAATTGGAGAGCTTTCAGACAGGCAGCTGGTTTCAAGGCTTTGAAATACAACTTCTGCTGGTTGTTTAATGCTTAAAGATACCTATCCTGGAAGCACAGGCAGTAATTGATGTCAAGCTGACACTGTAGTTCACAGATGGATTTCAGTTGTATGGGCCATGCCACATGCACAACTCTTGTGTAAAAAATGCTCTTTGTCTCAAATGCTACCAACTGAAAGGATTAATAGATCCATCAACAAAAACGCTCTCCATACAAATACGGTATGGGTTAAGCATACCAATAGCCCCAGTTCAGTCTTAGCACACCACTGCCCCTCTCTTTCTCTTATCAGATGAAGTCAATTGTATACAACCTTTGGATCAAGCCATTCACGTGCATTGCTAGGTTTTGCACAGCTGAAATTACAAACTAATTTTACTGAAGTCCCTATATTTATTCAAAAGTAATTGAGATCTAGGTGGCTAGAGCTAATTAAAAATATTTGTGATTTTCTTTTTCTTTGCAGAGAAGAAATCAACTTTCCAGGGGAGCTTTAAATACAAGCATTTGGCCCTCACCGATATTAAAGTTTGAGTGACTCATATTCTCATTCCCTTGTGTAGCTACATTATTAGACTGTATTTTCCTCAATTCATCAGAGAAGAGGCTATGTCCATAGCCATAAAGCTGAGATAGTGGCACGTCATGGGAGATTAGGTCCAGGCAGGAAAGCAGGCTCCTGAATAGGACAGGAGCAAGAAGCACCTAAATCATACTATTCAGAAGGTATTATGGAGCCCTTCTGAAATTAAAAATAATATGATTTCATGGTTGAATATTTGGTTTTGGAAGCTATTTTTGTTTCTTATTAAAATAAACCTGCAAAAAGAACATGTTTTTCACTATAAATCCCCTAATGCACCAATAGAAAACTGCTGCAATGAAAAATTTTCACCTTAATCAGGTCACTTTGTTTGGATAGACTGCTGAGTAAATATCCGTGCCACATTATTTGTACTGTAGTTCTTTCTCCACAGCTAAGAAAAATCAACATAGGCATATAAGCCAAGTCAAAAATATTCATTATTTGGAACAAATAAGCATTGAAACAAATTATATGTTTCTTCAACTAGTGATCTGTACATTTTACATTTCTGAAAATTAAACCAGTTATTTTTCATTCTCTGGATTTTTAATCAATACACATCTCTAACAGGCTGCTAACAGAGGGTGTGTACTTGATGTGGTAGAATTGTTTTGCTGAAAAGTTCACTGCAGGAGTACAAGGAAGGAGACACGAGTGTACCTTTGTACGTGACACTGGAGAAACCTCACCTCAGGTATGGTGTTCAGTTTTGGGCCTCTCACCACAAGAAGGATATTAAGATGCTTGAGTGTGTGCAGAAGCAAGCAATGAAGCTGGCCAAGGGACTAGAAAACAAGAATTAAGAGGAACAACCGATGGAACTAGGACCGATTAGTCTGGAGAAAAGGAGGCTGAAGGGAGACCTCATTGCTCTCTACAACTATCTGAAAGGAGCTTGCGGCAAGGAGGGTGTTAGTCTCTTTTCTCAGGTAACAAGTGATAGGACTCAAGTTGTGCTAGGGGAGGTTTAGATTGGAATTTAGGAAGAATTTCTTTACACAGCAGGTGGTCAAGCATTGGAACGGTCTGCCCAGGGAGGTGGTGGAGTCTCCATGCCTGGAGGTATTTAATAGACGTGTGGATGTGGCAAAAAGGGATGTGGTTGAGTGATGGCAGTCAGTAGGTCATGTTGGTGGTTGGACCTGGTGATCTTGAATGTGTTTTCCATTGTAGATGGTTCTTTGATTCTATGATTTCCAGCGGTAAAATTATTTGGATTTTTTTTTTTTTTTCTGTTGAGAGGAATTACTGAGAACAAGATTTGTTGTGTGAGTAGCCACAACACTGGTGCCAGTAGGAGCCCCATTGTAACACTTTTTACAACACAGAGCTGGTATCTGACAGTTATGTAGGTACTTGTAGCCTAAATACCATCTTGATCAAAATTTCTTTGAAATTCCCTAAATACAACACTTGTGTGAGTTACTTCTATCAGATTTGTTACTGTTCTTCTGATAAACGCAATATATAAACCTTTTTACAGTGTGACTGGTAGTTTTGCTGCCAGAGGGAGAAGTAACAGCATTGTTTGTACAGGAGATGACACTCTTCAAAACTCTGTTTCCATTTCTTTCCTATGACCCAGGATCCTGTTTTCTTGTGAAGCTGACATAGCGTTATGTATTGAATCACATATAGATTCCTCACTAATCTTTCCTGAATCTTACTGGTACACACAGAAGTGACACTGCAGATAAATTTTATTGGTCAAACTTACATTCACTGAGATGCTAATTGATGAAGCAAATGGATATGTTTATATAAGGCAGAGATTTAGAGGTTTGCTCTTTTATTATTATTATTATCCTGACATCAAAAAATGACACTGTTCCAAGCAGCTGTGCCCATTAGATTTTTTTGTATTCTTTTTTCATTAACTCATGACTTTTAAATGTATTTCATAATTTATTTGTAGTGGAAAAAAGGATTTATAAATAGAAACCACAGGAGAGTCATAATTCAGGTCACATTTCTGGAGCTCACCAGCTAATCTGAAAATCTAAATGTACTGAGACTTCTTAATATCTTCTCAAAATGGTGTGCAACATTACTTATGAATAGACTCAATCTAATAAAAGGAAGCTTTTTATACAGCAAAAAATATTTTCTGCATTGTCATCTACTTCTTTGTTCACTTTATACCTATTGTTCAAAATTTGTAAATTAACAGCCAAATCAGGTTTTTACCCATCTGCTGCCTTCTCTCAGTAACTGATTAGTAGATAATATATACTCCTCAACTGGATTGGCTAAAAAGTGCAATATATCATCGGTAAAGAACATACCATGCTTTCTCCTTCTACCAACTACTTTGTCATACGGTGACAGATTATTAAAGTAAGTGAAACAGCAGGAAAAAAAATGAATATTTGTCTCTTTTCATTCCCAGAATTATGCTGAAATTTCCTACTCCTACTAATGACTGTAGTGGGTGAAACTTAGAAAAAACTTTCTGCAATTAAGAGAGAGATGGAGAAGTCAAGGAGACTGGGTGAGCTACTGGTCGTGCCCTTGATAGACTCCAGCTTATTTCTCACATTTCACAGTGACTGTAAAAATGTTTGCTTCCTTTGGCCCTGAATGCATTTTATGTATTTCAACTGCAAGGTCTCTGGGGCAGAGATTGAACATGCTTTTCCAGCGTTCGTGCAACACTGCTGTGACATATCTTGAGACCTGAAAAAACTCCAAGTAATTAGTAGTTATTAATGTATTTGAATACCTGAAGGGAAGGTGCAAAAAGGATGGAGCCAGTCTCTTTCCAGTGGTGCCCAGTGCCAGGAGAGGAGCCAATAGGCACAGCTGGAGCACAGGAGGCTCTGTACGAACACCAGGCAGCACTTCTGTGCTGTGTGGGCGACTGAGCACTGGCACAGCTTGCCCAGAGGGGTTGTGGAGCCCTGGAGCCTTGTGGAGCCCCTTGGGGATCTCCAAAAGCCATCTGGACGTGGTCCTGGGCACCCAGCTCTGCGTGTTCCTGCTGGAGCAGGGGTTAGACTAGACAACCTCCAGAGTACCCTGACAACCTCAGCCATTCTGTGAGTCTGTGATCTTTCTCCATATAACAACTTAGTTCTGTTAAAGACCGTTTTCCTGAGCACTGAGTACAGTACTTGTACATTTGCAAATCACCAGGGTGACAAAAGAATATCTAACAATATGGTTAAAAGACAGAAATAAACCCGAGTCAAGTGGCAAAAAGGTTATTAGCGAAATACTAGACACCTGGACAAGTCCCTGCATCCTTCGGTGGAACCATTTCCAAGCAGTCTCACCTTTCAAAATATTCTGCTCTTCTATTAATACTGCATGTGGATCTCTTAAACAGCTTTTGCAGTTCAGCTAAAAAAGTCATCACTGTGAGAAAATACTGCACCTGGTGAAAGTACTTTAAGGAACGTACAACCTGATCTGTAACACTTTTCTCACACAAATAACCTTCATAGTTTTGATTATGACATTAGTAGGATTATTTATGTCAGAGAGAAGCAAGGTTGGCATAGGAACTTAGGAATCACACTGACATAGCAAAACATTGTAAAATGGCAATAAAAAGGCCATTTAAGTTCTCTCGTTATGTCTATTCTGTAGTACAGAAAAGGGTCAGTAAATTGAACAAGCAGCTTTTACAAAGATGCAACCAGCAGGACCTTTTAGAGATTCCAGGCCTAACTTAAATGAATAACCATGTCAAAAAGAAGGTACTGGAAATAAGCAGAGTCCACGAAGAATGCCAAAAGTACCATCCACAAAGAATGCTAAAAGTACCGTCCACAAACTAAAACCAGCTGAGAGGTCAGGAAGTACAAAGATAAAGTTTGAACTGTCAAGAACCCAAGTGAGTTAGGTCTGGCAAAGTATATGAAACAAATAGTAAAAGGCTCTTCAGCAACACAAATTAAAAAGACAAGGAAAAAAGCTGGGCCACTGTGGAGGAAGGATGGAGCAGAAATTAAAGACAAGGTAAGGAAAGGCACTGAATAAGCATTTTGCCATAGTTTTCAATAGGAAGGATCAAGTTGTGTTTAAAGACAAAAATGGCATGAACAAGAAGAATGTGGGTGTGCAAATAGAAACTACCACAGATAACATGAAAACTTAAAAACAAATGCATCAAGTTTGAAGTCTGGTTAATTGCTGTCTCCAAGTTCTAAAAAATTCTGACACGTAGTACTGATCCACTGGCAAGTATTTTTAATAGCACTATCAAGTTGGGATTGAAGCTAAAAAAATGGAAATAAAATGTCTCTACATTAAAAAAGAACTCATGAGAAAAATAAGGCAAGGCGGCAGTTGGGAAATGACAAACTATTTCATTTGACCTCATTAGTATGAAAGGCCTTAAAACACATTTTGAGGGAAACAATACATAAAGACACAGAGATAAATGAAAAATGGGATAAAATGCAACAGAAATTTACCAAAGGGACACCAAAGAAACTAGCCATGTTATTTTCTTAGATGAGGTAAATGATTTTCTAAATATAGGCAGTGTAATAGATCTCATCCTTCAGAACTTTAGGAATGCATTTGACACAGTATTATACATTACTAAGGAATTTGAGGACTAAGGAAGAGACTTACTTGGTGGTTAAAAAACAGCTAAAGGAGAAGAAAATACAGGTAAGTGATATTAAAAAGGGTTTTATAGAGTCCATTAAGCAAGGATCTAGCAGTGAGGGTCTTTGGGATTCATTTTGGGGCTTCTCTGATGCCCTTTCACAGCTCTTGACCATCATGATCCAGGTACTCTTGTACCTGGCTACTCTTCTGCTGTCAATGCAGAAAAGCAGTGAAACTACACAAACAGAGCTGCTTGAAGATGAGAGCCATAGAAAGGGGGTAATCAGCAAGGTCACATGCAGAAAGTTCAAAGGTAAGTGAGGAGATACCAGGGCAGAGCCAAATGAGGACTGCAGTTGCCAGTGAGATTAAATGGGCAACTTTGATGCTTCAGTGAAAAAGGCAAGTGGGCCTCTACGACATGAGGAGGGAGATTTCCAGAAGTACCTAGGTAACATCAGTGATAATGTCCAAAGCATGGTCATACCTCACCTGGAATCCTATACACATTCAAGAAAGATGAGTTCAGATGGGGAAAGGTGCAGAAGAGAGCTTCTAAAATGAGTGAGCAAAGGGACGTGTCATATAAGAGCTATTGTTTTCCAGAGCCTTTCCAGCCCAGCCATCATAGGCTCACCCCTCAGCACCAAGGAGCTCTATCCAGCAGCTGTCACCAGCTTTGTAGTCAGCTGGGGGGAAAGGGGTGAATATTCCTCATACGAGGAGAGGCTGAGGGAGCTGGGAATGTTCAGCGTGGATAGGAGAAGGCTCAGGGGGATCTGATCAAACCATTTAAGTACCTGAAGAGAGGGTGTCAAGAGGATGGGGCTAGACTCTTCTCAGTGGTGCCCAGTGACAGGATGAGAGGCAACAGGCACAAACTAAAACACAGGAAGTCCCATCTGAACATCAGGCAGCACTTCTGTACTGCGAGGGTGACAGAGCACTGGCACAGGTTGCACAGGAAGGTTGTAGACTCTCCTTCCCTAGAGATCTTCAAAACCCACCTGGACACAATCCTGGGTAAATGTACTCTAGGGGACCCTGCTCGAGCAGGGAGGTTGGACTTGATGATCTCCAGAGGTCCCTTCCCACCTCAACTATTCAGTGTGATTCTGAAGTCCTCCATCCAAACATGCTAACAGAGCTAAGCTGTTCAGTCTTGCAATACAAGAACTAAGTAAGGATATAATTGCTGCCTAGGAATGCCTTGAGGAGGAGACCTCCAGGTGGGATAAGTGCTGTTTAATTTAAAGAGAAGCAATAGAATGAGAAGAAAAAGAAAAAAAAAAAAAGAAAAAAAAAGAAAAAAAAAAGAAAAAAAAAGAAAAAAAGACAGAAAGAGGGGGAAAAAAAAGCAGTATACACACCACAAATTCATTTAGGCTGTAAAGAATGGACCTAGCAATATGGCTATGACTTGCTCCAACAGCCTCCAAGCTGGAAGATTTAGGGCAAAATTACAGCCTTCAAGCTGAAACTTGATATGCAGTTGGAAGTATCACATTATATGATACCCTTTACAGCTGTCCAGAGGCATTGCTTATGTGCACAGGTCACAGAACATCCCTCAGCTCTTCCAGGCATAGTGTGGTGGTGATATTTTTTACTGCCTTGAGATGCTGTTGGTGTCATTTTGGGGGACATATCCAACAACATTTACTATTCCATTTTTCACATACTGGCTTCATTACAAAATCCATGTAAAACTAATTACACAGATAAAGGCTTTTGCGATAATGCAGGCTACTTGTAAGTGCAAATAAATAAATTGAAGAATGTAGGGCCCAAGATTATTTGAACAGCTAGAGCTCACAAAAATTTAATCAACAGGAGTTTTAATTAAGAAAAATTAAGCCTTTTGTGAAATAATCCAGGGAAAACTGTGGAATTGTTTTAAAATTGTTACTAGATGCTCGAACAGAGTTTGTCAGATGGTCTTTCTGTGCTCTAAAGCTGAGAAATTTAACAGAAATAGTACATTGCCATATTTTCAGCTCTTGTAGAGATGTAACCCTCCTGAAGTCAGTAAAGATTTGGCACTTGGTAACAGCTGAGAGAATCTAGCCCAAAAATTCCTGTTTGCAGATGATGACTTTGCTGTATTATTCACTTTGTCTTGGCACAGTCAATCAACAGAGGAAGTGCAGCGGAAATAACAAAGCCTTTTTTCTGTTTGTTGATAACATTTTTAGCACATTTAAGGAGAAATCTGAAGAACTACAGTAATTTCAGCACCTCAGAAAATATGTTGAGCACAGATAAAAGGACAGAGAAGACATCAGTACTTGCAAAATACAAAACAAAACCCTGGAAAATGTGTCCAAAAGGGGAATATGAACACTTAACCCTTAAAATGTTGCTTAACAAAGTATTCAAAAGAAGCTTCCCAGGACATAGTACCTATTTGAACCTATTTTAACACAAATTACTGGTTTTACATCAGAGATTAATCAGCATTCTGTATCCAAAATAATAGGTTCATGGGATCAGGCAGGACAACAGCATTTTACCAAATAGAATACCTTTGTATCCATCCTCACATTACCAGAGAGGCAACAACCTCCTAATTAGCGCATCTCCAACTTTAACCTTTTGTCTTGACTGCAATCTCTTAGATTAGTGGTGATATTCAGCCTCCTCAAAACTTCTTCTTTCAGAAATTTACTATTTCCATGGTAACAGCTGCCACTTTCATTCCACAAGCATCAAGAAAATGTGATTTCCCTCATATCGCTGGGCAAGGCTGGGTGTGCAACTTTGGCCTTTGTCAATGCCCTTTCCAGACAAAACTGTTTATTCCAGAAGAGGAAACAGGTGCAAGCATAATTCAGGACATAGTTGTTGGCTGATCCATGAAGCAAGATTGGCAACAGTCTGAAAGGGAGCTGTCGGATGACCCACCTGCAATGTCAGTATGTTTTGCAGCTGCAAGAGGGAAGGACAAGCACATTCAACAGCAACCACCAGACTTAAATCAATATTTTCTAGTTTGGGCTTATTTTTCTTCCTTTCCTTTTTTCTTGTTTCTTTGGTGACTCCACAAACAATACAAGACATCAGCTTAATATCCCCACAAGAATAGTTGAGAAACACTTAATGTAAATCAAGACTTCTCATTCAAAGAGCACTGAACTTAAGCCAAAAAGAACATCAGTTCACTGCTGAGAAGCTGACACAGCTTTAATGATCAGTGCCTTCATCTGCAACACTCACACGAGTTTATAACCAGAGCCATAATCTCAGCTGAAGTCAATTCTCAAAGTAGCATCAACTTCAGTGGGACCAGCAAACATTCACAACAAAGGCACTTTGTCTCCTGCTAGTACTGTTATTTTTTTCTGAAAGTCTATCGAATTGAAGACCTTTTCCAGAAAACCCATCTGTTCCGTGTGAACTCACTTGGACACCCCTATATTCTTTGAAACTAAAGGTTTCCAAGTCAACCTGTCAGGATGAGAATGGATCAAGTGAGATTCATATCTACTTCTCCAGCAATCCACAGAAATAATGGAGTTTTACCTTAGCCACAAATGGAAGATGATGTCAGAAAATAGAGTCACAGCTTTCCAAAGTTAGTATTACATGTTCTGTTCCTTAAATAGGTCCTTAAAATATATTTTTGATTTCTTAATGAATTTTTTTGCACTCTTGTAAAGGACTGGCAGACAGCAAAGAGACTGGAAAATTAAATACAAATTCAGCAGCTTTTTATTTTGCTTAATTCCTTATTGATCTTTTCAGCACTAGACTTGGTTATTGCTTTCCTTTCCTCATGTGCATTTAATTTCAGGTGTACAAATGCCTGTTGTTAACTGGGCAACTGGAAAACTTGAACTCAGTTTGAGTCTGGGCCTACTGTCTTAAGCTGAAACTACTAAGTGTTTGAGGACAGAAAAGTGAATAATGAATGGCTGAGCTTGTGCAAACTACAAAAACACTTCCTCTGTTCATTCCAGCAGATTTAAGTTTGATTAGAAATGCACTCACATCTGATTGTCTCATATCTGAATGTTTATTGTGCTTTTACATCTTCAGATTTTGTTACTGTCATATGGTATCAAACCTAATACAAATGGTAAAAATATAGCTTCTCCCTCTGTAGCTAAAAAGGAAAATGCCACTAGTTAGAAATGAATAACAGGCTGTAAACACACTACAAACACTAAGCCAGCATATTTACATGAGTACCACAGAACCTGGATGCCATTCAGATTCAACACCTAATTCTGTAGCTGGATCGTAACCCATAAAGGGCCAAATTGAAACCGTCAGTTCTGGTCTCACATTGGGAAAGACTGGATTTGAGTTTGAGCTCAGCATCCTACGTTCATGTTTATTTTCACTTCAGCTCATGAAAAAAAAAAAAAAAAGTGATTAAACCAGAATTGTTCATCCAGGAAAGATTTCAAAGGCTTGCCAAGTTCCAGACAATAGCCCATGGAAAAAACAAGTGCACAGATCTGCTGGCAGGAGGAGATGCCTCTATCCAGGCTCAACTTGCATGTGTTCCTAGGGTGGCTGTCAAAAATGGAACACCCTTGGGAAGGGAAGGATGAGGGAATTGATTGCACTGTACCTGTGAATGTCATTGAATACCCCTCAGATCTACTGCAAAGGAACACCAAAGAAATTACAGCAGAATAATGGAAAAGAAGAAGTGATTGGCAAGAAGGATCACCAGAATGGCTGGCAACAACACAGCAAGAAAAGCTTTTTAAAGGGAAACTTCTGCACTGTAGCTGTTTGTCATCTCAAAAGCAGCGATCTGCTGATTCCGATACCACAGCTCAGCATTGCAATCATACTGCAGCCACCAGAATTGTTGAGGTATTAGTTCGATACTCCACAGCATTAGCGTGCACCCTGTTTGCTGCCATCCCATGCAGCCAGACCCAGCTTCCACCTAGGAGAGGGGAGTGAGTCCACCTGCACTGGCTCCTGGAGTCTGCAGAAGCACGGGAGGCAAGCAGTGCTCTTTCTCCACTTTCCTCAAGGGTTGTTCTTTCTGCCCACTGAAATGCCAGAGCAGAGCAGAGTTGCTGCACACGTAGAGGTTGTAAAGATCTGTGTATCCTTAGAAAGCTGAAGGACCAGATTGTGCCAAGGTGGAAAGTTTTCATACTGAAGAAGGATGGAGAGGAGGGAATACTTCTAACACACGCCCCATAAATCTCACCTTTTGCTCAGAAATGTTAACAGGATTGTCCTATTAGTGTCATTACTACATTTTGTTGTTGTTGGTGGTGGTATCAGTAAGATGGTCGATTCAAATGGTGCTGCTTTGTCTTTGCACTGCTCGTGTCTCCAGCCTTCAGCAAGCAGTGCACAACTGGCCCTTCCTGCCCTGTGCCAGGGAGACATAAACAGCACAGCATCTCCGCCTTGCTGTCTGAGTTTTGAGCTTTTCTGTAAGCTTTTTGCTATATATCAATGGAACTCAGCCCACACCAATTGGTGAGCTAATTGCTGACAGAGCAGATGGTAAGATAGGCCTGAAAAAATATTTGGTATTTTTTTATCATGTGAGGGAAATATAGGAGAGAAAGGATGCGTGTGTGTGTGTGTGTGTGTTTTTTCCACTTCCTGAGGGCTGTAACAAAAGTTAAATGTAGTTTTTTATGATCAGTGGAGTTTGAGGAACAATTATCCAGCTCCAGTGAGTGCATACCTTACATCGGGCTCTCATTTCCTCCTCGGTGGCTCTGTCTGTCTCCTGGGCATGTCATGTGCTGGGGGTTCACAGACTGCCAGCTCAATCTGCTCCAGGCACCAGTGTTCAGAGGGAAGCACTGTGAAGCAATTCAAGATACCAAAAGCAGGAGCAAACTCATAAGGTAGTCATGATACAGATGTAACCTTTGTTTTTATATTTGATGCAGTTATCTTGGAGGGATGCTAGCACAGTAATGCCCTCTGTGGAAGAATATTGCTCAGCACTAACTTTCCAGTGGCGGCTGCCATAAATATTCAAACAGAGCTATAAACAGCACGGCACTATAAAAAGCAGCAACAGTGGCCTGTGTGAGGATCAGACCTGCAAACGTGATGCTCCAGAAGAGATACTCCATAGCAGCTACTCGGGCAGAGGGCTTCACATTTGGAGAAGGAGGCAGGAGAGCTCGCCAGCTGGCGTTCCAGCAGTCAGCACGCTTAGCTGCTGGCCAGCACTTTCAAAGTTGCACTTTGTACCCCTCGCTTCACAAAGGTCACACGAGCAAACTGTTGGGGCTTAATAGATCCAAGATGCATTTGGCTCTCATTCCAAGGCTCTTTCTCTGATTTTAATAACAATGACAACGGAACAAACATCACAATAGCTACACAGAAAGGGGGATGCACAAATGTGCAACACTTGACATATGGAAGGAATTTGAAGCCATTCAGACTACTCACATTTTCATGGGAATGCTGCAGATATTGACAACAGAAAGAAAAACATAAAGTGGGAGCAAGAAGCTTATGTCCTGACATGCTAATGTGTATTGTTAGAGAGGAAAGTAAACTGCAATGTTAGCTATGCTGAGCATTTTCAAAAGTTGTGTTTATTTTTGTGTTTCCTTTCAAAAATAACGTTTTAATGAATATGCTGCATGCTGGGTCTGTGGCACTGGTAGTGTGTCCATCACCGTGGTACCTGGGCACTCCAATAAATGAATGATTAATCAGCAGAGCAAATGAAACAAGCAGAGAGCCACCAGGCACTGTGACAAGCTCTTTATGGACCTGCCAGTATATCTCTGCCTGGACCTTTACCCCTCTGGGCTTTTCACCGTCCTATCTTTCCCCCACGCTCTCATGATAAGCAGCTCTTTTCTCCAAACAGTGCTAAGGGATACAGAGATCTCAGAGCGGCTTGGGAGGAAGGGTGGGACTAGTAAAACAAATATTTACATCAGGAAAACATTTCTTAAGGACACAGTAAGAAAAAAATAGTTTCTTTTGCACAAACTAAGCCCATAATGAATCGACAAAATTTGTTATGCCTACCATGCCATCAGCATGGCCACTTTAAAATGACTTTTCCAAAGAGGGAAAACAAATCTTTCCCTCGCTGAGGGCCTAAATGACCTTTAGGAAGACTGATGCAGGCCATATGTGAGCACTGCTGTTAACATTGTCCAATAATAATGAAAAGAACATATAAAAACATGTGGCTATGAGCCTTCTGAAAAAAATAAAATCTGGAGGTTGCATCAGCCCCTCCTCATGCTTCAAACAAGTGGTAAGTGAATGACAATTTTGATGTTGGCTTTTGTTTAACAGATGTGCATGCAACTACTTTGAGCTTTGTCTGACTTGGGATGCTGAGGCAGAGACCTCTGGGGCATTAGACAAAATGATGCTATTGAATCATCTGCCCCTTGCTGTTCTGCTTTCTGTGCAAACTCTCTGAGGAGCACAGGCTTGCATACAGGCCACCTTCAGAAAGGCCAGCTCCCTTCAGCACTGGAGGACTTAGCAGCTACAATACAGACCTCACTGAAGATGTTTTCTGTTTTCTGTGACCAGTCAGGACACTAATTCTGCAGTCTGATTAAATTACTATCATGTGGAGCTTTTCCTCCTTACTACAGCTGCTTCAGGCTTATGAATCATAGAATCATTTAGGTTGGAAAAGACCTCTAAAATCAAGTCCAGTCCTTAACCTAGCACTGCCAAGTCCACCGCTGAACCATGTCCCTAAGCATCCTCCCCATTTCAGTTTTTCCTTCAAAAGAGGAACAAGTTTTGGTGGCAATGTCACATTAATAGCAATGAAGACTTGCGAGCTCTTTTCCCAATGCAGATAAAATGTGCCTCAGCAACAGTTTTGAAGGAAACAAGGAGCACTGCACCACCCACCCACATTCAGCTGTGAAACTCTGGGTTTAAGTTCGCTCCGAGCATCAGTCTGATTCTCTCTGTTACCTCCCTTGTGTCTAAATTATATCCATCACTGTCACCTCTAAAGAGTCAGATTTTCTGCGTATTTACCGGCTTTATGATCGAAGCTGACGGAAGATATGTTTGTCTAGATTTTGTAAATGGTTTTGAAGATCTGTCTCAGCTAGGATGATGAATCAAGAATATCAGCTGGGCAAACAGTTTAATTTTGAATGAATTCAGCCAAAACGAATTACTGAAAAACTGATAGAAATCTTTCAAGTTCAGATTATTTCACATACTGCAGCAGTAAATATTCCATCCCTTCTTGCCATCTGACTCACCAAGAATAAAACCGGAAGAATCAGCACTGAAGGCAGCTTCTCAGATATACAACCAACTTTGGATACTATAAATAGGTGTGAGAAGCCACTTTTCTATTGCAGCAGGGAGTACAGCCTTCAAACTGTTTATCCCTCAACTGACTACATTTCTGCATAATAGCAATTCTGTTAAGCAGCCTAAACATGAGAGTTTTCTGACAAAACCCACAAGTGCCTAGACCAGCAAGTGCAAATAACTATCCCATGGCACAGTTATCTATGGGAAGTACCTGGGTTATGTTCTCTTTGCTCCATTAATATTTAGGGAAAATATTTTCAAATACTTTGTGGGCTGTGGGTGTTTTTGTTTGTTTGTTTGTTTGTTTGTTTCTCCCAGATACTTTGTAGTCAGGAAGAATCAAAAATAACAGCATGAGTGTTGAAAATTACAGGTTAAGGATGGAAACCTCTAGAGGCCAGCCTCCTGCTCAAACCTGTGCCACCTTAGAACAGGTCGCTCAGAATTAAAAGGAAAAGAAAAGAATTCAAAGCAAAAAGAAATTAAAAAATGAAGACTTCCCTAATTCCCCTTCGGCACCAGAAAGGAAAAAAAAAAAAAAAAAAAAGAAGAAGGAGAGGCACCTTTTCCTGAAACATATGACCAATATGGAAAAAGTCTACAGCCGCCCCCTTCGGTTGACCTAGTTCCCTATCTGTCTTGATGCAGGTAGCATTTAGCCCAGTGTGTGGCGAACTCCAGCTCAGTTGCCAGCACTGCTCTGCCACACTCGAGGCCAGAAAAGGCCAGGAATGCTGCATGTTCTGCTCCAGTGACAGAGAAAATGCTCCATATCGTTCACGAGCAGCCCCTTCCGAGTTAATTAAGGAAGGGAGCCCAGAGCTGCTGAAGAGGGTACATCCAGCTCTCAGCTGGGAAAGCAAGGCCTCTAGGGCAAGGGCTGGACTGCACAGCAAAGAACAGGGTGGGGGAATCTTATGAGATCTGAGTGAAACCCAGATGACTCATCAGAAAGTAAAATGTTCCTATTTTGGCAAAAGGCTGAAATAGCAGCTCCGGGTTGTGCTGCATGCAGCACAGCAATAGATGACCCCGAGTGCCTGGGACAAACTCCTGTGCATGGTGATGTTGCTAACAGTAGGGACTATTTCACATCTCATTAACCAAACAGGTTTACATGACAATTAACACGTTTACTAGCAGCACCTTTTTTTGCAAGCGGAACTTGGGCTTGAGATTTCAACATTTTTAGACAACTGTTTTGTGAGTGAAGATGAAGAAATAATTTCTTCTGACTCAAGGTTACAAGGACTTACGTCCAGAACAGGCACAGGAGCATCTTTGTCAACATCCTGAAGGACACTGCCTCCAGACCTTTGGCATCCACGAACTTTCCCATAACTTATATACAAGGGGGGGACACCTCGTACATCTGCAGCTCACCATTCAAAGCCTAGCCCTTCGCATCGGCAAGGTGCCAGTTCTGCCACTTCATGAGCTGACCATAGAGAGGCCAAACGTACCAAAGTCACACAAAAAGTAGTCGGTCCCATTTCTCAGTGGCTCCCCACTACAAGAGTCCCTTTGATCAGATGTGTTGTGATAGGAGCCAAGAGAAAACTCCTCAGCAAACAACAGCAAGCAGTCACGTTAATTTCACTGAAAGTAGGTATCAGCTATAAGAGAATGTTTATTGTCCCAGAGCTTCACATTTTAGATCAAGAACTAATCACTCCCACCAGATACAGCTTTAAAGAGGTGTTAGTACGTAAGTGAGGATTTCCTCAAACTGCAGTTACCTTTCTCTCTGGGGTTTTTGTTTAAGACCATCTGTTAAGATTTCCATCTTTTGGGGGAATAGATATGCAGCTATACAATAAAAACTAGTATACTGGATAAAAAAATAAAGAAAGAAAAAATTGGAGACTGGAACTTGTAGGTTTCAAGATCAGGGGGATTCTGACATTCATCGAGTCCTTTCCCTGTCAGATGGATGATGCCAACCCATGGCAAATAGTGACAAGCTCTATATGTGTTATCTTTCACCTCCCTCAGGCACATGTTGCAAGGAAGCTGTGTTCTAAACAATGAATAAACAAACAATCATCACAGTAATCTTCTACACGTTTTGGCACACAAAGCACAGACAAATCACTGTGCCATTTCGTTACCTATCACACCACTTACAAAATAAATCCTGGCTCATGAAGAACAGTAGATAGCATTTCCTTTAATTAGCATTTTGAAGCTGATAGTAATTTTTAGAATATGATTTATCCCTCTTATTTATCAGCCTGCCTTGTTTCAGATGGGTACTGTCTGACTGACCTCTAGATACCCTTGCACTTGCTCTGTGATATCCCCAGAATGTCAATGTTCAGTTCTTCATCTTTCATTTCCCAAATGTTTCTTATTGGTCACTTCTGGTATCAGTGGCAGCTGAAGTGGAAGTTTATCCTCTGATAATCTGTACTGCTTTAATGGCTCCTAGCATCCTGAGGATATTTTCCAAGTGTTATGGTGACACCAGCTGAGATCTTGGCAATAGAAAAGTGTTTTGTATGCTTATTTCCTAACTTAGTCTCTCTCTTCTTTTTTTTCTTCTTTTTTTTTCCCCCTGCTTTCCAAACCCTGTCAGCCCATTTATTTCTGTGGCTTAACTCTTTCTGCTATTGTTAGAGTCATTGTTACCAGTTCTCAGTATCTTTCTGATAATAAAGCCTTTGGAAAATCTGAGGGTGTTCTCACCATGCATCTGAGATCTCTTAGTAAATTTCTCCAAATCTCTGAGTCACATTTTTCCAAAAGCTTAGCAAAAATCCCCTCTAAAAGGAACAACAGTAGCCTCATATTCTTTATACATTTCCCCATAAACTAAAGTCCCAAAGACAGTGAAACGATGAGCATGTTTCAAACAGTGCTAATACAAAATATTGCACATAAAACAATCACCAGTTTTAGCTCATCTCCAAAATAACGTATACTTAGAAGTGCTTATCCCTGTAGCATCACTAGCTGTTTTTCCCAAGATAAAATTAGTCGTGCACCACCATGCCTGAAAAAAGCAAAATTCCCTCATAATTTCAATCACTCTGTTTCCTCCTGACTTTGATACAGCTGACTGAACACCTATGATCTCACTCGGAAGAGAAGCTGAGTTTGCTCACCTCGGTCACCTGCAGGATCTTTGAAATGCCTCCTCTTCTGTTCCTTCCAAAGGGTGCTTTCCTGCATCTCCCCGTCCATTCCGGAGTGCGCCGAGCGTGCTGTCATCAGTAAGTTCTGGCTAAGTTATCCTATGTAACTCTGAAGAAAAAAGGAGAGACTCGGAGAGATGCTAAAGAAGGTCTCCTTTCCTCTCTCTGAAAATGTTGTTTTCCCGGTGGTCTGTCACAGTCAGGTCTTCAGTAGTAAACTGAACAATCTACCCTCCTGGCTCTTCTTTTCTTCTTTTTCTTTCCTTTTTTTTTTTTTTCTTTTTTTTTTCTTTTTTTTTGTAAACACATAATCAGTGCTTCAAACCCTGTAGGTATCACAAACCGTATTTCTCTATTGCCCTCTGCTGACTGCTAGCTACCACCACCTTCTGGGACGGTCTGCAAGCAGCAGATCCGCGCTACGCTCTTCTCACCGCCCTCCCTCGAATCAATAATGATGCACGATGCCCAAAAGTCGACACAAATCATCCTGGTTTTCCCTCTGTTACAAAACACCAGGCAAGATTTACAGCTTGTTGGTCAGCCGTGGTAACTACAAAACATCGAATATGAGCAGAAGCAGGAAGCAGTTAGTAACTTGGGTCTGCTAATGTGCTTTGTGTGAGCAGAAACCAGGAAAACGCAGAGACAAATGTGTTCTGCCTTGAAATGCAGGTGAATTTATCCCCCCCGATGCCACAAATACGGTAGCAGGGAGCTGAGCATCAACTGATTTTAAGGATCTGGTCCTGGCAGCACTGTCTGTGCAGAAATATGGGCATTTGATGGGAGTTCTGCAGGAGACCCGGAGAGAGCCCGGAATTGCAGGCCAAGGCTTGGTGGTCATTTTCCCCTCTGCTTCCAGAGTTTTATTTGTGTAGCACCACACCTAACATGCGGAGCAGTTTCTGTCTCTTGAGGCATGTAATGGGACAAGAAACACTATACCTGAAAGGCACTGGGAGGTGCTGTTTGCACTGCTTTTACGATATGATCTATAATACAAAGAGAAAACAGTGGAAAAAGTGAACTAGTGGAAAAAGGGGAACGGCCGAACCTAGTTGCAGGAGCAGAAGAATAAAATTTATGTGTGTTTCAGAGAGACTGGAAGAGACTGAGGGGAAAAAAAATCAGGGATAAGAAGAGGGTAAAAGCAGGCTGAGGAGAAGGAAAAGAAAGAAAAATGCATCCTTTGCACTGTATCAGTCAGTGCTTTATGAGACATTACAGCAGAGCCCCCCCGGAATATCTCCCTGCCGCTGGGCAGCACAGCACGACCTGTCCTCCCTGTTCCTTCTCTGCAACCGAGTCCCTCCAGGCCAGGCAGACTTGTGTGGGTTTAGTCGCTAAAAATTATAAATTATGGAAAGGACACACGTCGTTCGCCACAAAGCTGTTGATTGATGGACACTGGTTGTGTTTGAAACAGACATTACGAGGCACCCCTGCTCTGTGACTCAGGAAGGCAGGCTTCACGCAAAAACTATCACCAACAAAGTCTGCAACCCCATGACAAGAAAATGCAGCATTGAAGAGCCCATTGAAAAATGTGTTTAAATTCAAAAATAAAGCCAGCAGAAGCTCTAATTGTAGCCATTATGAACATTTTATTAACGACTTCAGAGTTACTGACTGTACCATCAAGGTCTCCTGTTAAAGAAAGCCCAGAAATTCATTTCTTTTCCACTTCTAAAGCCCTCATCTCCTCTGTGTTAAAAAATAAGAAATAATTATATTTATTCAGATTCCTTAATAGAATATTGAAGCCTGCTCAGATGAATACCTCTCCTAAATGAACACCATTACCAACAGATCAAAGCAGAAGAACGTCTAGCAAATGAATGGGGCCGAGGGAATTAATAAAACACACATCGAACGATGAAAAGCCGAGTTGTTTTTATTTTTTTTTTTTTTATTTTTAATAGGAGCACATTTGCGGAGTGATAAGGCCAAGTACACCGTTGCTAAAATCTGGACGGGTGCATCGTATGGGCGCTTCCGAACACTAAGTGGGGTCCTTGGTTGAAATCATATCTTCCAGGTGGCAACAACTGGCAGAATATGTATATATATATATATATATATATATATATATATTATTTCCCCTCAGGTAAAGTTCCCTTTCCCACAGAGGAACTCTGAGGCGCCAAGGCGCGGGCGGCTGCCCCCGCCGCCTCCCCTCAGCGGCCCCAATGGCCGCCGCTGCCCCAGCGGCTCTCCGGGCGGCTGCCGCCCAGCCGTGCCGACACCCCGGCGGCAACGGGGCCGCCCCGCCGCCGGTGTCCCGGGGCTCAGCGCCGAGGGAGAGGCACCGGGTCCCGTCAGAGCCCGGAACCATGGCGCTGAGCGCGGGGAGCCACCCCCTGCGCACACACTCACACAGAGAGGCAGGCACAGCCCTTCCGGCGGGGCGGGCGCTGATCGCCATGGGGCCGCACGGGCGCTTCTTGGAGGAGGCGGCCAGGGAGATGGCGGCCGCCTGCCCGGGACAGGCGCGGTTCCTGCTGTGAGCGGGGACACGGGAGAGACGGCCTGGGTCGGGGGGGGGGAACGAAGGGAGGAGGGCAGAGAGAAGGGGGAAGGAATGGGGCGGGGGGCTCCGCCCGCGGTGACTTAGTGCCCCTCTGTTTTCTCTCCCCCTGCAGGTGGACGCTGGCCAGGCGCCGAGGCGAGTGAGGAGAGCCCGGGGCAGGGCGCCCGGCGTGGTGTTGTGGCTGCATCTGAACCACACGAGTCAAAACATTGATAATGCTAACGTAGAACCATGCTTTGTAACGCTTATCTATAGATTATGGTTACTTAAGTTTTACTCTTTTGCCTATACATCGTTATTTCATCTAAGTTTTACTCTTTTGCCCGTAGATCATGATTATTGAAGTTTTACTCTCTATTAACCCATAGATGATGAATTTGGGAAAGAGAGGATATGTCCTCACTGCTTCCAGTTCCTGCTTCCCGTTAGCCGCCGGGTGCGTCTCAAGCCAAAGATGAAGGTGACTCCGCAGATAGAGAAGATTCTCAAGCGAGAGGCAAAGAGTTACAAGCTCAACATGAGACAGACAAAGCTTTTGAAAAAGTACAGGGACTCCAAAAGTGTTCTGGTAAGGGTATTCACTTTGGACTGCCAAATATTAGATGTTTCCCTGAAGCCTTTCATTGTCATAAAAAAAAAAAAAAAAAGGATACAGCAATCTTTCTTTTAGAAGTGGAGCTCACTCCTGCATGTGTCTTTTTTTCATGAGAATATAGTTCTTTTTTCCTTTTGCTATAACTTTTACTTACATTTACAATCAAAAATTTTAGAATCTACCTTCTGCAATAAAGAGATGAAGAGTGCAATTTCAAGAACAGACATCTTTTATTTTTGCCTCTCTCCCACCTTCCTCCGCCTCTCCACCCCCGCCAAAAAAAAACCTTCACGTCAGAGGAAACAGCTCCGCTCTTACTGTGATCTGTTTAGCACCAATCTGGGTAAACTGCAGATGTCTGAGATCTTGCTGAAAATTAAGTCATTTCTTCCTGCCAGGAAGCTCCAGCATTTCCACTGTCAACTACTGTATCATTTGCATAGCTTTGCAAAAGTGGCAGGAGTGGCAGATTTTTGCCTGCCTTTTTTTTTTTTTTCCTATTTATGTGAACGTGGTAAAACCACAGGCAACTCTATTACATGTAAAGCTTTAATGCAATAGTGTAGATCCTAATAATCCATTTGAGTTTGTAGAAATCCATTGCTAAGAATCCCCCAAAATATACCTAAGAAAAACATTCCATTGACTGAAGTCAGGCTGTTTTTGCCAGTGTGCGTAGCTTCATGTTTACTGCCTTTGTTTCAGCTCTGAAGAAGGGCTTGAGTGACTGATGGATTGTCAAGGGTTTTTTTGTGTTTTTTTTTTTTTTTGTTTTACTAGCCATCTACAAAAGTTTTTGCTCAATGCACAAGTTTTTCTTCATTTACCTCAGCAGACCATCACGACTACAGCAGATTATTGTTACCTTCTGAACACATTGAATTTTTTATGTTTGGCTGAGTATTATTGTTTATAGGTCTTTCAAAACTAAACCACTTCTGAAATTTAAACAAGCTAATGTTGCTCTTGAGGCTTTAGTTCTTTTTTCCTAGAATTACTGAAGAATATAAGATTTAATGCTGTGAAGAACAATAGCATATGTTTAATCTAGTGTTGCAAAGGCATGCAGTACTATTAAAACAGGTTCTGTAAATGGATGTCTTAAAAGTGAGACAACACTGTACTGTGCCCAGCAGTTCCTGGTACTCTTGGCATTTTCTCAGATGAGAGCCTGCACATTTGGGAGGTAAAATTTGCTCAGCCAAAAATTAATAAGGAGTCAGTAACACAAACTAAGCAAATACTGTAGATGTTATCAGACCTCAGGGGAAAAAAGAAAAAAGGCACTCCAGATGAGCATTCAAGGCATTACCCTTTCCAAATTCTGGATCATAAATGACCAGCAAAAAAGAGCAAGATAAAGGCTATCTGGGAAGCTGGATGCTTTGCTTTATTTTTCTGCTGTAGTATCACAAACGTTTAGTGTGCATTAAGAACTGTCTCTTTTGACGATTGGTGAACAGTATCCTGGAGAATTATGACGGGCACTTAGTTTTGTAGCTAGAGAGATTCTTAGGATGTGTTGTGCATTTATATGAGTCATTTAAGATTCAGTTTAAAATAGGGCCAGTTTAAACTCTGGATAATACTCTAATCTTGGGATGTAGTTACAGTTTGCTGCACTTGTGTTCTGTTCAGTTCTGTTTGCATTTGTGCTGTGGATTATGATTTAAATACTTCTGGTATTAAGTATTTAAAATACTGGCAGGAACTGTCAGCTTTCAAAATTAGCAATGTAGATCCCTGTAAGCTAATAAATGAGCTTTGTGAAAATGAGAATTCAAGTGTGGTTGAGAATTAAACTAAGGAACAGCAATATGACAGGTGGTGCCTGTGATGCCTTTCTGGAGTGAACTGTGTATACAGTCCAGGGAGCGAAAACTAGCAGTGCACTGCTATGTTTACTCCACTGATTCCTGCATTGTAAAGCATTGACCTCCATTTATATTCTGTGGAGTGCTAAACGGTCATGTGGTGCTGTGTTTTTTCCCCATCTGATTTTCAGAAGAGCTAAAAATACATCAATACCTGGGCTGCGTCAGTTAATGATCTCTCTCTCTTTTCGTTTGTTAGTCTGACAAAATAATGTCTAGACATAGTCAAAACACCTGAAAGCACTTCATTTAAGCAGTTTTAAATTGAACTCTTTCTAAGCACTCTGAATTTAGGTAAATTTATGCACTTTGAAATAAATGATGTGCTATAGATGTTTTCAAAACCCCTCGGACTTCTTTGTGACATTCTTCCAAGTATGCTTTTTAACCAGAAACATCATGTAACTATGTTTTTCAGTCAGTGTAATTGTGTGCCTCAAAACTTGTCTGACTGTATTATTCCCGTGTGTCTTAATAAGAGTAGTTGCCATGGCAGTAAGGGATATTAGGAGTATCTGACAGTCTCTGTGCCTCTCCCATGTTACCTGTTGTGCTTCACCTCTGTTACGTACTGTGCTGCTGGAGGTTCCCTGCAGACCAGTAAAGTAAACAGACAAGTAGAAGATAGAACTTCCTCAGTATTGTAGTAAATATTTTAGTGCTATTAAAAAGCCCCTTCTTTGTTCACTAAGACTCGCTGTTACTAGTTATGGATGGGTATTTCTTGAGAGTTTGGAAATTTATATATTTATCTCAAGACTCTGAAAATTTGTAGTATAACTTCACTGGGGTTGGCGTATACTTTATGATTTTTAATCACTTTGTATGTCACATTTTTTAGCAAAATATGAATACCACTACTATATATTCACAAATACCATACATCCAGTTCAGGTGCTGTTTCATCTTCTGGTTTTGACAGGGTTGTTTTCTGTATTTCAGTGAACTATATTAAAGGCAGGGTTAAGGGTCTCCTGAAATCAGTTGCTAGGACTGGAGTCATTTCTAGATAAATCCACGGGATGTGTTTGGCTTAAGAAGCCTGAAATAAAAACACTAGGTGTAAAGTAAATACTGCTTTTTAAAATCTCTGTGTTTCTCTTAGGCAAATATTTAACCCATATTAATAGAGAGTTTGGATAATTCTTGGAATAGAATGGTTTAGATAATTCTTACAATGGCTTTAAAAAATAAAAGGGGAAGGACTGATAGAGTGGTTGATAATTTCTTTATTCTCTCCATAGCTGATTACTTGCACCTCATGCAACAAAACAACAAGACGTTATGGTAAAAGCAGGGATTTTCTGGCTACCAAGGCACAAAATTCTGGCACTCCAACTATTAAATCTAGCCTGAGGACACCAGATGTAAAAACTCAGTCTGCAAAAAAAATGACACCTGTAAGCTGCAATAGGCTGGGATCCAAAGGGAACACTCCCTCATCTCTTCCCAGGTATCTGTTTCTCTCCTATTTAAAGAGGCACTGGACTGAGTAGAGCATAATGGATCTTGTTGGGAAGGGGAGGCGTGCTGATTGCAAATCAGTCACTTAATAAACTTGTAATTGATAACCAAGTGTTTTTCCTTAGTGGACTGGTTAAGGAGATCCATTTTGACTTCCCAGCTTTTAAAAGATTCCAATGAAATGTGACCGTGTGCCAAGAATGCACAATAATGTTTTTGTCATTAATGTGAAATATATAGCTTAAAATTTGCATAAAAAAATTATACTTCCAACTGCTCACCTGTATATGAAAACATACTATTTACATTTAAAATTTTTGCTTAAATTACATGTGTCCACTTTCATAGTTAGTTGATATTAATTACGATTTCTCGCCTTTAAGATATTTGAGTCTTTTGTTTTTCAGAACGCAAGCATCCGGACAGGTGACAAGGAGTTCCGGTTCCAAGACTCCCCGAAACTCCAAGTTTCACTTTTCTAAACTAAAACGGATGCTCAACCTAGAAGAAAAAGAGAAAAGCCAGAAGGCAGATTTGAAAACCTTCTTGACTTTACTTTAATTATTCACTGTTTCTAAGTAACAATGATTACAGCAATAAGTACTGTTCTGATTTTGGTAAATAAACACAACTGGTGATTTCGTTAAAACTCAAGCTAACAGCGTGTACCTGGTGTAAGAGTAGACCATACATTTAAGAATCCAGCTCTCTAAGAAGACTGATTGTCCACAGGAGGGAAATGAGGAAATAATCTAATGTGCTTGGGAATCTGGAATGTGTCTTGCAGTCACTGGTGGCCCAAGAATTAAATTAGGATCTGTCCTTTGTGGAAGCTGATAATACTGGATTCATCCGTCGTCCAGTAGGACCAACAGATAAGTTGGCAGACCAGGAGTGGGGGCAGAATAGAGTTTAGTGTGGTTTCCTCCACTTGCCCCACTATTTCTAAGGTAACGTGTAACAACAGAATTCAGAAGATCTCAAAGATCTCAGCCCTATTTCCCAAATTTAAAACGAAGATGCTTTCACCAGCACCGTCTGCAGGTACAATATTTTCAAGGGTCTAATGTACTGTCCAGGAGTGTCACTGTCTTTTGACATGTATGGTAATTTAAGTGTATTACACAGCCTTTATGAAGGCTCCAGAATAACTTAACCTTGTAGACAGCACTCACATACAAAGAAAGATAAAACAGTTTATCACCAGATTAAGTATCTTCATTTTCTAATGAATGTTCCCTGTGATTTGGACTCATCCCAGGATAACACAGAGGGGAGATAGGACAGCAGAAAGTTGCTATTCAGGATTGGGTTTATGCTCTGCGTGTAGTCTGCAGTGAAAGTCCTGAAAATCATGCATATGGTTTCCCCTCTGAAAAGACAATCTACCAGTAAAAAACATTTACATTCTTGGCCTTAAAGCTCTGTGTTTTCCTTTTTTTTAACTTTTTTTTTCTTTTAATAAATAGCATATTCAGAGTATTTTAATAAGCATGTTCAGCTTCAGTGAGCACCATTTAGGAAACAGGACCAGCAAGTTGACAGACTTAAAAACAATTGGAGGCAGGAGAGAATAGTTTGTTGCAATGTCTGGCAAATGTGGCAAAGGCCAGCATGTAACCTTTTTGTATTTCCTATACACTCACACAACAGTTTTCAAAGGTTCGCCAGTTGGTTTCTTACATACGTGTACAACCTAATCAAGTGTCATTCTTGGATCAAAATGTGAACCTTGGAGTTAAACCATTTTGATGTAGAACTTTGTATTAAGTCATCTGTTATTACTATGTTTATGATCTAGTCCTGTGTAAAAATACTGTCATCTTGTTGATGGAAAACTCTTATTATAAAAAAAAAATTTGTAAAACAGATTTTAGAATAAATTTTTTATATTTAAAGAGTGCACATTAGGTAATATACTGTTCTGCTTCCTGTGAGGCTCATGCCAAAACAGCTTGGATATCTATATGCTAGTGCAAGATGCACCAACGTAAATGTTTTAGGTCAAATCAGGAGTATGGTTTTGAAGCTTACCTCCCCAACTGCCCCTTTTTACTGTGCTTTTTATGCAACACTGAGTAGTCTCAGAGTATGTCAATGACATTTCATTTGGATAAAACAACAGATTATGGATAAAAGCGAAGTAGACATGCTCTATGAGCACAACTGATGTGGTCCAGCCACTAATGGGTTATCTGTCCATAAACCCACGAGTTAATCTGAAGTTCACATGCCCCAAAAAGGGTGTTGTGGATGGCAGGCACTGAGCTTCAGGTATTTTGTATGCCACATGTAACTCTGTTGCAATATGGTATTTGTTAATGCTCCAGACCACATCTTCTTCTGTGTAGACTGACAACAGGAGTTGTCAGAAAAGTTCAGATGCTTTCTTATAAAGGATCACTGTCGTAAGACATTAAACTTATGTTACCATGGGGAAAAGTAAGGAATCAGTATGTGCCATTCCTTGTTTTACAAATATACTTCAAAATGCCAGGCAGAAATAGCTTTGATATTTTTTTATCACCTGAAAATGAATGTTGCTTTTATGTTTTTCTTAAGCCTCTAAGAGTAAATATATTTATTTATTTATTTATTTTCTGTGTCTGGACTACATGCATATGTGTGTGTGTTTATGTATACACATAAACACATCAGCTGTGTATATATACATATATAGACACATATACATACATCTGATGCAGGCTTTGGAGTAGATTACGTTCCTGTACTTGACAAGACACTGAAGGCACTGAAGGCTTTGCTGGCTGCAACAGACTGTTACTGAGCCCCCCTGCCAAACACCTGCCATGCAGCGTTACTCATTTACATGTAAAGAGCTAGAACATCTCTCTTTGTCAAGAGGAAAAGGCACTGATACCAGTGAGACCAGAATTTTACCAAGATTTTGTAAAGCAAAACCAAGAAGTTTCACTATTAGGCACACGCCCCTGAGTACAAGTATTTAATTACGGATTTAGAGTTATTATTTCCCAGCTCATATAATTCTACTTATGCAATTATACTGCATTATCTTTGATACTAATAGGATGATAACACCACGCTGAAAATGTTACAAAAAGCAGCTTAATATAACCACCTCAGTGAAAGCTTATTTATTCTGAAACCACTTTAAGACATTTTCACATTTTTGTATATTGGGAACCTGAGACTGGAACAGTACAAACGGTACCTCACACCCAACCCTTCCTCCCTCCCAAAGCGACAAAAAACTTGTCCAAACCAGATGGTAAGATGGTATATCAGCAATATTTCTTTTTTTTTTTTTGAATTACAGCTTTAGAGATATGACCCAGACTTCTTAATGCACTGCTTCCTTATTGAAAAATTTCAGTTTATTGTACAAAATACAAATACAGAGAGTAACAAACTTCGAAATCACTATTGATCATTTCCTCAGCATCACCCTGTGATTTTGGTTTCCTCTTAGGTATAGGGAGCAGCTTACATTAAGACCAATGCACAAAATGAGATTGAATATGCAAGCAATAAACAGTGATTTCAAAGATGTTTTTACAACGTTTTATTCTATTAAATATGAAAGAGCATACATACAGGTGTTATTTTAAGGACATAAATTACACAAGGATTACACAATCGGTCAGAAGAGCACAATAATGAAACATCTTTACATTTCAAACTTTTCTCGTTAGCTTTTAACAAATGAGTCTATTTCTGTTGCAAACAAGTAACAAGAGTGCTATTGAACTTTTGCAAATTCCCACAAAAACATCATGCTTAGTAGGATACTTTAAATGTTGTAAAGATGAAATCAGAATTAGGTTTCTAAATAACACGATGGAAGAGATTTACTACTTAATCAAGATAAATGACACCCTGAAATAGGAGCCGAGACAAAATTGGTCATTCATTAAAATGAAAAAAAAAAAAAAATCCACTCCAGACAGTACATTTGAATCTGCTTTCTTTACTTGTAGGAATACTCAGTGTGATTATATGCATGAGCAATAATCAGAACTGGCCCTAAATATTTATAAATGTAACAGTCACGTTTCAGACGTGATGGTTTCCAATTTCACTAATCTTTCCACAGCAGAAAAGCCAGGAATCAGTTTGTTCACGTTTCAAAATCCAGCTCTTGTGTAGAGGGCCAATCAAGCCTATGCGTGATCTCCATGTTCATCTGTGCAGGGAACTACTGCATCCCAAGTATGTATTTTGGGTAATCACTAAATTACCAGACTGAGCAGCCACTGGCTCGGGAGAGGAATATTAGCCTGTCAAAAATACTAAAACAATGTCTTTTTAAACTTCAGGAAAAGAGGAATGTAATTTTATTATAGTGAAAGCTCTCAGTTTGACATTCAGAAAACTACTCAGATAAAATACATATTAAGCATGTAGTCTGGGTTGTGTTCCTAGGGATTAGCTGAGGTGCTTCAATGTATTACTACAAACATTACCTGAGTGAGACAGACAAACTAATGTTACTGCAGTGTACACTTTAATTTTCAAAAGGAGCAATGAAACACAATTTCTAAGAACGGCTATTTTTGTAACTAAGGGCTTCACGTTTATTTTTAGAACTGGAGAATTGGGGTAATGTTCTGGGTAGTTTTCAAAACATTTTGCAAAAATACAGCTTGATCCTACAGCCCCCAGAGTATACAAGCAGTCCCAGTGACCTCCAAGGTAAGCATTCTCATATGGCAAAGAGCTGCAGGATTGTCTTTGCCTTTTTTTTTTTTTCTTCAAAGAATGCTCACTAAAAGTGCAATACAGTGAAGCAAATAATCTGATTATTATGCTTTTATTATTAGCTGCAAAATGTTCAGATACTATTTATGCATTTTGTAAGGTGGGCATTCTGGTTTGGGTACAGTCAGACAATGTTAGAGGAGACGGGCAGGGTACACGCACACATTTCCCCAGTGTTGCAACACCCCAAAGCAGTTCTGTTGTATCATCCCAGCTACAGGTAATCACTGTACTGCTCAGAGTTTCACACTCTGATTTCTATTTTGACAAGCATTGACATTTGTTTTGCTTCTCATTTCCACTCGGACATTTTCTCCCCCTTTTAGCTTCCAGGCACTCACTCTTTCCCCACCCAGACTCTCTTCTTCCTGAGATGTCAGACGTATATGCAATAAGCTTTGGAACCTGAGAATTTGGAGGTATCTTTTGATACTACAGGGCTGCATTTTTATCGTACCTTGTTATCTCTTGCTATACTACTACAGCTACAATATAAATCTTCTAACTAGTTGATACATGATGCCTTTCCCATAGAAATAATAAAAAAAAAAAATGTACCACTCAGCCACTAATATATAACACTTGCTATAAGAGTGGCATTTCCCTTCAGCAAGTCCTTTTTTTCCAAACAAATTTTGAGGGACAATTTCCAAAAACCCAACTATGAAATACTCCTTGAAGTAAACAATTATCACAATAAAGAAAAAATACATCCAGAAAATAACACTCTCTCAAAATTAAAACTTATATACACCAAGAAAATGTTGAGATTTTTCCTCATTCTTTCATTAGTTCTACATTATCTGTAGATAAGCAACATTATGACAAAGATAATGGTATGAATAGGAAAAACAAGCCTAGTGAAGTAAGTGCATCTTTTTTAATTCTCTTGAGAGATCAAGGAAACTCAGCACTCAACTTTATTTTTAAAATTGTTCTTAATTAAGGTAGCAAAAGGCTATTTAAGCTTAATACATTCCCTAAAGTTTTGAGTATCCATGACTTAGATCCTTCAATGGACTCTAAGCAAGCCATGCCACTGCACTTAGAATCACCTCTGGGTAACAAATTAAGAAATCCCTGAATGGGATTCAACAATAAATGCACTATTTATCTTTCTTGTTTTATGATTTGTTTTATAGTTCTTAATGGATTGCACTGTTATAATATTTATAACTAATTTGATGCTGTTCTTTAGCAAAGCTGAACTTTAGCTGCAGCAGTAATGCACACACATGTATTTCTAAATTTACTAGCTGAGTTTTAACATATTAGAACAGAAATATTTAACATGTAAACTGTATCTGGATGTTCATTTTCTTAGCATAAATGCGAGAAGAAAAGATGGCAATAAGTGTTATTTATTTTTACATATTAGATCTGAACTAAAGAAACACTCCTCTGAATTAATTATAGTTAACTTACAAATTTTAGACAGACAGTGAGCTCAGGTAAGCTATTTTCAGCATTCCTACCTGTCAGTCAGAATTTTTGATGACATTAATATTCTACATTGCATACTATGGAATGCTAGGTCAAAGCTTGTACTTCTTTTTTTCCCTCTACTTAACTGAGGTCTAATTCATGTTTTCTGTGGGAAAAGCTGGGATGCTTACATGTAAGTGTAACTATTTTAAAGAGACAGTTTTCTTCACATAGAATACAGCAAGTATTCTAGGGATTGCCCCTGTAGAAGTCAAACACAAGTGACAAATTACTATCTAGCTTCAACAATTTCACTCCAGAACTATTCTGAATCTATACTTGTTTTTGAAAACAAGTATAGATTATTTTTAAAAGTTTGCTTTCATGTGAAAAGGAGTGTTAGACCCGTAACCTCTGAACTTAACTGATGCAAAACAATGTCTGACAAGTGCAAACCCATGAACAAAATGCTATCATTAAATACTCAGATGATCCATCCAACTCAAAACACTTGCTGACTAGGTTTTTAAGGTCATCTAAATGCCAAAGGGTACAGGTAGACATTTTTTAATCGCTCCTCAACAACTGAGTGCCTAATTCCAATTGACTGAAAAGCCTCAACTTTCCGGCAATCCTCTAGGTGCCTGTCTATACCTTTAGGTTTTCAAGTGAAATTAAAAGCTGGTGCATAGTATAGAAACAAGGAATTTTTACAGGTTTGGCTACCTTTAAACAAATATCACATTCGTGCCATGCAAAGTGTTGTTCAAAAAAACAAACAAACACTCGGCAATAATTTTCCATGGTTTAACTTATACACAGTCCTGAACTGTCTCCTCCTTTCCTCGTGAGAAAAGAGCATCAAGATCTAGAAATGTTTGCTGGAGCTAGGGGGCTGGAAGCCTATACTGGCCTCTGGGGTTTCTCAGTGGAGGGGGGTGGCTTGACTCAAAGCTTCTATAGAGTTTACAATCTGGCCGAACCATGCTACTGCATGTATAGATTGTATATCGGGTTGTCAGATTTAGTAATGGACATTTAACAATTGGGATCGTTTAGAGAATGACCTTTCAATTTAATTAAAGCTGTAAAATGGCTTTGCATTTCTGGGATTAACCTTTTTAGATGGAGATGGCTGTTCCAGAAAAGGATTAGAGTACAAATGAATGGTCCCTCAATTTAGAAACTAAGCAGCTGCAAGAAGAAAAGTTCCAATTTTGAAGCCTAATTAAAGTGGTCAATTGTATAGTTTCTTACACTGACTTTTAAATTATACTAACATATTGCAACATTTCGAGTCATTCAAAGATGTAGTCAGTGTAACATGATTTATGTTTTCCAATACAAAATTGGTTTCTAACATTTACTTCAAAATAAACCACCTGACTTGCTTTGACATTGGGTATTTTAAATGTAATGGACAGCAGGATTACTTTGAACTTTGCGTTAAATAGTTTTAACTTTCTTGCAAACATAAACTTGTGATTTCCATGTTTCACTCCCTCACTAGCAACTGAAATGTCTCGAGTTAGAAGTATACTTTGATTACATGTTGATCTACATTAAATATAGGGTACATAGGAAAAATCTTGTTTTTTACAGTGCACCCAACCAAAATCTGTACAAAAGATAACTACCCATTCTTTAATGTATTAGATGCAGACACTTTTTATAAATGTACCCTTATGTTCACTCACCAATAAAATAGTAAACAAATCAACTTTTTAACCATTTTTTTTATAAATTATTAGAGTATTTTACTGACACTCTCCAACAATATACAAAAATAATACTACAAGAGTACCAATCAGTCTGACCTACCCCTCATTTCACAGAAAAGTAGAGGTTATGGAAGGGTGTTCTTCTAATCAATCATCACTGTAGATGTCTCCTGCAAACGGTAGGTGTACATGGCTGCCCGTGACGTTGGGAAGTCGAGAGAGATCAGGCAGGTTCTGGATGCGTGACCTGAGTTCTTTCCGCACTTGGGACACTCTGGCGAGCTTGCGTTTGTATTCCTGTAATGGAGAAGGATTCATCATGAGACAAATACCATCCTTTTTTTTTTTTTTTTACTGCACTTAACACTTTCCAAATAAAGCATTCCTTATGCAAGTTAAATTAAATATCCTTACACAAGAGAGAACCCCCAAAATGGATTATTTTGGAGGCAAAGGCATCAGCTCTAGCGTTTTCTCAGCATCTGACTTCAGAAGCATAACTAGAGGATTTTTTTTTTTTTTGCTTTGAGTTGTAAGTATATGACCACTAAGAAGGAGAACAAGCCTAATTAACACAACTCTACATTTCTCCATGCAACCAGTAGAATGGGATTATTTTTAGAAACTTTATTAATGATAATTGATACACATATTCCACTATCACTCACAGAGTAAGGAAGGATAAACTCACTGATATCAAAGAAGTTACTTTCACCTCATACTGATGAAAGAATAAAAAAAAGCACCAAATACCACCTCACCATGTCTGTTGATCAGTCCTACCAAGCTGACCATTCATAAGTATTTTGTATTAAACCCAATGTTAGTGGAGAAAACACAACAAAACAAACAAACAAAAAAACCTCCAACCAACCAACCAACCAGCCACCCACCCACCACAAAAATACTACAATCTCATTCCAGCAGTTAATTCTTGAGTGGTGTTTGAATCAGCCGAATCCTGGCCAAATACATTCTCTGTCCACGAAGAATTGTGAAGCAGCAAATCGGCACCCCTTCATAGGTTCGAACTGTGATGCTAGGCAAACATGCACATTGCCAGCTATATTCTCTCAAGATTTTACTCCAAAATCAGAAACGTGCCTTAAATGAGATTATCAGTTGCTTGACTCCATTAAGCTTCCCTTTTGCTGATAATAAATCATTTCCATAGTAACATCACATTTCTCACATCCAGCATTTTCCATACAAATTTCAGCTGGAACTTGTTGCCTAGTGAATATCAGCTCGATCAATATTACTGACAGTAGGTTTCCTCTCCTCACCAAGGCGCATACTCTCAGAAATTTAGTCTCCCATATACCAGCATTGCCCTCTTCCCCTGGCCAACACCTTTATGGCACAACGCACGCTCTCAGGGAGTCAAAACTTAGTCCTTGTGCCTTCTTAGAAATGGAGACCACTGAGAAGCTCAGGTCAAGGTTTTAGTATTACTACAAGACTAGAGTATATCAAAAATTATATAATAGGGCTTTAGAATTCACTAAAAGCTACAGAGTGTATTTTTTATACAATTTTGGTAATTGTAGAGATTGCATTTCCATGACAATTCTCCCCCTTGGGTAGAAATATTATTCACCTTCTCCAGAGCACCATAATTTTCCTGGCCCTCCCAAAACCACTCTAGAAATCACTGAAGATGATCAGTTTTCATGACTGATGAGCATGTCTGAAAGTGTTTTACAAACATAGGGATTGAGCAGTTTTGAGGTATTTCAAAGCTGATTTTTTTTTCAGAGTTTAATTCCATGTAAAATCATTCTGAAAAGGCCACTTCTGAAAGGGTTTGCTTATATATTTTGAAGGCTGCCAATACAGTCCTGTCATTACCTAAGTAGTCCTTGACTGCTGGAAGGCAGACATCAGAAAATCAACATAAACAATACTTATATGTACAGCCTTTATTCTTCTATCATAATACTGTGCACATGCATATATATCCTTTTTCCCCAACCTATATGCTGAGAGTGTGACTTAGCAATTAAAACAGAAGACTGGGAATGGCGATATCCAGGCTTCACTTCTGATATTGTTGCTGCATTGGAAATGCTGGATGCTGTGCAAGTGAGCAACCATTTACCCACACTGCTGACACTCCTAACTACAGAAATCCTCCTGGAGAACTTCAATTTCACTTTCATTATGTTGATTTTAACACACACTTCAAATTACCCCTATGTAAACAAGGCTAGATTCAAGCTATTTACTTCAGACAGACAAGGACAAGCAGAAGCATGTTGTTTTCTCCTGCCACAGGGAGCATAATTTGCATCGCTGGCTGCCTATGGAGAACCTTACTCCTGGGATATGTGGGCAACTTGGCGTATGGAATTGAATTTACTTTAATTCCTTCAGTGGCCTAAGATACGACTACTTTAAAGCAATAATTTTTGGCACTACCAGTCATAAAAGTAGGTTTATGAGATGATTATAAAAAAACTTATTTTGCTAATCAGAATCCCACTGATTTCATTAGAATCCTCACAGTTTTCATTACTTGACAGCATTGAATGTAATATTTTGTAAAACTAATGCTAAGAATGTAGATTCCACACCTAGATCAATAGCATTTCTCTATCAAGTAAGTGCCAGGCAAAAAAAGCCCAATAATTTTTGATTGACCAGATACTACAATCATCATGAATAATAAAAATGTGGGAAGCCCAAACAGGCTGTGCCCTGCATATCATATTTTCCCTTTCAACTGAAATAGGTTGACACAGATTTTGATAGAGAGTTTCCACAATTATCTTACAGATGGGCTACAGCTAAAACCACTTGGAACTTAATGAGTACGCCTTCCCATTTTCAACATTAAAATAACTTTGATCTCTCATCTGATCACTAACACTATGGCATACATCAAAATACTGTGTGGCAGCAAATGCATAGCAAAGGAAAAAAAAGAAAGGCCTGATTGCAAAGCAAGAATAGAAGATTCACAGAAAACACAAATATTTAATCTGCACTCTTGTCAGCCATAGAAAAAAAAGGTAGGGTGGAAAGCAACACTCATTACACAAAGGAAAAAAAAAAAAAGAAAAAAAAAGAAAAAGCTAAAAAGGCTTTTTGAATGTTCAGGGCATGAGTATACAGAGGCATCTGTGCCTGGTAGGTAGATTGGTTTTAGAGCTGAGGTCCTTGACTTTCCAGGCCAGTTCCAACCTTCCAGGCTCAGGTGCCGACGCCGGTGCTGCATCTCGGAGCAAAGGCTTCTCATGGGCTGTCTGAATAGCACAGGCATCGCTAGCAATCTTAAAAGGTTCAGATGAAGGCAAGCAGCATGTGTTATCTACATTTTAAAGTGCAGACATAGAGTATTTATTTATAGGCTCCTCCTTATTAAAATATAACACCTCACCCAGCCTGGGTATTTATGCAAGGAAGATTGGCAGCTAGAACTAGAGGAGCCAGGCAAGCCTCTCTATCGATCCAGAAAATGTAATAGCTGGGCTAAAGTTTGTGCTGTCTTTAAAAACCTGCCATGGCTCACATCCTTCACCAGTATGATTAAAGACTCATGCTATTTGTCAGTGCTAAGGTTGAATGAAATCCCAGAACAACTTAGCATTTAAAGCACTAAACAGAGCCTGAATACATTTATGTGCATCATACACACACAAAAAAACAAACTTGAAAAATCGAGGACAGTCATGACAAGCTTAGGAAAGGAGTGACTCGGATAACCTTCCACTATAATTTTGCCCCCTTTACTTGAAAAGAGTTTTCTATTTTCTACAACTTAGCAATACTTCAGAATCTATCAGTTTGTCATTAGGCCTTACCACAACTGGCGTAAAATAGTCCTATGAGCAGCTACCCAGTGACTGCTTTGTTAATTTCTTGTTGTTCTATGCATTGCCTCATGCATTGCTTACTGCATGCTATTCAAACTCTGCTCTGTATACAGATTTACCAATATTCTTACAGGCTTGCTAATGGCATACTTCACCATTCATAAACATAACTGATTCTTCAGGAAACTTCTTTGGGCAGGAAATGAGAAATCAAAATCAAATGCATTCTCTAATTTTGAATATTGGATTTTTCCCAATGCTGACAATTACCAAGAATGTAACGCTTCAAATCACATTTTTTAAATTAACTTAAAATATCATAGACTCCTCAGCTTGTGTGCTAATGAAGCAACAGGAAACAATGAACTCAGAATTTTGAAACCCACAAACTAAATTTGTGACCATCTCGGGATTTAAAAGACTTTGTTATAGATGGTACCATTAAACTGGTACCACTGCAGATCTTCAAAATGTACATTTCTGAGTGCAGCAGTAGTAAACGGGAACCAAGTATTTTACCAGGACATTTCCCATCTGAGGGGTGAATGACAGAAATGCAAAATCCTGCACAGTGGTCCCAATCTACTCTTCTTTGTCCAGCTCCTTCCAACCTAAACTCAGGTCTCAAATCTCACTCACCCCAGTCTTGACCCTTGGTCTCTGCCTCCATTCCTCAAATACTGTTTCCAGAACCAACTTCTTTGTCCAGCAAGGCTGTTTGGTGCCTCTCACCCCACCGTCATGCCTGTATTCTCACCCAATACAAACACAACTGTTTTTTTCCTAACTGTTCTGATTTTCTTCCTTTCTGGCTCCGTGTGTGAATTCCTCCCTCTCCAATCCCAGTCTGCAATTACCACTTTGTCTATGAGTTTAGCTGCTTCTGGTTCCAGTTCCATCTATTTCTCCCCAATCTTTTACTCAGCCTGTCCCTGTTCTCTGCCTACATAGCATCTGTCAGACTTCTCTGTCACCTCATACCAGTTTTTGCTCTCATTCTCTTTGTCCAAATGAATTACAGTTCCTCCCATTTCAATCCTACATGATGTTACATTTTTCTGACCGCTCCCTTCCTTCTCAGCCATCTGATCTCTTTTCCTCCCATGGCCATGCTCTGTCCCCTACTCCATTCCTTACTGTAACATCTAGTCCTAGACTCCTTCCTATTCTCTGTTTCCTGTGGTTCCACGTTTACAGACACTTGTCCAAGTTCTGCACACTCAAAACCATTGGCTTCACCTCCACATTACTTAGACTCACAGGAATCATGGACAACCCACGCACAGAAGAAGTGTCCATCTCTCACACCAGGCACTTGGCCCATGGTCAGCTCACAAAACAGCCATCTACAGCTGCAGTCACAGAAGTCTTCTTTAGCCCAAGCTGGAAAAGAAACTCTCTGGCAGAGAAGCTCTTCATGGAAGTCAATAATGTCTAAGAAGCCTCTGATGTGCATATTAAAAGTAAGATTTTTTTTCTAAAGGCTTGTAATTTCATTAAATTCAGGTTGATTTTGATTAGTATACCAAAATGTATGCGCCTGACAGAAAGTTTCCCCACTCCATAATACTTTGAGAAAGAACATTAATAATGTCATCTCAAATAAAAGATCTTTTTTTTTTCCTTTTTTCTTTTGAAGATTGTTTTATTACAAACTCATCTTTAGCTTTATTCTTGAAGATTAATTGTGTTGGCAAAAAGTTGGTCAATGTTTCAGAAATTTAAAGCAAAAAAACAGGGACATGTAGGCTTAATTACAAGCTGTACCACTAGGCTTACTTTATATTCACCTTCACTCAATCAGAAAAGGTCCACGGTAATGTATATAAATTTATAAAATAAATTACTATTTAAAGATACTAATTTAATTAGAGAATCTATTACAGGACAATGATTTAACTGAGATCATTTGAGGATGACAGATATGAATAGCAGTTCCTCAGGATGCCTGCTTGAAGTTAAATTTGGTCTTGGTGTTTTATCATCCAACATAGGACTTTTATCTCATTGAAAACTTAGCTGTTATAATAAACTTGAAGGTACCTACTTCCAAGAGATGCTTACATTACACTAAATTCTTACGTTTCAAATTTTGACTAATAGCATGAGGTTCTGAAGAACTTCTGATGACAAGGAATTAAGCACTTAAGTAAAATTCTGCACAACTGAGCTCAAATGTTCAAGCAGATACTCTACAGATTAAAACAGAATAGTTTTGAAAATAAGAAAATAAAAATGAAACAGCCTTAGGCTTCAAGATAGCTTCTTGAAGTTTCACCTATTCAAAAACAATCTGAAAGATATCCAAATTAAAGGGTTCCACTTCAAATTGAATTTTTGTGACAATTTTTGTGGTCTACTGGAAAAAAAACGCGTCCTTCACAATACATTTAGGAACAGCTGAGTAAAGTCCTCAGGCTCAAGTATTTACTGTACCAAGTGGCTGAACTTTACATATTGTGCATCACACACATTCCTCTTTTCATGTAACCATTATGTGCAGGTCATTACAAAGGTCTCAGCATCAAATTCCACATGTGCAATTCATCTTTCTAAAGCCAATGCTGTGGGTGCTCAACTGCAAAAATGGGGACTTTGATGTTCATTATTTAATGGAGACAAATGGACATTCAAGAGTATGAAATTTCTGTGAAGCCAAGACTACAAGTAACTATTTGTAAACCTGAGAAGGAAAGCAGCAGTTCACCTTACTAAGTAGGGGTTTTATCTGCAGCTGGCCAAGAGACAAATGTTTCAGGTCTTTATCTCTTCTTTTGTCAGAGGCATATATATAAAGTAGAAGTAGCAAGACCTAGGTTTATTGCAGCAATGCTAAGTAATAGTAGCAGTCTAATCTGAGCAGCAGCAAATTTAAAGCAAGGTAATATACACAGCTTTTGCTACTGCACTGTAGAGCCACTAAATATTAACCTGTGAGCAAGGCAAAAAAAAAAAATCAATGAGAAGTATGTGAATTAGAAGTGTTCTGCTGACCTGAGATTGGGTATTCACTGTATTTCAAGTGGAATAAACATAAGTAATATAGATGGAGGACCTCAACTTTCTGCTACAATTGAACCAAATACTGTTGGCCTACCAGTGCAGGACTATCTGTGCAAAACTTATCTTAGGACATTTTGAACAAGCTCTTTGAACTATTTTCACTTCTCTCAGTTTCCCATTTCATATACTACTTCTATCAAACCTGAAGAAACTGCTGTGAAGGACGACCAGAATATAATTCCTGAAAAGTCTTACCTGAAGCGCACATGGCTATTTCTTAACAGATTTTTAAAAGTGCTTCTCAAAATATGCCATGAAATGCCAGGGGGTCATCCAATCTGCGTATACTAGTAACTCTGATCAGCTAGACATCTTATTATATGTGTCAATTCATTGCACAATTTCATTAAGTAGGCTGATACATCCATTTTACAGATGTGGATTCTAAAGAAGATTTAGTGGCAGCTGAAAGATGAGCGTTCACGAGTCTGATTTACTTTAATGGCAGTTGAAAGAACTCAGCATTACTTGAGAAATGAAACTGTAGTTTACGTGACTAATAATTGCATGTGTAAAACAGACTGCACAGTAATTTTGTTTTTCTCTCCTTTATGAGTGTGAAAAATATCCTTCAAATGTACAGCTTAGTGATGGGTATGGGAGTGTGTGAAAGGTAGGACTGGATGGAAAGGGAGCACTGTGCAGCAGCAGTAGGTATTCTGACTCCTTGAAACTGTCCCTCTTATGCCCTGTGGGAACATCCAATGCAAACTCTACTATACATGAGGCAAAAATGCAACTGCAACTCACAGTCAACAAAGAAAGGAGAAAAATATTTCCTAACAATGGGTATAAAATTCCATTATTTAAAAAAAACACAGTGCTTTAGTATTAAATTGAGGAAGTTGTGCGTAAGGGAACTAAAATCCGTTGAGAGCGTGGAGGAGCTACAAGAAAAAAACTCAAAATTTAAGTCTCTTATCAGAAAAACAAACAACAACAAAAAAACAATTTCAGGCAGCAAATTTGGCATACCCACGCTTTTTTTTTTTTTTTTTTTTACATTATTTCCTCAACTCTGAATTGCTCGAGTAACTAGTCTTATTTTATAACTAAAAGGGCACAAAGAGATTGCCAGGGTAAAAAAATCATAAAGAAACAGAAGAAAAAGTAGCATCAGAAAGCAGGACAAAGAACAAGTAAAGAACATAAAAAAAAAAGACATTTACAGTGTTTTTCCTGAAGTTTTCTTTCCCATTATGAACTATTTTCCTTCCAAAAGCCTACAGCTAGCAATAACCCCACTAATGCACATCTTTCTGTGATCCACTGATGAAAGAAAACATGTATCAAAGGTTAGCAATCATTTCTATCTAAAATGCCTAAGCTCTTTAAAGCATCTTTCATCCATTCAAGCCACCTGTACTTTGTTAAAAAGGTCTTTAAAATGATTGTCCTTGTTTATGTAAAAGCTCAAGTCACCTGTGGGTTTTCTGTTTGTTTGTTTTGTAGGCCTGGATTTCTATCCAGTCATGGATAAATGACCTTTGAAGATCAGGTCATTAGGATAAAACAGTTAAATGTTGTTAAAGTAACTAAATAATTCATTACTAAGATATTTCTAAATAAAATCAGAGTAATTCAATAGACATGTTATAGAGTTAAACTGCAAGTAATGGAAAAGATTCTTTAGTTCTTTCCATTTGCATCCCGTTTTTTAATAAATGTGTAATTTTGGAATGGAGGGAAAGATAAGGCAGAGTCATTACAAAGTTTCAAATTTCAGATCTTCCTCTTAAAGATTGCAGTGACTGAGATTTCCAATTATGCAGTAAACTCTGGTACTCTTTCTCCTCAGTTCCCTTACTGTATTTCCTAAACTACTCCTTTTGATTTTCACAGTGCTGAAAAAAATGAATTATACAAAGTAGTAACTAGTAGTAAATAGCCTAAATTCCTTGTTTTGCCATGTGCTTCTTGCATATCAGTATGCAAGTCATGTAGTACACTACCTAGTTCCTTGTTTTCTTCTTTTTTTTATCACAGACATTCCAAATTTCTTATACATACAAAATCCACTCTCAGAAACTTGATATTATTTTAAATTGCCACCAAAGGTGCCAGAAATATTCTGGCTCTACTTCCATTTCTAGAAACTCAAAAAATTACAATCCTCTAAACTGCTTTTCCTTACTATCCCTTAGGAAAGTAGAAAAGAGTGTTTTGTTGTTTTTTTTTTTAAATCGGATTTGAGGTCCACACTACAAAATTACATTTCTCTCATTCCTCTGCTGAGGAATGCTTCAAATTCCCTGAGGAGAAAACAAGAACTGAAGTAGCAACGTAGGCTTGACTCTTGCTGAATAAGGGGGTTACCCTTCAATTTTTGGCAAGTTGAAGACAAATATACACGTCATCTAGGACAACTTAAGAATTTTAAAAATACTTATTCATCTCTTCTCTACTTATTCAGTCCCTAAGACCACACATCCCTATGTCTCACATGTCTCACAAACATTAAGTTCAAAATAAAAAGACAAAAATAAATTAAGCCTAGGATCTGATGACTGGGACTTCTGGGACTTTCATCAAGGGGAAGAAAACCAGCAGGTCTAAATTTCAGGCAAGAGTTAACAGGGTTGGCTTCTGTGCCACCATGCTGCCTTGGGAGGCTCTAGGGCACAGCCAAACCAACCTGCCAGTGCATGTTTTAAGATTTGCGGTCTGCTGGACGTGACCAGTTTATGAACAACGTATATACGGGTATGAGTTTCCAACCTGCTCGGAGGTAAGGGCTTGAGTGTCAGGCATGGGTATGTCACTTTGCTTTCACTCTGCAGTGCAACTCTCATGCAAAGGGCCCTGTGTAAAAGCGGAAACATGGTAACAAAGATAACCTCTAAATCCAAGGTATGTTTATGGTAAATGATTTAACCATGACCTATGATAAAACAAAGACTTGCACCAAATCTTGAGATGCAGGCTTCAAGATCAACTGTAGAAGTCACTATATAGTCACAAAAAATAAAAATAAAAATTTGGAAGGCCTCACCTTGTAAAGCAAAGGGTGATTTCTCTACTCGCACCTTGCAAAGCCACCTGAGTGGAAAACCAAGTTATCCAGGCACAGCAAGCTGAAGGGGCTGTGCAGGCTGGATGAGGCCCTCAGTCACGCCAGGGAGCTCTGGTACATCCTTGGTATTGCAAGGACACACCGAGCAAGTCCAGCACTGACTGAGGGAAGCAACTGCTGAAGGCACAGAGACAGCACCATTGTCCTTTCACGGCTGAAAAGAACCAACTACACCAACACACTTTTGCTTCTGTCTGGGGAAAGCGACACGCTCACAGCTGTGTTAGCACGAAGAGTCAAGGTGACATGGCTAAAACCAAACCAAACCAAACCAAAAAAAGCCTCTTCCCAACAGTCTTTAAAACCTATGTTGAAAGTTGCAACAGCGCAGGACGTATTTCATTACATTTCCAACAAACTGAACCAAGGAGGAGAAAGTTTGTCATGCAGTACGGCAAAAGTTGTGTGACATAGCATAAAGTTCTGCTAGGTACTGGAATATTTGAAGAAAAAGTATTGTTGAACACACATGTGCCTTGAAAAAGCCAGCAGCATACTTGAACAAATTCTGTATGCAACAGCTTGGGAGAAATCTTTTTTGCTGCTGAACATTTTGCACGCAGTACAGGTGGTATCTCCCATGGAAAAGGTTTTAATGCAAGTTCGGACCTCGTGTAGCTGTCAGATGAGTACAGCATTGCTCCCACCCACTGCTGGACTGTGAGCCTGCCCACTGTCCCTCACTGCAGTTCATCTTTGCATTTACATTTTGTACTGATAGCTGTTTTTATTGGAGCTCTAATTACATTCAGTATTTCTAAGCAACTTTCTCCTACTGATACATAGGCACTTGCTCACATCAGAAAATACACTCGCTTTAAACCTTAAGTCACATAATTATGTTTTCTGAAAGTAATAATAAAAATACATATTTAAATGCTAAGCATTTACCAGTTATATCTAATGAAGCAAATTTGGAGATTGTGCTCAGCATTTTAAAACTAAAGATAGCTAAAACCTAGATCACACATCTCAATCTTTATTACTTTTGCTTTTTAAGAGCAGCTACCGTAAATATTTACAGACAACTCCAAAACTGAAGTTCAAGTCATCAAGATTGTTTTACAGCCCACACTTAGAAATACCCTCGTGGGCCTACAAATTAATCTTTACTGTTGAACAGAAGAGTAAAGTTACAACCTACAGCTGCTGTCGTACAGCACAGTTTCTCTGAGCATGTTGCATGAAAAGAACATTACTCCTCAGCTGACTACAGTGGCTGTTATCCAGCACGGCTTCAAGGATTTGGGACTAGGATATTTGCCAAGTTGTAGAAGCGTAAGCAGAGCACGGAGGACAGAAATGGAATAAGTGAGATGCTCCCAGTCAGCACAGTGACAGGAAGCTTCTTAATCTCGAACCTTAAGATTTGGAAAAAACAAAAACTTTTTTTTTTTTGCATATATATAAAAACTACTTGGCTCGAAAGCAGTTTCATAATCCTGTGGAGTCCAATCCTACTAGCACTGATTAGCCTGTTATTAAAGAAGGATTCCTCTATGACTCAAGAATTAACATTAAGCATAACAAATCTACTGGACATTGGGCTTGTGAATAAAGGAAGATCTCTCTGTTCCACAAAAATGTCTTGGATGCTTCTCAGGATGTGGCAGAAGACACTAGTCAGCCAGGAGGAAAATATATAATAAAGGTGCTGCTTTCCTTCTGGAAATGCTGAGAACAAGGGGTACAAAATTGTAGAAGAGCCTGTTCCATTTTCAATGGCACAGGAATGACTCTCTCTTACAGGCATTGCAGCAAGAGAAATCATTAACAGTCCGTATAAATCACAGTTGAGTCAGAAAACAAAAGGAGCAGTGATTTAAATATTACTTTCTGGAGTTTAGCCTGGCCACACCAAACTTCTTGCTGCAATCCATATTTTAAGACAGCACGATGGCACAGTAAGAAATCCAGAAGACAGCATATTCTTGAGAGGAACACATCTGAAAAGGAAGTGGATGTGCACTGGAAGAAACTGCAGTAGAATGCAGCTAGCTTCTCAGATGGTGGAGCACGGCCAGTTTGTGCAGGTTCCCCTGCAACAAACCAGCATGCACAGTGACTGTACTTTGGGTTTGTACCTGCAACAGCATTTTGTGTTTTATTCCACAATCATTCAGCCTCAGGGTAAAAAGGCTTAGAGATAACGTGGCTTAGCAAGATCGCCTGGTTTCTTCCACGGATATTATAAATAAGGACTTGTCACTCCTGCATCTTCAGGTAATGCCATAGCTGAGCTCAGTAATTGTGATTAAAAGAGCAAATTAATAGGTATATACATAGACAGAATTTAATTCTCTCCGCTGAGGTCATACCTACTATCTTTCTATGCCAAATGATGAGTTTCTCTACTGGAAACAGCACTCATTTCACTACATGGCCTGTGAAAGCAAGCACAAGAAACACCTGGCTTTCAAGATGGTATGCTAAACTGCTTTGCTAAGCAGTCAGTGTATGCTATGCTAATGTGAGTGGCACAATTTTCATATTTAAGCTGTTTAAAACCAAAGGTTGCTTAATATATCACTGGTTTAAAAATCAAAAAAATTAAAAATTAAATAAATGCCGCTGCCACCACCAGCCCCAACAACAAAGTTTTCCTAGGACAGAAGGCAGAAAATGGGGAAAGAAGAAAACATTTTACTGGCTCTTGTGCAGTTGTTGCTTATATTGGTTATTATGGAATCATAAATGAGTGAAAGACTGAAAAGATATGGCTGGAAGCTACTCATCAACTATCAGTTTAACTAAAACCCTGTTGTAGTTGCTTGCTTTTTTTTTTTTCCTGGATGTTAAATGATTATCAGAATCTGGTAGGCAAAGCAACCCCGAAGGAAGTTAAGTACAATGATAGCACAGATTGCTTATCTATCAAATATACTGACCTTAGAGATGAACCACCACTTTCTGATCATGGTTCACTATGGCTGACAGATGTTAATTATATCCATAAGATAACAGCAGCTTTAAATGAGAGATTTTAAGTTTCTAGAACACCTCTGGAATTTAACCAGGTTTCATTTTGATGCTGTGGTCTCTTAGACAACAAACAGCACCAGATTCAGCTTCACTATTGTATTGATATGTAGGATGACAACCAAAAACAAGGTGGAGAGGGGGGTGGAAGAGGAGATTCTCTAAGAATACAACATTCCCAGCATTTTCTTACTGGCCGCAGCACAAGGAAAAAGCAGAGTAAGTGATATAAGAAAAAATAAATAACACAATGAAGCAAATTATAAGTAGTGAATTAGGATGCAATGCAGGAAACAACTGAATTCCTATCTTCTGCCCTTGCAGAATCATTCCTCCTACTCCAGTAGTCACTAGCAACCTAGATATAAGTTACATTAAAATGTCGTGTTTGAAACATTATGAAGTGTAAATCTTGCAGGAGTTCTACTGTCCATTACGTCTTCTGCCTTCTGCTGTCCTCGTAATCAGAAGGGCTTATGTTTATTCAGATCAGGACAGCTCAAATGCTCATTTTAAAGAAGTTACAATTAACTCAACACTCCACACAGAATTCAAGAACTCACTTGCAGGCAGAACTCCTGAACCCCCAGAACTATTAGACTTCTACCTCCTTTGCTGTCTCATGATATAAGTATTTGGGCTGGAATAAAATGAACCTTATCTGAATACTATTGACTTAAGAGAAACAAAGGGTGAAATAAAAAATGTTATTAGGAGTGGAAAGGGATAATAAGTGCCTAACATTTGAGGAACTAGAGCAAAGGAAGCATCTACTTGACCCTTAAGACTGCAGTCAGATGTAAATCTTGTTTCTCCAACAATCTTTCTTCTCCAACCTTCTTTGCTTTGTTCTACTGCTATTTTATTGTTAATGTGTTATTTTTAGTAGCAACTTCAAAATAAAAATATTTTGAATGGTGAACTCAAAGCTCAAACACTTACTACTAAACTTTCAGCTCTACGTCTTTGAAAGTTTAACCTTCTCTTGCAATGTAATAACTGACAAAGCAGCCACTACACATTTTCCACAAAGGGAAACATTCAAATTGCAGCAGATCAAAGGCTTAATTTTACAATGATTTCTACTAGTTATCAGTTGTCTACATCTAAATCAAGGACTCATGGACTACCTTCAATACTTCAGGACTTGTGCTAAAGATACTGATTAACATTCCAGCCCTCTAGCGCGCATCTACTGGAACTTCTAACATTTGTTTTAAAAGTATGTGCATTCTTCTGATTTCTTTGCTTTCCCCCCTCACCCTCACTTACAAATGAGACGTATGCTGTGGCAAGCACACACAGCTACGTAGAGAGAACCAATGATCACTTTGGCACTCAGAAACTACTCTGAATCTGGAGCCAGGTAATGTTGCTAAACAGTCATTTATGTCTTCAGAGTACTTATCTTGACTGCTAACAAAAATGTAATTTTCTGCCTAAAAAGTCACATTACCTTCCTCCTCTGCCTATGCACCTCAAAAATACCGTTCTCATTGGCCTAAAACTTTTTTTTGTTTGTTGTTCATTTTTTTTGTGCGTGTACAAGTGCAAAACCCAAGTCATTAAAATTTCCTTTGTAACACTTAGATATTCAAGTGTCCCAGATGTTCCCATTTAAATATGTACTATCCCACTTCACATAATGAAGCTTTTCTTCATTTAGAAAAAGCTACAACTTATTTTCCTTCATTTTCTTGATAGACCATTGGAATCGATTTGATAGCTGTTTGAAAGTTTTTCCAAGTCGATTTGAATTCATAATGTATTTCTAAAGTACCATAGCACTGAGAACACACTGTTAGGTCAACTTCACAGACAATGAAAATTAATCAGAAAAGTGCTTTTGTGAAAATAAACAAAGATTTCACCTGTTACTGAAAACAGGCAAGAGAAAGCAGCTAGCCAAGTTGAAGAAAGCAGCTCAAAACACCAGCTCTTCAGACTAATGCTGTCAGAAGAATATTGCTTCCACCCTATTGCATGCAAACACTTCCACCCTCAATAGCACAATTTTTTCAAGATGATACAACACAGCGGTAAAAGGATGTTTAGTGAATAGTGATGCTATTTGATTCCTATAACAAACAGCTAACCCTCCCAACCCCACACGAGTTAGCTCAGCTCTCCATCCCACCGTATCTCCCAGCCAGTGTGTCCTCTACAGTCCTCCCAACCCTACCCCAACCCCTTGATGCCTTCTACATCCCACAAGGATTGTTTTGGCAAAGAATATCAGAGGCTACGGCTGGTTCTAAGCTACACACACAATGCCTGGAGATCAGGCTAAGGGAGAAATGCTACTGAGATAGTCCTTTGGGCCTCTCTACTATTTACAAAACTAAATTTGCCAAATGTAAGGAACTAAACTATTTTTGTTTCCCTGTCAAATGAAAGAAGAATTGATGGACCGTCCATCCGCATGACTGCTTTGGTCTTGTCTCCTGAGAAATCAACACTTACAAGCCTACTATAATAACAATACACGCTTCCCTTTTCCACCAATCACTGCCAGCAGCAGCTGGAATGCGCTAGAAAAATGTTTTGTACTCTCTAACCAAGTCAACTTAATGCACTTTTTATCTGGGAAATACATCTTCATACGATATAACAGAAAAAAACTCCAAGACAATGTACAGAATTTGTATGTCATCCTGTGTTGTTTCCCTGTATTCTATTTCGCCTTATTCCACCATTAGTCCACAGCATTCCAGATTTTGGCAGTGGAAAAGCTTTAAAAACTCAGAAGTAGACTAATTCAGTATTCTTTTAGCAAAACTGATACACATCTCAACTGTTTTAGCAGAAGTAAACATACTCTGGCCTTTCTTTTGGTCTAAAACTGAATTTTAAGGCAAGCATAAGGACCACTTTACACCCTTACCAGGTGATGGGGAGCACTCCTATGAAAAAAGGCTCCGATATCTCCCTTTACACAGCTACCAGGCTGTGAAACTAACTTAGCAGGTGTTATTGTAGAATATATTGCTTTCTCATTGCTGCTGAAATTGCCTTACTTGTTCATTACATCCCCTAGAGTAACCAATACATACAGCTTCAAGAGACAACGAGTAATGAGTAGAGTATGAGTTTTACTCTATTCAAGAGTAATGAGTGCTGGTGTTTTTACATGGTCCTCAACCACGTTTTAATTCATAGCCTCCAAGTCGTTCTTCCCACTCTCCCTCTTATATGGTACATACTCCTCTCCATCAGGGAAATCATAGAATTGTTTAGGTTGGAAAAGACCTCTTAGATCATCAAGTCCAGCCATACAAACATAGGTATGGAGAAAATAATCCACCTTCTAAGACAACACATTTTGAAATAAGATGCTAGGAAAAAATATGTGTATGTATAAACACATATCATAAAAATCTCAGCTTCCAATTGCAATGAAGGCAAAAATGAACACTTGTTCCAGGTAGTTGTAGCAACACTGAAAGCCCTGCAGTTCTCTTCATCCTTATGGCATCTCCTCCAGCACTGATTCAGAATACATGTTGTGTGCATTTCCAGTAAGAAAGTAAGACTTCCAGATAGACTTTTCTAGAGAAAACAAAAAATACCATCATTCTTAGAATTTGATTTTCAAATTCAGGTTGGTCTTAAACTCCAGTTGCTACCGACAAGCTGAAATGGGAGATTCTTCAAAACTATTTCATCTGCATGCTTTAACAGAAAGATAATGCCAGAGTTTAAGAATTAGATTTTTCAGCAAGCGTCCAGATAGAAGCATCATATTTCCTAACAGCTCTCATCTTCTCAGCTGGCATCCTTGGACTACTGCTCCATGAACTGACCCACTTCATCAATACTATTCTTTGAACTCTCCTTAAGCACCAGGACATTATTTTATTACACACATGGATTTTATTCAAGTAAAATGTCTCAGGGGTAACAATGACTTAGACATTGGTGTAAATGTGATGGTTTTCATTTATAAAATTGTTTGTTTTCATTTATAAAATTGTTTGTTTGAATCTTCCTAAACAGTATTTCTGCCCTCTACACTGAGCCTTAGTTGATTAGTTGAAGGGATACAGAAGGTACTAACTTCCACAATCTGCTACCTGAGAAAGTAGTAGAGGTTTCTTAAAAAAGAAAAAAAAAAAAAAACACCTCTTTGGAGAGCTACTGGTCCAACAAGTTGACGCCAGTACCACTATGTCTTGAACTACCTGTTAGCTTTTTTAGTTATTAATGGCAAAGTTGAAGGTGTCCTCCAATCAATCAGTAGGTATTTGAAAAGAGCATCCAGACCATAAAAGATGTATGAAATAGTCACAACAAACATTGTGAGTAGTTTAGTCATGAATTTGAACCAGGGAAACAAAATAGTTTAGCTACCTGATTAAAGCAGATCAGGTATGAACTCAAAATAATTTGACACCAGAATTACTGAAACTAAGAACTACCCTTCTCTGTGTTATTCAAGATTCAAATGAACTCTTCAAAATTTTTATTTGTTTTCAGTGAGATTTTGCACATAACCAATGGACTGAGTGACAGACTAATTTCAATTCAAGCTCTGCATTTAAAAACACATAGAAACTACATTGTCCATTCACATCCCAAAATATTGAAGTGTTCTAGAACAAGAACGCATTCTTTAAATACAAGCTTTTTGTCATAAAGATATCACCTATAGTTACTAATCAAGTTGCACCAGTTGACATTTCTTCCAGCAAGAACCAGCTTTCTCCTACAAAGACATTGAGATATGCCTAATAACATGAGGTAATTCCCTATTTCATTATACGCTTTGAAAATATTTGCTATTTGCCATCTCAGACTCTTACAGAAGCGAATGAATTATTTTCCTACGTGTACGTGAGGACATATAAATATTACCACCCTGCCCAAGATCTAAAGCGGATGCAAATTTTCTTTAAAATGCCATCTCAAGCACAGACTGTTTCCTTGCTGTGCACAAATTCTTCAAAAAGTTACTAGCCCCGTCCACAAATGTATGAGTGCTGTTAAGCTCTGCACCAGATTTTAGGCAAAACACTTTTTGTACCTAACACCACACTGCTTTTAAGTGGAAACATCTCAAGTTTATATCTAAGATGGAACGAAATCTGCTTTGTTTCAGCATGGCTGACAGAAAAAGGAAGCTGATGTTCTAGCCGTTTATCTTCTTTCTTCTGTCAGAGATACCTAGTAGCACCTCTCATCAGCCCTTACAACAAAGCAGATCATTATCCGAAGTGCAGTGAAACATGAGGTCACAGTCAAGAGTAACTTGAGCACAGTGCTTCCTTTTTAACTGCATATAGACTCTTGAGGACAGACAGGGAGGGAAGGGGTATAAAAGCAGGGTTTATAAGTTCTGTTCACTTCATATTTACAATAAAGAAAAAAAGGCTCCTAAAAAAAGTTTATCAGCCCTATTGAGTAAAACATCTGAAAAAATCTAGTTTGAACAGCATTATTGTGGGAAATTAAAACTTGTAGTTAAGACTACACATTTTATACAAAAACTACATGGCCAGCACTGACAGAAATATGTGCTACAGTTTCAATCTTTAAATGTTTTTGTTTTGTTTGTGTTAACCAGCTACTTATTTGCTGGAAGAAAAAAGAACATCTGCTGAAGAACGCACCAAAAAGTGTCCAGTCTCCAGCTGTCCTTCGACACTGAAGGAGACATTCTAGCTGGAACACACTGCACTGATTATTCCATATTCACTTTCCCATCCTCTCAAGTGTTTATTTGCACAAAAAAAGGAATCCATTACATACCTGCAAAATTGTTCTTCTGAAGACGACAAATAGATCCATTGATTTTGGTTAACAGGATCAAGTTTTTGGCTTACAACAGCCAGGAACATTGCCTAACCGACTTGTTATAAACAGCAAGTCCTACCTAGATATGACCATTATCTTTCCCCTGCATGTTTATAGTGTGGAATTCAAGAAGTACCTCAGAGTATAAGTACCTGTACTTGTTTTTTTTTGTTGTTGTTGTTTGGTTTTTATTTGTTTTAAATTAGAAGTGTAAGCTGCAGAGTGAAGTTTAAAAAACCCACCCTAATAACCAAAAGGTTATTCTTATTTTACAAGGATGAGCAAAGTACAACCTACAACCTGTCCAATCTGTTAAAAAAGCCAGGATTTATACTCAAAATCACTAGTAACTCAATTTAGAAAGTAGAAGTCGTCAAATGTCTCTGTTATACTGAGTGACAGAGAACTCTGAAGCCTAACACTTTCAGCTACAAATTGAGAAATTATGTATCATGGTATCTCAGACTCCAGTCGTTGGTTAATATAAAAACTTTTTATTGGTCAAGCACAGAGAGGTTATAAGGCGGTTATGAGAAATGGAGCAAATAAATATTATTCTCATAAAATAGGTACAGCACGGAAGAACAAAATTCACTGATGGCTTGACTTTTCTGCATTTGACATAAGAGCTGCAGTCCTCCACTCTAGTCCAGCACGTTACTTCTACAAAAGTTAACCTTTACAACTGTATCTCCTGCCATTTCTTGGTATAGAAAGAAAACGTTCATGGAAACATACGAACAGCTACATTTGAAAAATAATTATCATTCTGTAAACATGCTTAGCAAGCCTAATTCTATTGCAGATAAGAGATCATTTCCCTCCCGTTAACTTCTAATCTAGTAAACCTTACTAGAGAGAGATGAGTACAGCAGTGATGGCTGAATTCTGTCCAATTGCCTTCAGATAGATAGTGCAAACTCACTGATCTTGATATCTTTTTTGAACATTGAACATCAGTGATTATAATTCAGTAAAGGACTTGCACTGTGCAACTCGAGGAATAGAGCCTCGAGACATTTACACCACATGACACATCTCAAGTGGTCAGTGTGAGGAAGGGCTTTGAACTGGTCTACACCAATCTCTAAGCACAGGGGTCTGTTTCGGAGTCCTATTTCATTTTGTACAGGGTATAACTACAATAGTGAATCCACCATTCATCAGAGATTCTTAGTTTACAATCCTCTCCTGATGGAGAACAGCAACATACATTTCTCAAAGAAAAACAGTGAAGATTACTTGACATTGGCCCACAAAAGAAATGAAAGTTCTAGTGAAGCCTTTCCTCTTTTTCCTTATAAAAAGATCCAAATTCATGCTCTCCTCAGCCCATGAATATTTTAATTGACCACCTCTTTCTGGAGAAGTCATACTACTGTGAATTGAAAGCATTCTCAACACAGATTCAATTCCCTCAGCTTTAATCCTGAATAGAAATAAACGTGATGATTCACAATGTCAGGAGACCACAGTATAGAACAACTGCTTGATATCGCTACTTAGAGAGACTTATGTTGCCAAGTATCAGAGGATCTTAAATACTCGGAACATTCCTGATCCAGTACAGATAAACCTTCTTGAAAACATCCTGGTATTTCCCAGATAACCATTTTGTAATCATTGCGCTACTAACAACAGTTACAGCACATCTTGGTTCTAATTCAAGATTAACCTGTGGTTCTGCCACGCTCAGGGATTTGTACACGCCCTACAATGCTAAAACAAAAACATCCTAAAACAAAAAGCAATGTAGGATTCATGCTACAAATTAATCTTCCTCAACCAAAACAGCAAAAGACTTTAGCTGCTCAGCTGCAAAGTTACAAATTAATTCCAATCATTTCAAGTGGACTTGAGAAGTTAATGATTGTATCACACCCTAAGTTCATTTGGCACTGCATGAAACAAGCTGACAAAAATGTACTAGGAGAGTATAAGGGGTCTAAAGAAAAAAACAGCAATGAAAGCACTACACTACCTGTGATGCCTTTACTGTTAGCCAAGGCCATGGTAAAAAAAAGTAGACTGTAGCATCAGTCCAGTCCTGCACTAAGAAACCTAAGAAACAAATCCTGAATATCAAAGGCCTGTTATAATATACCACTACCACTCCTGACTTCTTTGTTTAACGTATTTGAAACATTAAGCTGGAACTGAACAAAGCAAAAAAGCCTTCAACTCCAGGGCTGCAGGCTGGGATGAGAAACTGCTTGCTGTTTACCTATAAAATTCAACAGCAAAATTAAAACTTTTAGGAAGACAAGTTAAGTTATATTGAGCCATAAAGCTCAACCATTAAATAAAAGTGCATTGAACATATTATATTCTCTCAACATGCTAAGAAACTGCAATTATAACCAGATGTGAGAGTGTAAGGATGTGAATATTGTTTATATAGCTGTATAAAATATGGAATGCAAGAAAACATCAAACATCTTAATTAAATGCAAGCTGCTGAAACACAGCAGGCCTCCTAGCACAGCATTTCCTCCATAAAAACTTGGATTTTGTGAGAAAAATATTGCCAAATTTAAGGTGGTAAGTAGTAATAAACCTTATGTAAGAACTTGGGTCATCCAGCATATGCTAAGTGTAGCAATGCTATGTTTGTCCTAACAAAGATGAGAGCAGGCTGTCTTGAAGCATTTTTCTAGGAAAAGGTAGTATTACCTCCTGCCCACATTTGTAAGTCATGTATGATTCCGCATTACCAAAGCCTTTATTTGAAATTTAGTAAGAGCCTACAATGAGACCGTGGAAGTAGCAAAAGCAAAGCAGTAGTAAATCAAGATCTTCTCTTGTTTATGTCATCTCTGTATTTTTAAGGTCATGTTCATTCTAGAAAACCTACAGCACAGTCTTTATCACACAGACATGAGGGCACCTTGATTTGTGTATAGCTAGTTCTCTGTTCCTGCACAACATAAATATCTCTTCCCCAGCCTTCAGTGAGACCGACAAACTAATCAACATTTACATACAAAAACTAGGGAATGGGCAAAGGGGCAGGATGGGGGTGCAACAAGGAGGCAGAGAGGGAGGAATGAATCAAAGTAGAAAATAGAAAATATTAATTCTCAAGATTCTGGAAAAAAAATGTTCCTACAAAATCTTTCTGCAAAAGTGCCCATTTTCTCTAAGATAGAAATACACCTAGCTATAAATCCCAGGCAAGTTTCCAGATACAACTGTACCTCAAATATTTATACTTCTTTAAAACTTACAAAGGTGAAGGGAAAATGCCCTTTAGGACAAACCTAAATTTGAGGGGGGCATAAGAGCAATTATAAAATGTATCTCCTCTGTTACCTGCATAGATTTACCTCAATAAAGTTCTTTACTGTACTTGTGAAGGACAACTTCTACATCCACCACTCATCATTTCCGATGTTCACATAAGCTCAGTAACTACAGTGTAAGTAAAAAAGCTGAAGTCTGACAAAGTCTCGTTTTCACAGCTCTTTGCTTTTGGTTATGGCAACCTCAATGCAAGTGACACCCAGATTTCTGCATTTGGAACTTGGAATGATTTAACCAAAAGGACTTGTGAATTTTAAGAACAACCACGTGAAAGCTTTTATCTTGAAGAAAAAGGAATGGCACTGGATAAATGCTCATCCATCTCAGGCATAAATTCAGTAATGTTTGTGAGAAGATAGATGACAATAGCAGAGGTTTAGTATGAGTAGTTACAGGATTCCTCCCCTTCAGTTTTCAAAAAACAGACAATACAAGATTTTGATTCTTAAATTTATTTTTAGCAGGATGTGTGTACTAATGGATGGTGACATCATTAGAAGATAGGTCCATGTCCACCACCTGCAACAGAAGCTAGACAGATGTTAAAGAAAACATAATTTAAGAGTTAAAAATGACACTACTTACCCAAAGCAGAGTTATGAAAGTCACCTACTAAGCAGTATGGTTAGCTTCTGGTGTAGACATAATAGCTCATATTATTTATCTGTTGTCAAAATTTCCTGTCAAGGTTCAATGCTAATGCATACGTTACCTTGATTTTGATGGGAATCATTAAGTTCTGTTTAGAAATAACTATTATAACAACTCCTATTAAAAAAAAATAAAGTACTAATGCAAAGATTGGTTATTCCAAGTTACTTACCTGTAAATTTTCCTCAGAAGATAAAAGACATGCAAATTTAGGTCTAAAGCTCTATTCTAGAGTTTAAAAACACCAAGAATTCTCTGGAAATTCAAATTCTATTAAACCAGGTCAACAGTAGGTAACATCTCTGAATTTCACTAAGAATACAACCACTTAACGTTTCCTGTTCTTTCAGGTTCCTTTGTGCAGTTGGATCAGTTGCTAGTGCCATCAATGCTACCATGTGTACCATCTATCTTATGTGAAGTTGGTTGATATTCTTCCCCCTCGGGTGGGGATAAATACAGTGAAGTTGGCAGGAAAAAGCTTCATCAAATGCTTTTCTGTGAAGCACAGAGCAAAGGAAGTCAGGAAACAAGAGCAGTCTAGGAATGACATAACTTCAGATGCATCATGAACAGCATTTTCCCAGGCCGAGACACAAGATCTGACTGAACTCAAGTTATGATGTTACAAAAGCATAAAGAAACCAGAGTGAAGAAAGTTTTCATGATAGGCCTGTATGACATGAAACCTGAAAAGCAATTAATTCGTGCACAACATAAAGATTATGTGTATATGCCACAGTTACAGGGCACTGCAACTGTACAGCTATTTTCCCTTGCAAAACAATGTAGCTTCATTTTTATCACTCTATTACCCAACTCAGGGCTGGAACCTATGTCTCAAAGTTTAGAGAAGGGATTTGGGAAGCAATGGATGTGAAATTATAGACCTGTAGACCTACACAGGTAGAATGTTCACCAGGGGGGTTGGCAGTATTATGCAACAGAAAAACAAAACAAGTGACTGGTAATAGTGAGAAATGGAGTAACTCAGTAGATCATCCACTCATACTGAGCTGTTCATCCTGCTTCCCTCTTTTTTAAATGATTTGTCCTACCCTACTGGTCCCAGTGCTAAAAATGCTGCTAATCAGTTGTATTAGAGGCTATAGAGCCTAAAATTATGTTTTACTGAGATTAATGGATACCCAAGTCAGGTTAAAAAAGTTATGTAGAAGCCAGTAATTAAATTTTTATCCTTTAAGTGACTTCACAAACCTTTGACTACCAGAAAGATCAAGCCCTTTCACACAAAGAATATTATTATACCATGTAATACATAGTTAAGACTTACAACAATAAATAAAAAGAACAAGAAAAAGTTAATTCTACATGGAGTAAAGTTTCTACCATTAAGGGTAAGATTTTCTACCTGCACAAGTAAAACTAAGCCTTTACATACTGTGCAGACCAAACATGCTAAAACACAGAAAGACAAACACTGAAGTGATTGAAATGGCAATAGTACCTAACGTTGAGCTGGTTTAATAGATTTAGAATACTAGAACCAAATAAATCTCATTAATAACATGCTGGAAACAAAGACCTAACTGGCAATTAAATATTTATCTTTGGAGAGAAAAGCTGTTTAGGCAAACTGAAAACATTTGCAAGATCAAGCTAGAGCAAAGAATGGACTAAAACAAAACATTACGCACTTCCAGCTTATGTTCTTTCTCTGCAAGGAATTCTTTTTGACATCGCAGGAAGTCTGACAACATTCGAGTTAGCTGTTTTCTATCATCTATTTCAGCTGCCAACCTGCCATTGTAATCCGCCAGCAACATACATGCATCATCTACCATTTTGGAAAGTTGCTCTCCAGATTCCTTATCTAAAAAGCAAACAGAGAGAAAGAGGTAAAGCATGATTTCATTCTATGTTGTTGAGTTTGCATTGCAGCATTTCAGATTCTAGATCCCCAACCCTCACCTGTTATCCTGTCTAATAGGGACACATCTTGGACCTCTAGAGGCAAAGAGGCTATTCTCTGATGAACTGCTGCATCCCCAGAGGCAGCATTTTCTAGTTCTTGTAACGCTCTAATGAGATCTGTGGTCTGAAAAAAGTATGGAAGATTGAGAACTAGTTTAAATAAACAAATCCTAGTAAAAAACAGTATATCACAAGCCTACGGAATCAATTTGATGGCATTTTTAAGAGCATTTATGGCATTAGCATCATATCAACATTCTATCTCCTCCCAGACAAAAAAAATACAAGTTCTCAGAAGTATGTTTCAGTGTTCCTAGTTTTAAAGATCACTTTCCTAAAATAGATTTTTCATTGAAATTCTTGGTATAGACTACTTATCTTTGTTACCACCCTGGAAACCAAATGACAACCTAAAATGAGAACCAACCAGAACTAATGCTAAAATCCTAGTATGGACAAAGCAAGATATAGTACATATATTCTGCTTTAGTGTCAAACTGACTGAAGCTACAGCATGCTCAATGTCTTAACTCCAACTTGCAGCCTGAAATACTTCAAAGCAAAGTTTGACAAGGCCTGAAGATGAACACTGTCTGCAACTCTTTGGTGTATTACACCTCACAAACGGATTAGTAAATGACAGCGTAATTTTCTAACTACTTCTCAGAAATTTTAACCAGAAAGTGTTGCAAAGCCAACAAATCCTTTGTAGTCCTGAAAAAAAATCAATGTAATGTTAAGCTACCTTTTCATAGAAGAATGAAGATTCCCAGCATGAGATATCTTCAGGAAACAAACTTATGTAGCCAATAAGATTTATCTTACCTTGATGTGAGAAGGTTGTAGGGACAGGTAAAAAGCACAGCAGTCTCTCCTTACAAAGCTAATACAGGTCATAAAATATAACTGAGCACAGTACTGGGGTAATCTTGCATCCTACTGGGGCAAAGTTCAGCCACTTGGACTAAAGAAAGGGGTATAATCACCCTTTCCATAAACAGTAACTAATTAAAAAGAAAAGCAGAGACCCACTGAAAAACAAGAGTAGCTGAAAATTCTGTATCAAAACATATTCAAATACAGCATTCTATAGATGTTCTTTTACCTGTGGAGGGTCAGTGGGAGAACTTCGAGGTGAACAGTTATTTTCATCAACTTTTATCTGTTCATATGTACGCTTCCTCACCTTTCTGTCTCCATCTAAATGAAAACAAACTGAGATGTTATTTCTCTGACTCCTCAAACAAGAGACTGAGTTTTCATACACACACAAAATACTTACACAAAGCTTGCCTAAGTTGTTCTAATACATCGTTTTCATAAACAGACCTTTCTTCCCAGATAGAGAGCACTCGGCCAAGGTGCTTTTTACAACTTTCATCAGATTCACTGTTGCAAGGAAAAAAGCAAAAATCAGCACTAAGTAAAAGTACAGCACAATCATACTACAGTATGACTATCTTTCAGAGAAGGATCTTGGCATACTTTATCAACATCAAAGTAAGAGAAGTTTAATAACCTCAGAAAATAACAAAACTACATTTTACAGAAAAGAGACCAGTTCAAGATGTCTTCGCAAGCACAAAGTAAAAAGTCAGCGCCCAATCCCTTGTTTCTATTTGTTTGCTCAGTCCATACTAGGTCTGTACCCGTTAGATAAACACTGCAAATAGTTTTCCATTGCTTTAACAGCTCTAAAGCTTTATATGAAAACAATTTCCCATCAAGACCCTAGTATCCTTGTCATACAACAAGAGGGATGTCTGCTGGGGAAAAACAAATCATGAATACTAGTAACGAGACATGCCAAACTGCTGTAGCATATAAACGCAGACTGAAAGTAAGGCCTAATTTAAGGCAAAAATGATTGAATACAGATGAATTCACAGCGTAACTTCATCTAATAGCATTAAGACTCTCCAAGATCAAATGAACACTAAATAAATTAACATGACTTCAGAGACAGAATTAGCACACAAGAACTAGCCAAACCAGAAGGGATGAGCTGAAGGCTTCTCTAAATCCCCCTCAAATCAAGTGTGATGAAGGACACTGCACGTAACAGTTACTGTACCTTGAAACATGCTTAAAAGCCTCCACTATTACTGGAGCAAAGTCTTTTGTAAATTCTGGTCCTTTCCTTTTGCTGTTCTGTATGACATCATTGGCCAAGTACAGGAATGTCAGTTTCCTATTTGGTTTTGCTAATAAAAAAGAACAAACCAGAATAATTAGAAATGTAAGTTCTTCCAAATAACACCATTTTCCATATCTACTGTAAATGCAAAAGACGAATTAAATATGTTTTTCTTATTTTCATTACCACTTATATTTCGCTTTAATTTTGTATTTAAAGCTGTACAGTGGCTTTTCCCTCTCTTCTGCTGTAACTCTTTGCTCAGATTCTTCCTCCTTCATAAGCTGAAACAAGTTCCCTCTAGCCCCGTCTTTGAAAGCAATTATATAAAAACATGATATCCCCAAGTATTCTTCATACTTTCTTTCAGATGTTTTTCTGAGCATGATATGACTGACTTATTTGGAAACCTTCATGGATTTGTTCCAAGTATTTCAGCATCTCTTTGAGTCTACATAAGTTTCTTACTCCCACAAAGTCCTCTAACAAGGAGCTTCACAGGTCTGCTGTCATTTACGTGAAGAACCTCGCCCTTTTGGTTTGAATTTTACTCTGACATAACTCCTCAGATTTGAGCAAACCAAACGGTCTATTTCTAATCAATCTCTCCATGCCACTTTGTTACACACCTCATTGCCCAATCACTAAAACATTCATGTGCCTGCAGCTGGCACCAGGAAATACATTTTCAAAAATCACTTTGCTGTAGTTCTCTTCTTCAAGCATCTAAAGCATTTTACCCCAATCCCATCAATTTGCAATATAATTAAAGTTTCCACCTTATAGGTTATTTTTGAAATTGTATTCTGCATTCCTACTCAGAAATTTTAAATTGCCATTCACACTTCATCTAGTCTTCATTAGTCTATGAATTTCACAGAGCTGCAGCTCTTATTGTAACTCTTCTCATCTTGTGTTAATACTAGAAAAATCTTCAATATATGCAATAACCACACAGCCTCAGTATGTATGCTCTCACTTGAAAAAGAAGTTTCTCTTGAATGAAAAGACTTATTATTTTCTATCCTCTCAGAGAAAGGAGCACCGTGGTAAAACCAGTCTAGGAATTTGTATTATTATTATCCTAAACTTGTACTCAGTTCCCCAAATTATTTCATTTTGTTCATTTCCACTCCCATCTCTTAAACGTACGAGAGGATGACGCTCCTTTACACACACACCCGCTCAATGTTGAGATATTTCCACTCTAAAGTAGTGTTTCTGAATATTCATTTTGCACTACAGAAAGAATCCTCTAAAGAACTTCTACTTGGAATATTGAATTCATCTTGGACAGACATATCCAAGAAGTTAACAGAAGTCTGGACAAAGTGAAAAACAGCTGTATTAAAAGTAAAAATGCACCCATCTTTTAGAATCGAGGCAAACTAACAAGTGGCAAAGAGAAACTAGTTTGGAATTGCTAGACACAGGTGGATCTATTAAAAGCTTCCTCCAATCAGGCAAGTCACTACACATCAGCACTCAGCAAATTAATTTATTTAGGTCAAAATCTCCCTAAATTAAAATGTAGATTTTATAAATGTATGCTACCTGATTTCCATTTTAAAAACTGATTAATAATATAGCAACACATCTCCTACCCATGCTTCAGGTAACTCAGATCTAACACAGAAAGGTCTGAATTATTTAAAAACAGGAATCTGAGAAAACAGCTTGTCTTATGGCTGCACCAAAATGAACCAGACCAGACCTCTCAGCAGACCTGACCCTGCTTCCCCCAGTTTCTCAAAGGAGCCCAGAATTAGGACTCCAATTCCAGTAAAGTAGACAGCTCCCTGTACTACATGCTCTGAACCACACACGGGTGGTCTGTTAGGTGCTTGCCTGTCCCTCTCATGGGAGTCATGTTTTAGTCCTCAGTGATGTAACTCACTTATGATGGATCTCAACTTTCATGCTTCCAGCAAGGAAACAGATCAGCTGAGTCACTAAAGACTGGAGATGTATGCAGTGTCACCAAGTCAGGTGATACCGATTCCCACAAAGCCCAGATTTTGTCTATTCACTACAATAAAGAGATCAACAAATAACATTTGGAAAAAGCACGCTAAAACTGAGAAAGTCACTTTCAAGCTTGTTTCCACTAACATTACCTTTTCAGCCTCCTCCTGCTCCTTAACGGTACCAAAGATGCATTTAATGAACCAAGAAAATCCTTAAAACACCTAAGTCATCTCTGACTTTGGTCAGAAATTCAACTAATATACTGCCTTTATATTCATAAAAATATTGCAGGGTATATTTTAATTCTTCCTGCTTTAAGAATACTCTGCACAAAATTCCAAAGTTAAATATTATGCCTACCTTCAAGAAGTGTTCCTTTTCACTTCACAAGTCTTCAGGAGTCACATACTGGCCTCCTACCATTCTACCTTACGCATGAGACTCCAGAGCAACATAACCTTTAGCAAACGAGGTTGGCAACTCTGAACTGAAAAAGAACCCCAAGGTGTCCTATTGCTACTAGGACTGCAAATTAACTACTGAACCTGAAATACAAAGCTCAATTCCAGACCTATTCTGAAAAATTCTGTTTAAAGCATCTCTCTTCAGCAGCAGTGGCACCAACTTTCCAGCCCTGGGCTTTGATATATGTCAGAACACCAAGATGGATCACACAGCAGTCAGACAATTTAAGCAAAAAGAAGTGTCCTCAGTGCTGGGCAAGGTTATTAGAAAAGCACTGTCAATAGAAATTGAAAGCAAATTATGTATGATCTTAGGCTAAAGGAGGATCTGAAACGTGTAGGTACTGCCAGAGCACTGTGTTAGAAGCAGCCAGCTGGCAGGCAGTGTCACCAGTACACTAACAGTGCCGGCTGCAAACAGAAAATTGCTAAGAAAGTATCCATGTTGGACTGACTCAGGTTTTCGAAAGCTCTGTGCAGTGTTCACATCACTTTTCTGCTTGTCTCAAATTTACTATTTACCCACATCCACAGTCACCAAAGCAGCTCCCAGAACCACTAGATTCTGAAATATTTTACCAGCTCCACCGCGCTGGCTGGTCTAAGGGCCATAATAAGAAGATTCCTCTTAAAGCATCCAAAATGACACTAACTGGGGTCAGCACCTGGCAACTGAAACCAAGTCTGTTCCAAAAACGTATCTGACATTTAAACTGCACTGAATACTCTGCAGTAATTCATGGTATTTCACCTGCAACTAGGACAGTCAGGCATCTATTGTGTCTGACTTTGCATCCTCACTACCAAGTTGTAGCTTTTGGAAATCTATGCCTCTTGGGAGCACATTTTTTACCTGACCTGGGCATTCCTGGTTCTCTTCCAGTCCAACATAGATACCCTGAAATTGTATGCTTGAGTTCACAATACTTACAGAACTCTAATTCCCAAGAGCCACCACCACATTAGTGCAAGAAACTCTAGTAGCCAGGGAAGGACTGTACCTGGTAATGCAGGAAGCTAGTCATTTCACTGAGGTTAACTCTGGCAATCAAAGCCAGCATAATCACGCAGGCTTTTCTTCTCCAAGTTACCTCCTGGCACTGGAAATTGAGCTCCCATGGAGGTTACAAGAAACAGGCCTTTTAGTTTCATGCTGCTGCACACCTCTTCCCTAGGGCTGAGGGATGTTTCACACACTCACAGAATGGCTGAGGGTGGCAGGGAGCTCTGGAGGCCATCTGGTCCAATCCCCTGCTCAAGCAGGGCCTCCTAAAGCACACTGCATAGGATTGTGTCCAGACAGCTTTTGAATATCTCCAGAGAAGGAGACTCCACAGCCTCTCAGCAACCTGTGTCAGTGCTCCATCACCTGCACAGTACAGGAGAGCTTCCTGATATTCGAAAAGAAACCTCCCGTGTTCCAGTTCGTGCCCACTGCATCTTGCCCTGACAGTGGGCACCACTGAAAGGAGCCTAGCCTGACTCTGCCTTCTTGGCAGCATTTCAGAACGTATGGACATTGATAGGATACTCTGAGCCTCCTCTTCTCCAGGCTGAGCAGTCTCAACTCTCTCAGCCTTTCCTCATGGGAGAGCCGTTCCAGTCCTGTGATCACCTTGGTGGCCCTCCATTGGACTCTTTCCAGCATATCCATGAACATTTACCTTCCCAGGTGTGCAAGAAACTTCAGAAAACATGCAAGCAACAAGGGATTTCACTTACATCCCACTACAAGTGAATAGACTATTGACCCACCTGAAAAATGTTAACTCAGGCTTTAAATATCTACAGGCTGGCTCTCCTGCATCAACAGACCTCAAATGCAAGTCATATTGAACAACAGGTTTTGTGAAAATGAGCATCAATAGGTTAAAACCCCGCATCAGTTACCAGCTCTAAACACTTTTTTTTTTTTTTTAAGTTCCCTAATATGGATTTAGGTAAGAATTTGACTCTTTTTTTTTTTAATTAGGTTAGTCTACAAGCAGCAGAGTATGAGTGTCAGCACTTCCCCCAAAACCCGTGAGACATCTCCTGGGCCATAACATGCTTCATACCTGTAAGTTATGTGACATCTTTGTACAAACCTGGCAAGCTTTCAAGCTTTTCATTACAAGTCCCAATGTTATCTAAACAAAGCAGCACTGAAACTTGAGCACAGTATCACTGACCCTTCACACTAACCAAGCATTCATGCAAGCTGATTCAGTGCATGATTTCTGGTGACATGACTGCAAGTACTTCTGTAAAAAGTAACTTGAGGCTACCATCCGAAAAGACAATCCAGAGATAAGATTATCCATAAAAGTGCCATTGTACAATCCAAAAATTCATTAACTTTCTGTCATGAAAAAGTTAGATCAAGTATTCAACATCACACAATCTAATTCTCGTGTTGAATTTTACCAAGGTTTGAGAACTCCTGTGCTTCTTTATCAAAGAGGGCAAGGAGATTATCTACACAACGTGTTCAAGGTTTGATGGTCCAGGCAACATGACTTTGGGTTTGGAAGCTAACAGTGGAAGGGAACACAGCATACAGCCACTGCTGCGAAAGAGGCCACTAGCATCCAATTAGCACAGCGATCCAAGAAAGATGGTCACAAACCAAGTAAACCATCCTAATTACTCTGCAGAAGCTTCCTGCAGCACACAGTGTATCTTGAATCACTTGACTACAGGAATCAAACTAATTCCTTTCAGGCGTTACCTGGTCTAGCACATTGAAAAGATGGATATGAATCAACAACAGTTTTAGGATAGGGGAAAAAAAATAATCACTGAACTTATGTATTCTGAACCAGAATGATGAAAGCCAGGCAGGCACAGGTACCAGGACAACAATGGTACAGTCACAAACGTATAGAGATTTGAACACTGTATTCTTCAACACTTACATTAGGGATTCAACTAGCCAGGTTGGATTACACATCCAAACATGTGAAAGCTTCTTACATTGGCAATCTGTTGCTCATGAACACAGGTCATTTTATAAAGCATATGTTACAAATATGGTTTTCTAACTCAACAATTTGTATTCACCTTGAACATTTGCTTCTGGTTGATCTCTGAATCTTTTTGCAAAGAGAAACTTCGTTTGGATTCCCACAAGCACCACCATCTTAAGTATCTTATTTACCTCCTCAATACCACCTACTAAACGGTGAAAATCAGTACACTATGATCAGAAATCATTTTTTTTAAATAAAGCAAAAATCTGTTTATTTTCTTAAGCCTACCACATTAACCAATGACACAATGCCACTATTAAGTAAAGCAACCTTACAACCATCAATAGTGAAAGATTCCCTCTCTTGGAAGAAAAACTACACTACCTACTACAGAAAACAACCACTTTAAAATCAGCAACCTGTTTCCTGAAATACACTTCACATCTGCAGGGCAAAGTATTTCCATCACTTTCAGCTGTGGCCTGGCACCAAAGCAGCTGACTGACTCTCAGAGTAATCCAGCACAACTTTCAAATACAGTTTCAGTATCACTAGACCCTCTCAATCTGCCTACCAAGATCTTTTATCTTACAATTTTCTGTAGCATCAAACAACTGCCACAACCACAAGCTTCAGAAAAATGCACTGCATCAATGCCATCAACTAGAATGAGTGAAGGCCCAAACGCTACAGCAGCTGTAGACAAAAAAGAAAACAAAAAATTACAAATAAGCAAAAAATATTTGCTTCTTCTACCACTGAATGACTTCAACACATACCAAAAAAAGAGCTTGAGCAGAATAAACTGGAACAGCAGGTTAAATGACAGTCAAGTGCTAAAAATACATCCCTATGTACTGGCACAAATGTACTTACATTATTGTAGCTGTCTCAAAGAGGATACACACTGACTCTGCGAACCTGGATAAGCTTTGCAGTGAAGACAAAGAACAGTGTGACACAGGTGGTGACAGAGTTGACAGCCAAAACAAGAAATCAGGTGTTTACATGGGGTTTCAGCATCAGTTTCTGAGACTGATTTATCCCTAAAATGCTATGTCAATGTCTCAGGAAACAGGTACCTGAATGTGAAATTAAAGACACCACATGACAGATCTATTAAGAAATCACTAGGATGTAAATTCTGAGTGATAACTGGACACGGAAAAGCTAACAGAAAAAGAGCTGACAGGTAAAGGAGGTATGAAATACAACTAACTGGAGCCTGAAATAAAAAACACCATATTACTCAAGATATTAAATCAAATGCTTGATTTCCCCCACTCTAAACAGAACATATTTTTAACCCACTACAATGAGTATCAGACAGAGCCTCCTGAACAAGCACTTACTACTCACCCTGGAAGGCTGATGCTTTGAATTATGGCACTGACATTTTCATTAAAAAAAAACACACACAAAAATAAATAAACCACAAGCCCAAAAATAAACCACCACAAAAACAGACAAAACAAAACCTGCAGGTGCAAAGAATCCTGAAATCCAGGAGCAACAGATGGATGCAAGAGAACATATCTAATTTGCAAATACAAAAAAAGTCAGTCTCCATCTCAGAAGAGCCTCTTAATGCTCATAAGTGGTTGTTTTTTGTTTTTTTTTTGTTTTTTTTTTTAAAAGAAGCCACTCAGTTGCTGCAGGCTTAAAACAATGACTGTATAAACGTGCTACCTTGTTAAGAAACTCCCTGCAAAACAATCTCTTTATGGACACAACATGAAAAGGTTTTTAACAGGCCCACCAGTTGCATTTGGAGATTGACTGTAGTATTCACATTTTGGTTAATTAATTAGTACCACTTAGAAGCCATAAGCTTACTGATTAGTTAAGTAATTAACTATTTTACTTCAAGTGTTACATTTCATCTGAAATACAGGTGAAGCAGGATCTTTCTCCTCACTGGAAACATTTGCAAAGCCTTTACAAAATTCTCCCTAGCCCTTAGTCAAATGGTCTCCATAAAAATAATTCGATGATGTGGCAATATTATCACTAAAGTTAACCCACATCAGTTACAATGAAACAATCATGCAGCTGCCAAGTACCAGAAAAAAAACCTCCCATTTTTTCTAGAACAGAAATTCAAACTGCAATGACAGATTATGTTAGTAAGACATAGTACAAATGCAGTATTGAAAGAGCATCCTCCTCACCAAAATATTTATTTCACAAATCAATTATGAAATTCAAAATAATGCAGACTCACGATCAGCATAAACCAGCCAGTACTAACACAGGCAGTGGCCTACGCTTGCAGTACTGTCCTCAGTCTCCTTTGCGCCAGCACCCGCTTTCCATCAGGGAACTCATCTATTTAGAAACTAATTACTGGTTTTGTTAGATTTCCAGCACCCGCACAGCACATGAAACTGTCACCAAAAAAGCAACAAATATTTAACCACCAGCAGAGCAGAAAACAAGTTGTTCTCTTGTCACTGAAGACCTCTGCTAATCTGTCAAAACAGGAAAAATCTTTGTTATATCACTATAGTTGTAATTTAAGTTAAACGCATTCGGTGCATCTTTTATCATCATTCCACAACAAACAAAAGATCGATGACCTACAGGATCTATTCTCCATTAATCATAGCAATAGATAGTCAGTACCCTGCATAAATGGAAAAAAACAAACACCACTACATACACCAAAACGTGGGGTACCTGGGGTGACACCTGAGTAGTTTTGCACAGATGCAGAATCGGGAATACTTAGTATCTCAGGCAAAGGCACCGAGCTTCACCACAGCAGTGCAGTTACTAAGTCGATCTTTCATTAGCAAGTATTTGAGGTCACTCATTAAACAGCATGTCCTCCTCTACACTCAGGCCCTGAAAATGTATAATTTCTTCTATGATCTGTAATTTGATGATGATGTCCCTTCCTTACACTTTTTTTGTGAAGATTACTAGGAGTCTCTGAACAATCCAGAGCTCTCAATATTTTGAGAAAACAGTTGATTCTAGAATACATTACTCCATTATTTATTTATTTTTTTTAAGAATGACCATATGAATTATACTTGCCAGTATTTTAAAGAACTTCATACAAAAGTTATTGCAGTATTAGGGAAGACGCATGGAATGCATACTCAGTAACCAGTTGCATCAACTGTCGTGTACGATACAACCAGAGCAACACTGGGATTCAGTTACCCAACTCCAGTGTTCCCTAACTCCTCTGAGTTACGCCAAAGATGTTAAAGTTTTGCCCATTCTCTGAGTTTACATCTAAGTGCAGGAGTTTACCAAGAGAATCACTCTATGTTCAGCGGTGTAAAACCTGTACATGAAGGCATATGCAGCTGATGATCAGTAAAGATAAATACCCTAATACAGGACCTGAAGGCAACTAATTATCCAAGTAGACAGACGGTGAATATGATTTTACACTGCCCAACATCTATATTGCCTGTATTGTACGCATTTTAGGTACGCTACCTCTTTGTCTCTAATACAAGATGACATAAAGGCAATGACTATTTTGAAAGTGGAAGAATCAGAACCAAACACTTCAGAACAAAAGAATTATGATCCTAGCACTTGTTTTCATGAATATCTAAAGTAATCTTAGAAAAGTTTGTGCAGTCTGATCTGAAACAAGAGAACTTTTACCAAAAATGAAAGCATCCAGAAATACTCAGTATCATGCTGTATTCTGTTCAACTCAGTCAACTATGTAATGTTATAGCAAAGCCCTCCACTAGCCTGAAAGGAAGGTCCGGAGAACAGAGTAACAAAAAAAGGTGATCAAACTAAATGAAAAACTCCAGAAAGGAAACATACAGTTCCAGAACAACACTCAGTAGCAATAGCAGCAGACAAAACCAAAATTTTTTCTGTCCATATTCCCCAAATGGAGAACATTTTCCTCTCAGATAGGACAGAAGTCATGTATCTCTGGCTTGGAGAGTAGACAATCAGGAGCATTAAACTTAGTCTAGTTATGGCCTCATTGCCAGCACTCTACTTCATGGTGTAACATGCAAGTCACTTTAGCACAACATGCTGGTTTTCCTTCTCATCTTCCACATGCCGTCTGCTTAGAATACACACACAGTGACTTGAGACTCTCTTAAAATTCTGTGCTGCAATTTGCAAAAATTAGTACTGGGTACATGTAAGCTAACATTTATGAAGCTTAAGCACTACTATCAGAGGTGGAAAATTAAAATACATTTTAAGTATCTTGGCCATGCCAGCTTCAGATGATGTGGTAGAGGAACATGTGAAAAAACGCTTCACATACGGCCTAAAAGCACAGAAGACTATCAGGACCTTGAAAGCAGCTAACTTTCTCCTACCAGAGCTGGATTATCGCATGCTCTCCACATACCCTCGAAGGCTGACTTCCAAAGAGGTCACCAGAAAAACTGTACTTTGAAGCAGCAAAAGCTGAAAGACAGTTCAACAAATGGAAGATAAAGACAATTACAGCAGCTATGCTTATCCGCAGCTTCTGAACTACATCCTCAAAACAGGCTTAAAGGTGGAAGACAAACCTTGAAAGCTGAGAAATGAACTCATGGGAATGCTCTTCTTTAAGATGATCATTATCGCAGCCTCTTAATGCCATCTCCAAACATTTAGCCTATGTTTCAAGCATTTCATTTCCCCAATTACTCAAATTATGCCAATACTGAAGTTCAGAATTGAGAGTTGATATTATAGATTATTATGAACTGGAATTGTGCATGTTATCAATACAAGCAACCAAACCTCTAGCTGACTGCCAAATAGTTTAAAACACCTTTCTGATATCATTCAGAACCCCAGACAATCAAACTGTTTGTCTAGAACCCCCAGGAATACCAGACATTTCAGACACAAATGGCAGACACATTCATTGATCTCAGAACATGGGGAAAAAAAACTTGCTAACAACCATACACTGAAAATGCTTATTTCATAAGATCAAATATGCCAGCAAATATGTATTCCTTTTCTGGAATTCATTTTTAACAGATTCAAATAATTCAATTTATGGATTAAGACATCCTGTAACATGACATTCCTTCTTCTAGAGAAAGAAAAAGATTTAACTTGGGCCTGAAAAATTCCAAAAAAAAAAAAAAAAGCATTTTGTGCAAAAAGCCTATTTTAAATAAAAATACAATAGCCATTTGAAAACCTACAGAGTTTATAGGAATCGGTTTCCATGTTACATACTCCAAAGTTCAGTATTGTTTCATGCTCAAGATTTTTATTTTAAGGGTGGTTCAGTTTGTTATGAAGTTAGGGGTTCTAAACAAGAAGTAATTATGATCCAGCCATACCCTTTGTATTCTTCTACATATCATTTCTGCAGGTCAAACACTCCTCTTAGTTCTTCAGAACTAAAATCGTGGGTTCTCTTTCATAGGTTCTGTAATGACTTCGCTCTATTTTTCCTCTTTACCTGAAAACCTACCATCTACTTTTCCCATTAAAAATCCATATAATAGTGGGGATCCAAAGGGAGCTACTGGAAGCTCTGCTCTGGTGATATTTTCCAGAGCAAGGCAGAGTTCCAGCAGGTTATTTACTTATACTTAAATGTGTCAACTTATGATCAAGTTATTTTCCAGTCAGGTCAGATAAACCTTCACATGCCATTTCTGCCTTTCAACCCCAAAACAGTGCTGCTAAGTTCTTTCCTGTTAAAAGGAAAGTCACATAAGAATCTAAGTACGCACGCTCAACATCAAATATTGAATATAGGTAAAGGAACACACATCTTTATTAGGCTAACATTGGTGTTAATGACTTGGTAAGGACTGTAAAGACACCATTCGGGATTCACTGAATTGTTCATCCCTTAAAGTATGCAGAACAGCAGCCTGCATAAATGGACAAAGCCACTGTGCCAGGCAGCAGCTAGCAGCTACCAATGTTACGGATGACGAGAGGCACTGCCTAAAAGGCAGCTTTCTCTAAAGAAGCCTGACCACCGTTATTAGAATAAAGAGAAAAAAACCCTGTGTCCATTTCCGCGGCGAAGGGGGTCACGCCAGGCCCCCAGCCCCTCACCGAGGGCCAGAGGGGAGCCGGGACGGATCCCAAGAGAGGAGCAGATAAAAAAAAAAAAAAAGAGCGAGGCGACGCCCCCACGGAGCCGGCAGCCGAGGCTTCACCCTCCCCGGTGGCTGCCGTGCCCAGGGCCTTCTGCCCGGCCCTGCCTGGGGGAAGGCCGCGGCCCGCGGCGGCCGGTCTCACCTTTGCGCAGCTCCCGCTCCCACACGCTGACGATGAGCGCCGAGTGCTTGCGGTGGTGGATGAGCCACAGGCTCAGCGTCTGCACGCTCTGCTGAGAGTTGCTCAGCTCCGACAGCTTCCGCTCCAGCGCCGCCTCCGAGAACGCCGACATGCCGGGCGCCGCCGCCGCCTAACCCCTCACCCGGCACGGCCCCGCCGCCCTCGGGCCCCGCCGCTCCGCCCCGGCGGGGGAGGAGCCGGCTGAGCCGAGCCCCGGCCCCGGCCCCGGCCCCAGCCCCGGCCCAGCCCAGCCCGGCCCGGCCCCGCGGCCCGGCGGCGCTGACAAAATGGCGGCGGCCCCCGAGCCGCCCGGTGCCGCCCCCCGTCTCCTCCTGCCCTCACTTCCGGCCGCGCCGAGGCGGTGGCGGGAGCGGGAGCGGGAGGGGGAGGGCGGCGGCAGGCCGGTGGGGCGCGGCCGCCAAGGGGCGGGAGGGCTCAGCGCGGCGTCCTAGGGAGGGGCTGTGGGGTGTAGCAAGAGAAAACAGTTAGGGGTCGTCTCTGTAAATGACAGAATACATCATCACTTTGTACAGTGAAATCAATAAATATATAAATAAGCACGAATAAGGCACAAGGCAACCCAAGCCTATCAGCCCCTTTCATTTACACAGCGCACAGACATACAGGGCGCACGATATTTTATGTCAGCAGGTGGACATGGCCTCCACAAATCAGCCCGGCCTCGTTTTTAAAAGCTATTTTTGTGTGTGTTTTTGTTTGTTCTCTTTTCTAAACCTCTAGCATTAGCAGTAACTTGCGACAGAATTATACTATTTAATGACAAGATTACGTGCAAATGTTTCCTCTTGCACATTTCAGACTTCTTCCCTTAAACATTTACTGAACAGTTGTGATTTCTGCTGTTGTGAGAGTGGTGAATATAAAAGATTCTCTTTATAAATCTCTCGCATTGCTTCAAAGATTTTCTGTTCTGCCATCTTCAGTGATGTTTCAAGCTGAAGTGTAGAAGTCTGTTCAGCATCTGCTTCCATGAAAGATGTTCTATACTGCAGAAAATATGTAAAGTTTCTACTGTTAATGTACTGTTAATCATAGAATTGTTAAGGTTGGAAAAGACCTTCAAGATCATCTGGTCTAACCGTCACCCTACTACCAATGTCACCCACTAAACCATGTCCCTAAGCACCAGGTCCAACCTTTCCTTGAACACCCCCAGGGAAAGTGACTCCACCACCTCCCTGGACAACCCGTTCCAATGCCTAACCACTCTTTCTGAGAAGAAATGTCTCCTAATTTCCAACCTAAACCTCCCCTGGCGCAACTGGAGGCCATTTCCTCTTGTCTTATCACTAGTTATCTGTGAGAAGAGGCTGACCCCCAGCTCCCCACACCTTCCTTTCAGGTAGTTGCAGAGAGCAATAAGGTCTCCCCTGAGCCTCATCTTCTCCAGACTAAACAACCCCAGTTCCCTCAGCCACTCCTCACAGGACTTGTGTTCCAGGCCCTTCACCAGCTTCGTAGCCTTTCTCTGGACAGGCTCCAGTGCCTCGATGTCCTTCCTGTAGTGAGGGGCCCAAAACTGAACACAGTAGAGGTGCAACCTAGTGAGCATTTCTAGCCTGGTTCTCACCTAATAATGCCTTGATACCAATTCTTGTTTTAAAAGTTACCAACTAACATTTCCAGGTAACACTGAAATGCACTCACGTGCGCTTAAACTGCTACAACTCTAACTCGAATATGCCAAACTGTTGGGACATCCTGACAGTGGTTAAGTATCCACCCTTAAAACAAGGTTGTAGTATTCCTGTGAACTTCTACACATCCAGTTTGTCCTCACCAAACAGCAGAAAGCTAGTTATGAAACAATCTGTATTCTTAAAACTTCACAAAATGTTCTCCCTAATTCATTCTGACATTCAGATAAGATGGCCCAGAGCATTATTTTCAGGCAATTTTCCTGATAGTGGTTCTTGATGAAATACTCCATTTCAAACAAACAAAAAAAAAATTGGTAGGGGCGAAAGGGGAGGGTTAAGATGTTTTCCTTTGAATTCTATTCCCAAAAATCATCTGTGGCATGGATGACATTTGAGAAACTAGATGGAATTTTGCAGAAATGATCTTGACAGAAAAATTTAAGTGATAAGCTTTACAGGTCTCCAAGGATACTCATATACTCTCAATTCGCTGCATTTTGATCATCATGAATGGGAGAACTTGTAATACATTGCTATTTTTATTATGTACAGCAGAGGACACTCTGATTAAGTAGAACTGGCCAGTGAAGTAGCATTAATACAGTGTTGACAGAGATGCACGTATTAGAAAAATGAAATATGAATGGTAATTTAGTACCTACTGTTCAAATACCTTTTTTTGGGGGGAAGGCATGTATTCTGACATTAACAAGGGAAGCTTGTGGGTAACTATGGAAGAATCAGCATTTATCACACCTACAAGACTGGATTAAAAAGGATCTGAGAACAAACTAAAATTTAGAAGTTAAAGCCAGAAAGATAAGGAAAAAGAAGAGGAAATTAATAGAGCATTCTAGTAGTAGTTGTAGCAATGTTTGTTACTGTTTACTCTTCCTCTTTCATTCCAGATTCTCTGAACATTTTGCAAACAGGGATAAATCCTCTCAGATAGGTATTTACTCTGTAAATTAATGTATTTAAATACCAAAGGATTGATTTATTATGTGTATAATATAGTCCACAATATATTATACAGCAAAACTGAGATTTTATTTCCCCCAAAAATCTTTATAGCACATATTAAATTTGTTATAATAAATGTTTACCTCGGTAATCTAATTTTAAAAACTATGCTTTTCTAGTCAATGCATGGAAATTTACCATGAGACTTACTCAAAGTAAAGTAAATCTCAAACAGGAAGTATTCGCAATGGAGCGCTGGTTTGTTGTGGAGCTTTGAAAATCTCAGCTTTAATTCAGAAATGATGCATAAATGTTCACTTACCTGTAAAAAATTTACCCACATCACAGAATCACAGAATCACAGAATCGTCTAGGTTGGAAGAGACCTCCAAGATCATCTAGTCCAACCTCTGTCCTAACACTAAAAAGTCCTACACTAAACCATATCACTAAGGGCTACATCTAAACGTCTCTTAAAGACCTCCAGGGATGGCGACTCAACCACCTCCCTGGGCAGCCTATTCCAATGCCTAACAACCCTTTCAGTAAAGAAGTTCGTCCTAACATCCAACCTAAACCTCCCCTGGCGCAACTTTAGCCCATTCCCCCTTGTCCTGTCACCAGGCACGTGGGAGAATAGACCAACCCCCACCTCTCTACAGCCTCCTTTAAGGTACCTGTAGAGAGCGATAAGGTCGCCCCTGAGCCTCCTCTTCTCCAGGCTGAACAAGCCCAGCTCCCTCAGCCGCTCCTCGTAAGACTTGTTCTCCAGACCCCTCACCAGCTTGGTCGCCCTTCTCTGGACTCTCTCGAGCACCTCCATGTCCTTCTTGTAGGGAGGGGCCCAAAACTGAACACAGTACTCGAGGTGTGGCCTCACCAGAGCCGAGTACAGGGGGACAATCACCTCCCTAGACCTGCTGGCCACACTGCTTCTTATACAGGCCAGGATGCTGTTGGCCTTCTAGGCCACCTGGGCACACTGCTGGCTCATATTCAGCCGACTATCAACCAGTACTCCCAGGTCCTTCTCTGCCAGGCAGCTTTCCAACCACTCATCTCCCAGCCTGTAGCGCTGCTTGGGGTTGTTACGCCCCAGGTGCAGGACCTGGCACTTGGCCTTGTTGAACTTCATGCAGTTGGCCTCAGCCCATCGGTCCAGCCTATCCAGATCCTCCTGCAGAGCCTAAATGCATCCATATGGTCAGAGTTGCAAACTCTGAATATGGGGTCAGAGTTATATAACATAGGGTTCATATAACATGGTCATATAACATAGGGTCATAACATATACCATAACATAGGGTCATAACATAACATATAGGGTCATAACATATAACATGGTCATATAACATAGGGTCAGAGTTACAAACAGATGTCAAGTTTTCTTCCACCAATTCCTGTGTTCAAATTAAAACCATCTTTCCTCTGATATCTGAAAAACAAAATTATGTATGCACTGCTTCCCTTCTGTCTGGTCACCATGGATTAGTGATAGTCTGCTGTGTTCTCCTGCTCCTAGCAGAGTGAGACCCATGTACATTTAAGATGATGGCTGTGAAGCAATTACTCGGTTGATATTTTATTAGAACAAGGGATCAGGAGGCTGTAGGTACTTCAAACCTGTAATTACATTTCAGACTGCAATCACCAAGAGGCTCTAGAGCATTCTTACACTACATGTGCTATTTTTATTTATAAATAAAAAATATTTAAGATAAAATATTTATGTATTTAAATGTTTATTTAAAATATAACGTTTGATAAAATAAAGTATTTTTACTTATAAATACTTCTACTTATAAATAAAGCAGATTTTTTGCTTCTCCTTTCCCTTCAGCCAAGGATATTCACCTAAAACCTTTCTTAAGAGGGGAATTTTACTCCAGTAGCAAGTGAGAAATTTAAGTTCTGTTACCTTGGGGGAACCTTAGGAAGTGCTTAAGCACTAGAAGGGCTGATTTGTCTCTAAAATAGCAATGTTTATGGTGCATTGTTTTTTTTTATAAATACCTGGATACTGCTGTCTTCCAGTCAATTCAAAGAGAAGGGTTCATTCTGCCAAGGTGCTGCGACACACAGCATCGTGACTCTGCTGTAGGGATCTCCTAAAAGCAATCATTCTAAGGCACAGGCCTGTATTTGTGCACCTCATCTGCCTGAATCGCCCCAGCTCTTCATCAGAGCACTGAACCCACTCCTTGGACAGCCCTTCAACAAATCTGACTGGGCTTAGCTCCTGGAGCCATGACAAAAATGAAACTGCCCCAAGACAGGAGCATGATACTTTTTTATCACCAAACATTTTAAAGGTAGAGAAACAAAAGATAAGGTAATACAGATTTAGGTACTTCTCTCTGAAACTGGCAAGAACAGGCAAAATTTCAAATGAGATCATAGCATTAAGATGGCAAGGCAGATGGTCTGTACTGACTGTCAGATAAGGCCAAAGGAGTGGGCCTAGAAGGCAGTTTGCTTTGATTAAAAGAGTGCCCAGAGCAACAAGATGGTGATGGCCCTGTAGCCTGCAGTAGTTCAGCCGCTGTCACAACACACACACACCCTTGAGTGTGTTGGGGCACTGCTGAAGAAGCAGAGCTGCCCCTCACAAAAGCAGCAGTCACCAGCTTTTCTATTCTTTTGGCGGTGGGATTTGACAGATTTAACCCCACAGGGTCTCTGTCCCAGCTCTGTTTTTCACTTCTTCCCTTCATTCCCATGGCAGGGAGGGCCTGACACACCTCAAGTGCTCAGCTTTCAGATGTCACTCCGAATATTATTTCACATACACCAGGGGCTGCTCTGCTTACCTTGGTTCACAAGCTGTCTTTTGAACTTTGTATAAACTGAATTTTGTATAATCCATACATCCTTTGATCAAGAGAGTCCTATTTAGCTGATCCAAAGTAGTTATGCAATAAATAAATGAAATCATCTTCCCTCAGGAGATTCGTATGTAATCACTGAGCTCCAGAGAAATTTACCGTTGTCTGTACTTTAGCATTCACATAGGTCAGCATGAATTCATTGGTATTGCTCTACAGAAGAGCACTGTGCCACCATATCCAAGAGGTATATACTATGTAAAAAATATATAGACACCACCTATTACTTTGCTGTTCACAGAGCCTAAATATCTCATTTCATGGTTTATTGATATGGTCATGTTGCAGCTTCAGAGACAGTTTTAGCTTTGGTTGTTTCCTTGAGGGCACCTTCTACTCAGGTATTCCCCCCAGATAGCTGTCACCTTTATAAGTCATTTTCTCTTGAAGTCCAGAGATGTAGCTGGACGATTCATTTATCTTTGGGAATACTCTGTGCTTCACGGGAATTATTTAGGAAATCTTGTTTTACTTCAATACATAAAGAAATAAAACAATCTGTGTATATACTGGTTTACTAGATGCTGTTCATCAGCCGTGTACAAATTTGAGATGCTATGGACATCTATTCCTCAATTCCCTCTCCTGCCTGGTGACTGACTCCTGTTATAAATTGAAACCAGATCTTGTTTCAGAACAGAACAGATCTTGACCTGTATGAGGCTGGCCTTTTTTCATTTTTATCTTTGTTTTGTAGCTCTTTCTCAAATAGTCCCTCCCAGGAGATGCAACACTGTTAAAGGAGGAATGGGTTTTCTCTAGTCTTATTTCCTGCCTGAGTATTTCTGTTAGTCAGCACACCGATTGCTACCTGAATCTCAAAAATCCATCATTGACTTATCTGTTCTTTTTCAGTATTCCAAGTGTCCAGACCATCCAGGGTCTCTAGCATATCTCAGTATAATGGTTTCTGAAGTTTCACACTTCAAAATATTTTTTCTGTCAGTCACAGTACACTTGTGCAACCCACAGCACAATTTTGTGTAAATGATCCTGCTTGCATATCCCAATAAGGGCATGAAAGACAGGAACACAAAACAAAGACTCTGAAATATAGCTGTAAAATGATTCCTGACTGAGTGATGGTAATTCATCTGAGTAATTCCTTCAGAAACATTAAATCCAATTTGTTAACTGTATAACAAGATGGCATATCCCTGGCAGAAATTTTTTAAAAAGAAAAAAAAAATCAATGTTAAGTCCTGCAGGCAGAGAACAAAAAAGAAAGCTTAAATGGAAGGAAGAAGCCCACTGAAGTCACTTACAGGAGCTGCCTATTGGAGCCAGAAACCTTGGGGTGAATAATGGTTCTTTTCCATGAGCTCCCACCACAAAGCACTTCACCTTTTAGTGTAATTCGTTAAAGGCTGCAATTAATTGTTACTGAGGAGATTAACAACAACCACTTACTGAGATATGTATATATGATCCAGCAAGGGATCCCCGTATTTCATGCAGAAAGATAGATTGTAAAATCTAAAAAATTATCCCTAGCATTTCTGTGATTTCTTTGGTCCTCTGTGGTGGAGATGTAAAGACGTCTGCAGAAAACCTTCCTTTTTTCCCAAGTCAGGCATTCAGCCAGAGCAGCTATGTACATCCGGCTTCTTCATCATTACACTTTTAAGTGAAGTCATACTGTGTAAACATACCTTGTGATTAATATATGGGTGCAATCAAGTTCCAGTTTTCCTTAGTAGAGGGAGTGCTGTAACCAGGCAAGAAAGCACTCCAGGGTATGTATTAACTCAGGTGTGCAGAAAGGCATGAAACATTAGGCTGAGTAATTTTAAACATCTGAGCAATATATTAATGGATCATTAATATGTGCCCTAAAGTGCATATAACTCTTAGTCACAGCATAAAAGTTATAAAGCACATTCCTAACAATAAATAATGTTATCTTTGCAAGCCAAAGAAAAACTCTGTGATGTATTGATATACTATGTGAAGAACATCCTTCAAAATTTTGGAAAATGCAAATTTAAATTTTATTTTAAATCAAAGGAATTGGGCTGGTTCACCTTTGTGATCCAGTAGAGGACAAAGTGCCCTCAGACCATTCAACTGTAGGGAGCAGACACTGGCGTTTTGTTTTGTTTTGTTTTCTTGTATAGGGATCAGACTGTATTTTTTTTCTTTTTATTTCTGTATACTCAACTCATGGTTTTGGAGAAGGTGGCTGCCAGCTTACTGTGCTGTACTAGCACAAGTTTAGCCAGAGGGTTGAGGGAAGTGCTTGTTCACCTTTACTTGGCACTCATCAAACCACATCTGGAATAATGCAGTCAGTTTTGGTCTCCCCTACTTCAGGAAAAATGTTTATAAACTTGAGCAAGTCCAGCAGAAGGCTACTGTGATGGTCAGCTGGTTAGAGCATGGAATCCAAAGGGGGACACTAAAGGATCCAGGTTTGTTTATCTTTTAGAAAGCTTTGGGGGAACCTAATAGCAACTTTCGATTAACTACAAGGGGATTGCTAAGAAAATGAAATCAGGTTCTTCATGGACATGCATGATGAGAGGCTGACAGACGAAGGTCATAAGTTGAAGTGGAAGAATCCGACTAGACATAAAGAAAACTTTTTCCTTTTTTTTTCTTTTCTTTTTTTTTTTCCTCACCAAATGACCAGTCAGTGGAACAGGTTGCCCAGAAAAGATGTATGCACACTGTAGGGCTTAGGTTGTTTGTCTTGAATCGGTTGGATCCACAGAGCATGATAGTTGTCCAACTATGCAACATTATTGCCCTGTCATGTAAAGCATCTCAGATAACTTTTGTGTCTACGTGATCCTTCAGTATTCCCTGCAGATGGGAACCTGTCCATCCTAGCTGATCAGTGACCACATGGAGCTATTTCCATAATACACATCTTGCTGCGAAGGGCCACGATGCTTTGAACAATAGGCAGTAGATCCACCTGAGAACAAGCTGCCTCTTCTGCAACAGATAGAGGTGTACCAGCTGGCGGAGGGCTAAACAGTTTTTCCATGTCATACCAAGAGAAGAAAGACACATGATATTTGATCTTCCCACCCAAACCAAACCAATGTTGGTAGAGAAATTTAGGAGGAAAGAGACATCTCAAAACAACCTTTGCTGTCAGCTGGCGTCAGCTCTACAACTGTAGCAGGCAATCATGAAGACCCTGATTCTCCAAGAGAGCATCTGTTGTCTTCCAAAGGGTACTTAACCCTAAACTCCTACTGAACAGTGAGCAGGCAGAGTGAGATATGGAAAAGTCTGCTATTATGGTCTTTACTACACAGGTGTGAAGAGCCATCAGCCATATCTTCTACATGCTAGCCATCAGTTATGCTGCCAAAAACATCAATGACTTCAGTAGTCACAGTTTCCCTGAATGTATGGGGGCTGATAGGTAAAATCCACATGTTTTCTGATGCCTAACAGCTCTTCTCTCTTCCTCGCACTGAAAACACACCTGAGAATTGCCAGAGTGCTAGATGGCTGTTTCCCAGGGATGTTTATTTTTTCACCCTAAACCTGCTGAACTTGCTCTTTGAGCAAAGGACAATAAATATGGAGAGGGATATGCAGAAAAGAAGCTTATGCAAGCAATAGGAGTTCTTAGGTTGCTTTTGCAACATCCTCAGGAACATGACTCAAATATGGCTCAATTTTGCCAATAGTTAGTGATATGGTCCTCTGCTGTACTTGTCGTCTATGGTATCATTTTTCCATATGCGACTCAAAACATAGTCAGAGCGGTGATGGGCTAACCGTTTTGTGTGGGAGTCATCTGCGAATACAATGGAAAGGCTATGCTTATTCAGACCTCTGTTATTTATAATGTGGTGAACACACATGCTGTCATTATCTGATGGTGGCCAAAATATGTTTGTCATTGGGTAATTCCCACATCCAGTCACATCTGGCCAGAGCTGCTGTGCAGTTAGAGAAAATGACCCTAATTTCTAGAGAAGAGGTACTCATTTCTCTTGGAAATAGTGGAAAGAAGGCAGGAAAGTGAAAACAGGGTAAGGATGGAAGGGTGCTCTAGCAATTCTGGGAAACTGTGGCTGCTCAAAGACATTGTCGTCTGACATTTCCTGTCTTTTGGCTGTTAGATGTGCTGTGCCCTATCTTCCTTCATCTGTGACTTTCTGACCCTCACCAATAGACTTTCCAAACTAGCATGCTTTTCAGGGGTTTGTGCTTGTGCCCAAAAAGAGAACCTGGCTGTGCCTAGACAGTCCTCCAGGACCCAGAGAGGTCATTTTCATTGATTTTTTTTTAACTTACAAGGAGATCTGTTTCTTGTTCTCCTGAACAAAGATGCTTTGCTCTGAAGCTACCCAGCTGTGAGGGGAAGTCATGAACTGCCCATCTGGACAGCCAGTATAGCAGTACAAGAGTTACCACTGTATAGTACAAGAGTTACTCAAGAAATAAAAATGTTGCTGTAAAGTTCATTTAATAAGGAAACACAGATGGCAGGTCAGAACTGGAGCCAATGTGAGGTAAGAAGGCTCAAGGCCTCTGTAGTACACCAGCATCTTTGGATTACTACAAATCAGAGCAGCTCAAGACAAACCTATTACATCTCTCTTGCCTGAGAGAGAAGGCTTTCACATGAGACAGCTCCTTCCACATCAAGTCCAAGATTTCTTACCTGAGGAGCCAGGTAGTAGCATCCCAAAGGTTTTCTCAGTGCACGTCAATATGCTTGGAAGTTAGTCTTTAATAAGCAATTAATGATTTAGCTAGACAGCACAGACATAGACATGGAAATGTCTGAAATAAAACAGTGTCAGTGCCTTCCACCAAGAAACTACATCCTCAAACTTCATGTCTTTTATTAGAGCAGAGATTTAGTGCACGTGTTTTTATTATCAAGATCTATGGATTTGGGACTATGCTATCCAGTTCATTCAAATTACTGAATTAGTAGCATTGTAAGCAGTCAGATCCATCTTCTAAGTTGCAGTGCTAATGTAGCTGCTGATAGTTATATTGGAAACTAGGTGTCAGTAGTGGTTTAGAAATGCCAGATAAATTTTTATTCCTATCTTGTTCTTTTTGCTACAACTCGTTTACAGCCTCTCAGCTTCTCCCTGTGCACCTTCAAAAAGAGCATGGAGCTTACTTGCTCTGTAACTGAAGACAGAAATTAGATCCTTCTGAAGTCTTCTTTTCATCAAGCCAAATAAACCTAGTTCCCTTGCCTGTATGTGTGTCACCTTAACCACCATGATGTGTCTTTGTGAGATTTTCCCAGACTTACACTTTTCTCTTTGTACTAAGGAGGACAAAGTCAGACACAGTCATCCAGGCATGCTCTCACAAGTGCCAAGCAAAGGGCAAAAACCACTTCCCTTGCCCTGCCCATGGTGCAATAATACTGCCCAGTAAGGGATGGTCCTCGATATTCTCATGGGCTCAGCATACACGCCTGTTTCACTTGCTGCCACCAGATCCAAAAGTCCTTTTCCACAGAGCCCTTCCTCAGCCAGTCAAGCCCCAGTCCCAAGATGCTGTCGTGCCTGTGCCTCCGAGCTCCAGGACTCTGCGTTTTCCTCTCTTGAGCTTCATGGCATTTCTGCCAGCCTGTTTCTCCAGCCTTTTGAGGTCCATCAGAATGGTTGCCCTGCCCTCCAGGTCATTGACTGCCTTCCTCCCACTTCTTTATCGACTCTTCCAATACACTTTCAGCTGCAAACTTGCAGAAGGTGTATGCTGTCTCCTTGCCTAGGTCTTCAGTAGGCATTAACCAGCATTGGTTGCAGTATTGGCTTCAGGTCCTTCCTAAGGGACGTACCTAGTAACTGCCCATCAGCTGGATTTTGTACCACTGACCACAAACCTTGGAGCCTCGTGATCCAGCCATTTTTCCACCCACTTAGTAATCAACTTCTCTAGTCTATCTCGCTGAGTTCCTACAGAGATACAGTGGGAAACCCATCTGGTAGGCCTTCATGTGCCTGGTTTCCAGGAGGATTTGCTCCATAAACTTCCTGGAAAATGAGGGTAGGTTGACTAGCAAGTAGCTCCATGGTTTCCCCCTTCTTGCCCATCTTGAAGGGGGCATGGACTCAATGGACTCTCAAACTCATGGTGTCCTCTCATGGTAACTACAGCTAAGACTGTAATTGACAACCACGTCTTCAGTCAGTACTTCCTTATTCACAAGTAAGGAATCCAGCAGAGCACCTACAATGGTTGACCTGTAAGTACCTGAACTAAAGAATTGTATCTAAGCACCAGAAATTTCCTACATTCTTGCACCACACTGTATTTCCCTTTCAGAAGATATCCAGTAATGATAGCAGTATATGATGCTGAAACTCAAAAATGTTATATAACATACTCTTATTTTCAAGGTAAGTATTAAAGATCATTAAAAATCAGAACATAGAAGAAATCCAAGACCTGCACAGCCCTTTTAAGCCAAGAACTCATCAGGAAAACGTAGTTTACTGATATTCCTTCAGTGAGTATCATAGTGTAGTTAGAAATTCATTTTTAATGCTTCTCAAAGAAAATGTACAGATTCAATAAAGTGTACACAACAGTGACATGGACAGTGTGAATAATAACAATATCATCCTGAGTGATCGGGGGATGGGTGCACACTAAAGATTCACAGTGTTAAGATAAATATAATTTGCCTTTGCAGGAAAGAACTCCACTGCTATGAAGTATCTGAATAAACTTCTGTACCTCAAAACTTTTGCTATCACCTGGCTACAGTAATATGTCTCCCACTGCAGTCCAGGCAGAAATGGCAGAAGGAATGTGTCCCAAGTGAACCCTTATTCAGTGATGTAAGTTTAAGCATTTCCTTACATTTTCAGCTTTCAGAGTCATGCCGATCATCATCAGTTCAGAACTAATTTCATTATATTCCTCTCATCCCTGGTCTGGGCTGAAGTGCAAGAGAATAAAAAGATTTTAAAGCATATTTAAATAATATAAAAGCAATTCTACATTATAGTTTTTGGCTACTCCTTGATATTTTAAATCAGACTTAGTTGTGATCAAAGTCATTTTTGTTTCATGAAAAAAAGGAATGAAACAATCCAACTGTCTGGTCTAGTCATCTCTCAGAGCACATTAAGAAAGAAGTATGATCAAATCTGTGTTTGAACACAATCCTCATGGCATGGGTAGTTAAGATTTTCTACAGATAAGTACACTAAGATGAAACAAAACTTTAGAGGCATATTATTCTCAGAACACACACACAAAAAAAGGTCATGTAAAGTAGGTAATTTCTCGGTATTAAGACAGTTAGCTGGTACTCAACAAACCATCTTTTCAGCATCCCTTCTAACTCTGGATATTCCAAAGAGCTCAAGAAAATCATCTGGGCATTATGAACATGAAATGGCCTCAGAAGATCATGGCAGGATAGGGACGTATTGATTGCCAGAACTGCCTGTACTGCTTCTTTTATAAGGAAAGAGCTCCAGCAGCCTTGAGCTGCATCAGTTCCATTGGTCTCATAAGGTACCAGGACCATGCCAACAGACTTCATATGATATCATCACAAAATTTGGCTCACTCCAAGTAGTCAATGCTCGCTTCCAGTTACTGTATGATTTGTACTGAAAATGACCTGAAATCCCCCCCTCCAATGAGTGCAAGCCTGTCTTTTTTTGGAAATCTGAAACTTGTTATGTGGACTGAGGGTAACCACACGCCATAGACAATTGTCCTGGGTTGACATCTCCCATGTCTGTGTTGTAGGCTCCTCATTTGACTGCATAATAGCTCTCAAAATTCAGTGCATGGCTGCCAAATGTTCTCATTCTGATGTATCTGTATTTGCTATCTGCCATCATGGCACTTACTCCTTACCAGTCTCCACCTGTCAGCTGTGCACTGGCAGAGCTTCAGGAATGGAGCTTAAAAAGTCCTGCTAAAAATTCCTAAGGGTCATCTCCCATTCAGCGTGAAAAATACCAGAAAGAAGATGCTGCCCTCTCCACCCTCACACTTTGACCTTTCCTTTTACAGATGAAAATTGACCAGCATAATACAAATATGCTGCTTGGAGTGGGAATCACACAGGCACTGGAATGTGTCTTGCAGGTCCATTTTCACCCTAATACATAGGAGTTAGGTTAACAATTGAGAAGTGCTGGAAATTTTATAAATCCCCATGATGTTCAGATGCGCATCCAAGTGCTTTCAGTGTTAGTATACCTTGAGGTTTGGTAAACCACTGAAAGTAGTATTTGGCATCACAAGGCCACCAGGCTTGTGGAAGAATGGGGAAGGTCTTTGTTGTAAGTGAAATTTTAATTTGTTCTCTGCATGGCAAGGACTAACTGAGGTTTCCAGACCTATTTCCTCCTAAACTCACAATCTGAGTTTCCTTTTTACAGCAAAGGTGGTTCTCACCTTACACTGTTACCCATGAAGGAGTACCATCAGTGACCTCAGCAGACATCAACAATGTATAGCGGGCCTACAGGAGTGTTTGGAGCTCACCTCTAGTTTGTACAGCCCACGCCTCTCACTCATATCAGTGTGCAGTTGCTTGCTGGCAAGCGTATATCTTCCTTGCATACCGGATTTAAACTAGAGCTTCTCCTACGCTGAAAATTATTACTCTGATCTGGATGTGGATAGGCACGTGATGCTGTGAACAACGTAGTGAAATGAACTGCATGTGGAGGTGCACTGGGTCCTGCTTTTGCATTTGTTGATGCCAGTACCTTCCAAGGGGGACGGCACAAGCTTTTCAAATGAGTCCTTAGGTTTGAACGATTGTCTTTTCTATTTTGTAGTTACACGGTGCTTAATCTAAGTGCTTTATCCAAAGGAGCAAATTACAAACAACCAATGCTCACTAATTTTTTTTAGATTTACCCTTGGTCTTGATTATAAACTAAATTATACTCTCAGCTTAACAGATAGCCTTAGTATTACAGTAAATATATTGTCAGAGCTAACGTTGCTCGCAATGTTCTTCTTCCAGTCTGCTGTAAAAAGATCCACTTAGCTCCATATTCTAAAATTTATTTGGTACAGTACTAAAAAAACAACAACATAAGGAGTAGCAGTCAACATGCCACTAATTGTATTGGTGCCACAGAATGTATTTTAAGCATCAGCTTTGAAATTAAAAGTGACATACAGATAGCTGCCAGTGAAAGGGTTTCTGAACAAAAAATGGACTATGAAACAAAAAAGTTGCACAGAAGTCAGAGCTGGTATCATCTTAAAAATGAAAAGAAAGAGAGTGAATTGCAAGCCAGGCAAAACAAAATTATATTTTGCAATTGTTTTCCCAGCTGATAAGAATAAAATCTGCCTTCCTGTTAGGCTTTCAAGGGTCTCCAGAATAAATCTTCTCATTCCTACTTTTATTTGTTAAATGAGTGCTTTTTGCTCTGTGTGCGTGTGTGGTAAGGGGGAGTTTCTGATGGCACACCTCAGATAAATGCTTTGTGCAGCCAGTTTCTAACCGGGTAGAATCTCTGGTTGCAGCTCTGAGATACCATTTGATAAGTAAGATGTGTCCACTGGATCTTATTTTCATTGAGGAGTGCTAGGTGGAAAGTTGATCTCTATAGGAAGACTGGTTGGAATTTCACTTTGTTCTGCAAATATTGTTTTATAGATTGTAAATTTTGCCTTTTTATCAATTATTTACCTTTTTCCATTAATAAAAATTGGACCCTTTCTGGGCTATAAGTGCTTTTCTATAGTGCTAAAGAAAAACAGCATAGAAGAAAAAACATCTGCTTTATTCTCTCACCAATGGCTGCAAGAAACCGACAGACTAAGATGAAATCAATCCCAAACTGTAATTACCTTCACCAGTAAATTCCAGACCCTATCACAGCCCTCCCAAGGCTTAGGCTGATCTTGCAGCATGCCTGGAAAGTCAATCCAGAAGTCATGTTCAGTCCAAGAGGAAAGTAGGTGCCAAAACAAAGCATCCACCTCAGAGAAGCACAGAATTGAGCAGCTCCCTGTGACTTTGCTGAGAGACCACCTCTGCTGCCTGCAGCTACCTGTGGTTACAGCTTTGCTATCCTTACAGCTTTTCCATTAATAACATCCTCTGAAACAAGCATTTGATCACACCGCCTGGTAGAGCTGTACCATCACCTTGTTTCCTCCAACCCATTCCAGTTGTAGCTAACCCTTGTGGCAGAATGACTGGGTGTCACACCTGTAACACGCCTCAGGGTTTCTCTTCACCTTTGTCCCTTGGGCACAGCAATGCAAAATTACATTTTAAGAAAGGGAAAGGCTGTTCTAGAGAAAAGCTCTCATAGTGGAACATTAGAACAGGGAACACCAAAGCAGTCTTTGGACAAAGTAACCCAGAAGAAAACCAAGAGCTAACAAGCAAGTCTTATCTGAAGACAGCAGACTCAAAAGTGAGGTTTTTGTATTCCTCCACTAGGGCTGAAAGTACGTAATGAATAACTACACAGTTAAAAGACTCAGTTACTGACTAACTATTCTGCATCTAGACTGTTTTCATATTTTATTTGTGTGTTAAATTTCTTCACTGGAATTGTGCCCTGTTGAGGTAGGAACTCCAAGAGCTAGACTAGGAAAAGGTAAAAATGGGTCCCAATCTGAAGGCTATGCCCGAGCCCAGCAATTGATTCCTCCAAAAGGAACCACCCAAACACCTTAAAATTATAGGGATATAACCATGCTGGCAAAGGACAGTGCAAGAAAATGATGAAGTTCTTCTTCTGCCATGAACATCGACTATCAACAGACTTTGTGGCTTATGACTGCCAAAAGGACAGCAAAAGCAAAAGTTTGTTTGATGTTTTTGGGAAAGGTGGATGCAAATGTAAAACTAAGCATTTATAAGCTTTGTCCCAAAGTAGAGCTCGACTCCGACCTGGCACTGCAGCAGGGCTCTGATTTTATAGCAGAGGATCTGATAGCATCATTCTACATGCTAGGGATCAGGAAAGCACCTCAGGTCCTGCCCTGACGCTTCCAGCCTTACCCTTCATGCTTGCCCCAGGAGACAAGTTTGCTCTAGTCAGAGTCTAACACTCACTGTCCGGAAGATGGCCTGCTCAGGTAGGGCATGTGTGAGGTTCAGTGCTATTTCACATCCCTCCTCCTCCAGCAATCCAGTGGTGCAGTTGGCTATAGCATGATATTTAGTCTTTGTCCCAGCCTTACCGTTCTTCTCCATCCCTTCTCCAGCCATTTTGCTCAAAGTTATTTTTTTTCTTTCCCAAGGGCAAGCTTCACTACTCAGCTCATTCTGGTCTGGATAAAACGTTTACCAGGAATTTTAATATAAAACGATTTTTAGAAAAACAGCTACGTGCCATATGCCAAGAGAACAATTAAGGAATCATTGTTAGACTGCAGCAGAGGTTGATGCCGTGAGCATGGAATGCATTTTCTTTTGCATGTCTGCAGAACATCATTAATCATTGTGTTTCTGGCTCCCGCAGCCCTGTTCTTGTCTTGTTCCTCCTCAGCCTCTTCTGAACAATCTGTTTACTAATGACTAGCTACAGTGCAAGAGGTTTAAAGGCCAAGAGCCTGAGATCAGGACCCTGTCAAGCCACAGACTTTTATCATCTTCTTCAGAGATTCTTTTTTGACTGTGTCTGTCTCTCCTCTCCTTCTCTGTCAACATCTGAGTAGATTATGATTTAGGCATTGCTCTTCCTGCTACAGTTAGGAACGGTCCACTAGGACTTTTCCCTGACATCTGTTCCATTCCTTTTTTCATTTCTACTGTAATTTTTTCAGTTTTCAAAAAAACAAAAAAACAGCAACAGCAACAACAACAAAAGCATTCCTGTTTCCTTGCATTGTGGTAGCTTTCACCAGTTACAAATTTTTGAAAAAAATAAAATCAATTTGCCAAAAAACCCACACCAAACCAAAACTAAGAAAGGACGGGATAAAATGGTAAAAATCAATGGGAAGAAAGAACAAGAAATATCATTCTTTACAATCAGTAGCAAAAACAAAGAAAAAGAAATTTAAAAAACTGTCCCCAAAAGTCAATTTTAAGAAATACTTTAAACCAAAATAAAAAATGGTGATCTTTAAGGACGTATGATACAAAAATGTCTAGAAAACAGTGTGAAGGAGTTTTAGAAATAGCTATATTCTACCAACAAATAGAAAACAAATTTCTATTACTGAAATAGTGTGTATAAGTGCCATTTCAGTAACAAAATAATTCCTTCCTCAGTCTCAACTTAAATCCTTGTGTTTGAAGGATTTTCTTCCATGAATATTTCTAATTTATTTCTAAATTGTGGTTTGCTTTGATCTCCACAATTATCCTATAAGAATGGATTCCACAATTTACGTTTACTGTCTGTTAAAAATTACTTCCTTTTGTTTGTTTCTAAGTTGCTGATTAATTCAATTAATTCCCCCATATTTTTTATATTGAAAGAAACCATAAATAATCATTTCCTACTCATTTTCTCCATACCCACTGCTGCTTGCAGACTTCTGTTATCACCACTCTGTCATCACTTTTCCAGGCTGGCAAATCCCAGCCTATATGCATCTGGTGCAGCAGTTTTCATCATAAAAGCTGAAATGATACTGAACCTCTGTAACCTAAATAACTCACGCTGCACAAACCACCTGGCAGACTAATTCCAACTCATTTACAGTTGAGACCCTAAGTTATTTTTAAATAAGTCACTCCCTTTAACAACTGTAGTTGTTTAACCTCTCAGAATATGACCTCTTGTGTTTGAAAAAGTTGCTAATGCCAACATTATCCAAGGCCTGTAGTTCATTCCCAAACAATAACATCACTTTAGATGCTCACACTTGCTCCTGTGTTGCTACTGCTAGCACTCAAGACTGGTGTGAAGTACACTACAAGATATATTTGCCAGCTTGAAAGCTGAAGACACAGTGTACTCTGCTGTTATTCTAGACCAGTTTATTTGAGACAGACATCCTGTCCTTGATCCTAAGACTTTACGTACCTGAGTTGCTAGAAAGCGTGACACAAAGAGCTTTTGCAGGATTACCATCACTAGGGAAACTACCTTTTTCTTCATAAACAAATTCTGTATTAGCTCTCAGCTGAAAATAAATCATTTGGTAACAACATACTGAATAATCATTCTCCTAAATATCCATAGCTGGATTTTTTTTTTCTCTAGAAAAACAATGAAGGAATAATGTCACAGTTATAAATGAACAAGAAAAAAAATAGTATATTTTTAAAATGCCGTCTGCTTTAAAATACATAAATACTGTGTTTTGACTGGGAGACTTAAATCTCTCCTTTCTCATTCACAAAACATTCCTCTCTATGATGCTGTAGTCAAAATAGTCTATCATTTGCTTATGTTCAATTTCTACTAATTTCAGTGAGACTACACAGAAGTGAAAAAGAACTATCTTTTATGAGGGCAATTTTCTATTGTGTGCTCTACTTTCAATGAACACATCACATCTTTGTCCATGGCAGATCAATGTACAGGGTATTGACAGAATGTATTCTGCTGAATCACACAGCTCTCATACAAATTTGATTTTACCAGTATAGACAATTGGGTGCCAGAACCTTCTAAGGTTTCTTATGTGGATTGTACAATTGATTTCATGACTAGCTGTGTGAAGAAAGCTTGGTTTACTCCCTTGTACTTTTAATAAACAACAACAAAAAACATATTTTTCTACTCCCTGTTAGTTTTATCTCAGTATAAGGATATACAACCTAAAACCAATTAATTTCCAAGAGTGTGAAAGAGCAGACAGTTTTCGGCTGTATATTTTGTCCAGTGTTTCTTTAATAACTAAAGAATAATAATAATATAATCCTTTTCATTCCACCTCTCATGCTATTTGTATATCAGGATTAAAGACACATGGCAAATTTCATACAACAATGTTTCATCATGAATGTAACTGCAGATATCGTCAATGTTGGGTTATAATAGTGTGCATTTATTAATTCAAATTTATTGTGGTCTCCTGCTGAAATTATATAGGACATTTGTAAAAATAACAGCTTTTGGTTTCTTTTCAAATTTACTCACAAAGTTTCAATAAATCCCATATAAGAAGTGGAAGAGGTAGAAGAGAGAAATAGTGAGGGAATCCTATGTGAATGTGTTTCAGCAAGCTTCTGAAATGACAAAGCATTCTCCTTCCTCAATTCATTGGGTGCTACAAAATGTGTTTGGCAGAAGTGGGAGATATAAACATGCCAAATGAATGACTTTTAAGTTATAAGCATACGAAAACATGTTAAAAGGCAGCAGGCTGGTGAGAAATGGAAGAATCTAGGTAAGAGATAATGTATAGTGACTCCAGAAGGACAAAGACTTTGGAAGATGCTAATGTTCATCTCAAATGCTTCAAAAGAGCAATACTTCTCAAAACTTCAAAAGAACACATATAGGTGTCACAGGAAAAATTGCCTGTTCTGTCTGTAAAAATCCAATGCACTTGATCTAGTTGACTATCCTCATTTCAGCCTGACTAGAAAACACTACCAGTAAGCACGTGTTAATGCACTTTGGCTATATTTTCAACTGATATGGTATATCTGATACAGTAAAGCTCAATTATAAAATCAAGTTATGAACCATGAGGTTCCTCCATTTCTTGGCAGTCTAGTGGATTGGTGGGAAATCATGACAAAAGCCTGTCTGGAAAAGGGTTGCATCTGGTTTGAATTTAGTGCTTTTAGAGGACAGCACCCAAGAAGCCTGGGATGTCTATTTTCCATGGAAGACTGAAAGCAAGAATCCCTGCTTCTCTAGAGGGGACCCAGTGCTACCTGACATCTCTTGTGGCATCTGTGCAGGCCCGGAAGATACAAAGTAGGTCTTATAGGAAACCTGTCCCTTTTGAGACAACAGCTGGAGATCAAGCAGAAAACCACAAACAGCTTAAAATGATCCAAGGAATTGGATTGGAGCAATGCAGTCTCTTCTTAAGAAATCAATGATTGACAGCACACCTGTGAAATTTGAAAAGGCAAAAGAAAAAGTACAAATAAAACTGTAATAAAACTTACATGACACGACTGCAGAGGAAAATAGCTGAAAACAGCAATATTGATAAATAAATTAATGTGAATGTGGAACAATATCCCTGATGGATACATCCTGAAGACAGATAGGCAAGAACTTCTTTAAATCCTAGGAGTGAGGAGGATAGATCCTGAGTTAGCCGTTTTCCTGAGGCTGCAGGCACTAACCACAGAAATACCAGGTGTCTGAAACTCAGGCAAGTTACATAAAATTGTCTGAAACTGAGGAAATTACAGACACCCGCCACATGTCCCAGGGGAGATTCAGAGCACCACACTAGAAGACCACTCTGAAGGTAGCTGAATATAAAAAGTCATTTAAATTCAAAAGGTCACCAGTCTTCTTGTCTGAGTCCTGTCTGTCAGCTTGGTTCTGCCTTGGGCTCAGTCACCTACTGGTGTTGAATGTCTGTACATCCCCTTCCCTTCACTGTTTCTTCCCTTCACTATTTCTTTCTTTCTAACCAGTGCCATAAGCCACGCATGGATTCATTGGTCACATAGCTTCAGGCCACTCTCTTTAGCTTTCTCCATATCTAAAGGCAATTACCGATCATCACCCGAGTTATTGTCACCTTCTGGCTTCTCTCCCAAAATGCATTACAAGAGCATAAAGTTGCTAAGAGCTCCGCTGTGCTGGTGCTGCTTTGGTTCTGCCAGCACATTCCTAAGCCATTGGAGAGGACAGCTAGAGTTCGCATCTTATTTCGGAGTTTTCAGGTAAGACCTCCCATGTGGTCACCAGCTACGCTTCCTTGTTTTTTTCCAGCGTGAACAACAATTATCTGATCAGTTAGAGCTGGACAGATACAGTCCAGGCTTCGCTTTGTCCTTCTGGGGCCTTTTGGGTAGTGAAGTGACAGACCCACACCAACATGCTGACCAAGTCAGAGTCCATTCACACGTTGCTTACAGCATCTGGAGTCCTGTACTGTGTTAATACTGGTTGTTAGCTATCACACAGAGCTAGGTAAATAAGAAAATCAACATATTCCTGAAAAATGCTCCGACACAAGCCAACTGCATCCAGCTGACATGCGCTAAAGTCACATTGTCACAAAATGTTGTTAAATGTACACTCAGACGGTTTGAAGCTCTTTGTCAGATTTGCTGGCTCTGACTGATTTCAAAACATCACACTGATTAGCATTTACAAAGTAATTTGCAAAAGGGATTACTCAAAATAAACAGGAATGTGTCAAAATTACTGAGACGTGCAATGCTTTTTACGTAGTATACCATTTAAAAATAAACACGCTTTCAGCTTATCTGCCTCCCAATAGCTCCAATGTATTATAATTATTCTTGGATGGTTTAGTGCAGGAATTTGGCTCATAAACCGAGATAGGACATTTTAAACAACTTTTGTCTTTAAAAGAATCACATTATTTTCATGCCTTGGCATGATTTCTCTCACAGTGACTGAGCCAGGTATTTGCAGTATAAAGGGCCAACTGATGAGCTGACAGAATATTATCATGTCTTGTTGGAGTCACACACAGCTTGCTGTTACAGCTCTGTATCAACAGGAATCCAAATACTACAAGTGATAGAAATACGTTTATTATTTACAAGAAAGAAAGAAGACTGCAGACAAAGTTATTTGCGCCGAAAGCCAGACGCAGACGTTGTGATTTCTAGATTGTTCTTGCCACATTTTTCTATGGATTTTTGTGTTCGTATTGCAATCAAAATTGTCTTGCTGTGAATTCCTGACAGGAATAGTGATAAATAACTGCTAAAGCATTATAATAATTCAGTTATATGAGTTTTCAGTTTGTCCTTATGGTATACTGCCTGATGACCCTTCTGGAATGGCAGAACTCCAAAATCCTTCTGGCAATGAAAATACATGATTAGAGGCATTCCTGCCATCGCATATACACGTAGCTCTCCGAAACGTAGCTTGATTTAATCCTGTTCATTCATCTAGAAAAGCCTGGGTGTAACAGATGTAATCAACACACATTTTCTTTGGACTATAATGGCAAAGCTAATAGGACCTTTCATTCTTCATCCATTTCTCTGATTGCAGACCAATTCACAGTCATACACGGTTATATTTTTGCGTAACTTTAATACAATGAGACTCACTGATTCCAAGTGCAGTTTGGAGTGAAATTCTTTCTGCATTGGAGCAGATAATAAAACTTTCACTGATTTCTGTAAGGTTCATGGACTTCACCTGTGTTTATTTTATTAAGCTTGAACTATAATTCAGATCTGGTTCTGGATTTCAAACGCTGCAAAATTTGAGGAAATTTGAACCTCACGTTTGACAATAACCCATCTTGCATTAATCTTTACTTATTAAAAATGGACATTTCGGGACTGAACACAAACTTATTTTTTACTTAATATCTTTTTTTTTCTTTTTTTTTTTTTCTTTTTTCCCTTGGATAGGGACCATTAAGCTTACTGCTGTACCTTTATAATTTAAAGCAAGAGTATTTTAACACATCATCCAAACTGTGTAAGTCCTGCTGGCGAGCTACACAGAAGATACCGTACCAGTTCCCTGATGATTGCTGCGGCATCCCATTAACTTCTCTGCACATAATAAGGTATAAATCATAGTATGATTCATACAAGTTCTCTAACTATTAAACATTACCACAGTGGTTGACGTGAGCTTTGTCCAGAATTGAACATTTAGTCCTGAGCTGGTTCAAACCATGGAAAAATAATTTTGCAAAATGTATTGCCATACTGAAGTTCATTTGTTGATGAAGGCTTAAGAGTAGAGACTTTAGTTTTTCCACCAACATGTTTGTGACCTCTTGCAAAAGAATATTCAAATACCTATTTTTTCCTGTTTCTGTTTTTTTTTCCATCATGTGTAGAAAATGAAAAAAGTTCAAGGTTTATTTTGGGTTGGTTATTTTTTTTTTCCCAGCTACTTTTCTTCTTTGCTATTCTACAGCTATTCCAACGTGCTCCAATTCGAAGCAGTTATCAGATCTTCACTCACATATTTTTCCAAAGGCATGGAAGTGCTGAAAAATTCCCACCACAGCAAAAAAATATGTATGAAAATAAAGGCACAGAGTGAAGATGGTAGGCACCAATTTATTGCATGAAGAGGCAAAAAAAAAGAGGGTGAAAAATCTGTTTAACATTCAAATTAAGTTTATTTCTGTGAACATGGAAGAAGCATCAGGAAAATGAGAAGTAAATTATTCATTAAAAAGACTTTGTAATGAGAGGTTTCATAGCTTTGCTCTTGAGGCTGATGGTGATGACTCAGTCTCATTACCAGAACCAAAAAACAAGCTTTACATCAACTAACTATCTTAGCTAATTTGCATAAAACAAAACAAATTGTAATTGTTCAGTTTGGGGATAAAGTCTTTTATTCTCAAAGAAGAGGAAAATTGGCACCTACTGGATGCTAAAGAACCCAGAAATGGTTACCCTGTTAGGAAACAGAAGGCATTTAACCACACCATTTCTCCAGGATTCCTTGTCCTTTGGGAAAGAGATGGGCCTAGGATGGTAAGCCTCACTTGCTTCCTAGATGCACCTGCTATTCTACTTTGATTGCCACAACAGGGATTTGTGAACACAGAGGACTTTTTCAATATTTAATGACTGTAATGGGATTCAGAAAATCTCACGTTTCTTTTGGCTACAAATTGACTTCTCTGAATTCCCTCTTCATAAGACAAATTCAATAGAACTTACCCATTTTTTAAAAGTTAAACAAAGAATTTAAGTTCTTATTTTGTGAACATAGACACATGATGTTAGCAAAAATAACTTTCAAAACATTATTATTAAGGTAGCTTATGCAATCTTATCTGATTGCATTAGAAGGATTAGTCAATGAAATATTTGTATCAATCACTGCTCACAACTCTCTGTATAACCCCTTTTCAGGTGTGCCGTACTGTAATTTTTTCCAGATCCACCTGGAAACAGTGAGGAAGTTCAGTTTCTCACTCCTGCTTCAGATCATTATCTTGGAGATGAGTAGTTTATCATTTGGACAGTGGTAGAGAAGAATGATTTATGATATTCAGTCAGCAACAGTGAAGTTAGTACAGAGTAATTAATGTGTGGGTTGTCATGCCAGCTGAATAAGCCTATTAACAGTGGATAACTCTAGTCACTGAATTGCTTAATGATACATTTATAATAAAAGTTGTCTCAGATGTCTGTGTTTTTAAAATTATGTTCAAATATTGGATTTAAGAGGTTTCATGTCTTTATGCAAAGATAAAGAAAAGACTGCTGGTGAATGTAGTGGTTTAAAGCCTTAATTGAGCAAGTTACTAAAGCCAGTGCCCAGTATAAGCGTAAATAGCTATGTAAAAAAATCATTGGGGCTTAAGGATCATTGCAGAATTGCTCTTTCTCTTGAATACAACAGATGCATCTTGCAACAGCGTCGTCAGAATTCAGAAAGGAGCAAGGATGGGAACAAATAATCTTGGGATGAGATACATCAATGAACAATAAGTGAGCTGTATTACTTAGCAAAGAGCAAACAAACTGTTTGCTAGCACATACACATCTTGAATTAAATACGATGATTTATTGTCTCAGATGCCCTCAGTGGTATTATGGAAGACAACTATTTCTTTCTGTTGCATGTTCATGTTGACGGTGTCTTGCACTACAAGCATAAATGCTGTAAAATGGAATGTTGATGCATCTTATTTATTTATTTATTTATTTATTTATTTATTTATTTATTTTCAGAGCCCATAAAGAAAAGAACAGAGCAGGAGACTATGAAGGTTGGTGGTTAAATTCCTCTATGCCCATCTTTCATAATTAGGCTCCTCTGAAGTTTGTTTAAACCAAGAAGTAAACTCTTTCCCCAACTTTTTAAGATCATAAAATACAAGGATGATCCTGTTTCCCCAAAATTAGCAGTAAAATTCTTTCTTGATTACAGTCTGAACAAGAGCAGACTCTAAAATGGCTGTTTCTGAAGTCTTTAAGCAGAGAGTTCAGTTATACATCTATTTTTTCAGGGATGGTCTTGAGTCACAGTTTTCAGATTCTTTTCTGCTGACCCCAGAAGTTGGCACTGTGCATGAAACTGTTGCAAAGGAGTGATAACAGCCAAAAAGGCATTAGAAAGGCTTTCAAACAAACAAGGAAAGGAGCAAAAGGTAAAATCAGATATCAGTCCCAGGGAAATAAAACTCACAATAATATCTGGATTCTGCATCTGCCTAGCATATGTAATTTCTGGCAATGAGTAACTACTGTTGGATAAGTAAATAAAGAAGGATGACAAAAGAATCAAACTCAACACCATGGCTGTAAAAATCAGGCAGGGACAAGTTAATAATGAAATAACATCAATGGGCAAAGACTATAAAATTTTTTTCAACTCTTCCTGGTTTTTAGAAAAAGATTCAGTCCTGTCCTACACATGTTGCAGACAGAGAAATGCTAATATACCACAGTTCAAAAGGAGAGCTGTATTTTGATCTACCAAAGCTAATTTAGCATAGATATAGATGTGTCAGAATAGTAAAGATAATGATCTCTTTCACGCTGCTTAGCAAGTTGACATTTTAGGTTGCTCTTTTCATTCCATGCAAAGAAAAAATGCTCTCTAGACTAAAAGGCATATGGAGGCCAGACAGTGTCAGAAAAATGTTTGCATTTAACATGGAAATACAGTTCTTTGTCATGGGTGGATCATAAACATTCAGTTCAAAATGAAATGAAGTAGAGAAAGGCTGTCCTCATGATTTATCTTTGTATGAAATTCTTTCTAGGTTCATTGTACCTAAAAGATATTTTTCAGAGCATGTCTTTTCTTCTTTCAAGGCCTAGAGAAGCATGATATGGTACTACACAACAGTCATACGATGTTCTTTTCATGACAGAGGGGCATTCTGGTTGTCACGTTGTGAGAAAAAAGAATCGCTTCATCCCAGTGGAAGGGTATTTGCTGTCAGGAACAGCCTTAACTCAGAGACTGCATAAAGAGTGCTCTGTTCTTTTCCAGGACACTTCCCATGTGTCACAAGTGAAGCCCTTCTGAGATAAAATCAAGTGAAACGAGTGAGAATGCTGTAGTCCAGATTATAACGACCTTTTTTTCTTCTTCTTTATGAGCATAAATTCCCAAAAGAAGGTTCAGCAGTTACTTTCCACTGTATGTCACAAGCCAAATGGCTTTATAATTCCAGGAGAAAACAACTACCGTGGAAAGGGAAAAATACAAGGAGAGGCCTTAAGCATCTACATCTCAGCTGACAGGCATCTTAAAGTATAGAGGACAGACATCTTAATTGTGAGTCTGTTACCTTGGGGGCCCTGTAGGGGAGAAAGCAGTAGTATGATACTTTCCCAGCAACCTGTTCTGTTAGCAAGTTGGGTGCCATATCTTATATAGTATAGGGGTCTTACTGAGTTTCTATGGCTTCACAGTAAGTGCATGGCTAGTTCTGACCCCAATAGGAAATGATGCAATCTCTGGTTCTTTGTAAATTATTGCCATTATTATTCTCCCTCCACAAGACATGTTCCCATCTGACAGTTCGAGGAGTCCAGCAGGTCAAAAGTCTGTAACCAACCTGATTTAAACACAAGTGCTGGATATAGATGAGATTTTTTTATGAGACAAGTCCCTCTTTTGGCCAGCATCAGCCATTAGGTGTTGTATTTCACTAGCCATTGAGGAAGCCAGAAGGCAATGCCGCCCGTGTTTGCAGTAAGGAAGAGGAGATGTTAACATTCTTTAAAAAAAAAATAATTAATTTCAGATCATTTTACTGTGTCTTTCTAAACACTGGAAATATCATGTAGACACCTGTTACAAGTTTAGAGATGGTATGCTCTATTCTTCCCATTCAATTTTACCTTCAGTATAGATATAACAAAGCATTCCCATAATAAAGATTTGTAAGACCACTCTAATGCTCTGGGTCTCAGAGCACTTCACTGCCAAGTATCTGGTAGCTTTTCAACTCCGTGCATAATCTGCTACCAACTTGCCTTGATACTTTTCAAAGAGGCTAAGTTCTAAAATACACTAAATAATGAAATGACAGTACATTGACAGAAGTCACTAAGACCTAGGGAAGAAGTCCACTTGCAGCTGTTCTTCTACCCCAGATCTTATGTAAGGGGCCCTGTACCAGGTCACTGACAACCAGTCAGTGCATCTGGGTGAAGCATCTAATAGTGTCATCTTCTCAAATGAGACATGCATTGCACAGCAAGCATGCCAAATGATCATCTCTTTTATTGTGTGGTCATGTTTCAGGATCTTCACATCTTTCTAGTATGTCTTAGTGAATGTTCTCAGATGCCTGAATGACATAAGAACAGACAGCCTAGCTGTCTCTCATCAACCAAGCTCAGGGATCCCTGGAAAAAACATCAAACTTCAGATAGATTTGATATAAAATTCCTTTAGCAGCTCCATCATCCTGAAAGTCGTTTTCGCCATTATTTACTATCTTTTCCAAGATAAGCAGGTACTGAAAATAAAAAGTCTGAGATTGTCCTAAACAAGTAACAGTTTCCAGAAACCCAGATCTTCCTTATCTTTTGTCATGTGAAGCTCACAGAATGTGTTTCTAGGCCACATGTAGTCCACAGCATTGTAGGAACTCTTCTTTATTCCTTCCTTTTCCTAACCACCATCTTGCCTTTACTGGGTCTTTGTGAATCCTAATACGCCAGACACCTGGGAGTTCAGCCAGCATAGAACATACTTGGGAATTTGCCACCTATCCAACTGAGAAAGGCTCATTAAGTGCCTGGAAATTAAGAAAGAAGATGAAAAGATAATGTGAGGTTCATTTTTTAAAGTCTCTTGATTTTAAACCAATTTTTTGATTATTTTTTTTCAAGTTGTCTGGGGAGAATGATGTATAAACTATGATTTTGGGGGTGGACAAAGAAAGATACAGCAATTTCTACTCTAAACAAAGACAACACTAAAGCGAAGCAAAGACTGTTAAATCAAGTAGGCAGGAAATGCAGAACGAGGTCTGAAAACTCTGCTTTAATTTGAACCCTTGTGTTTATGCCTTCAAGTAAACCTATGCTTTATGTATTTTAAAATTATTTATCAAATAATAAGATTCACAATTCAGTGCAACCTGGAACTGTTTATCGAATCTCACAAACAGTACTTCTGAGTCCTATGGGCAACAGCTGCACTCAGCTGTGAGAAACTCTCTTCAGTCTGAAAATGTGACATTTTGAGAAATCTCTGCATTTCCAATCCCAGGGCCTGCAAAAGAAGGTGTTAAGTCAGGACAGTCTGTTGGAAGAGAAACATTTATATGTTCTCCTTAAAAAAAAAAAAAAGGGTGGGGGTAAAGAAGAAAGAAAAAGATTTCCAGAGCCCTTTTGAGAAACTGGGGGACAGGGGGTGAAGAAGGTGTTAAGTGTGTGGAAACGTTTATGAAACTGCATATTGATCTCACTCTCTCAGGTGGAATTTCTCTCCCTCTTTGTTGTGCAGAGCAGTAGCAGCAGAAGTGAAGTTAGTCTAGGCTTGCTAGAAGTTAATCAACTCATCATCTAAGACTCCTTGTACAGTTGAAAGAAAAAAGGTCTTCCAGAGCAAAGCAGTGGAAGAGCTCATTTTACATACTCTGGGAGCCTTTCCTTCCCCATCAGCTGTAGACACATGTGAAGTCCCTAGCCTACTCGTTTGGGTACCTATGGTGAATACCTAAAGTGGGGAGGTGCGATCATCACCACAGAGAGCCTTATATCCTGGGGACTGGGAAAGCTCATGGGGGCTGAGTCTTTTTGTGTATAATGTGGGCTCTTTCTTGCTGTGTTTCTGAGAACTGCTGTTTGTCCTCTGTAAGACAGCATGACATTTTTTCCTTATTTGAATTGATCAGCTGATGAAGTCTGGGCAGGTGCCAGAGGATGAACCCTGCTGTCTGGAGCCAGTAAATGGCCCCAAGAAGTCACTTCTCCACTTCCCCACTTCTCTCATGCACTGGAGAAAGTGAAAGAGCTTTACCCTACTGAACTCTTCTCTTATCCTAAGTCTTACCTACAAACTCCTGAACATCAAAAAATCAGGAATTTGAGGTGCTTCATAGTTTCTGACTACAGCTGAAATTTGGAAATCACTTTTCCTCTCATTCTCATTCTGCCAGAGGCTTCTGATGATTTTGGACGTTTCGTGTGTATGTGCCAACATCTGCCTCCACTGGACAGCTTTGTGGGGGAGAAAAGAACACTTCATTTTAGAAAGTAGCCCTTCTTGTATAATCTTCTGTCTTTTCAATTTATTGTGAAAAAGGAGAGTTGCTGGGAACAGCTCAGCAGAATATTTGCAGCCTTTGCTGTTTCCTTAAAAGATCTTGTAGTGAATTTATGGTGAGATTGAGGAATACAGTGCTCTCTCTGTACCAGTATCTCCTGAACAAAATCCTAAACTCACTGTGCAGTTTTCCTTGCTGCGGTTCCCTGTCTGGGAAACTCTCTCAGATTCTTTAAGGATCTTTCAGCAGGTTGAATTCTAGTATATGTTCTTTGCAATCTCTTATGCTATGTTGATTACATTCCATATACAGAGGCACCATAATGAAGCCAACCAGCTGTCAGGCTTTAGGGCTTGCAATGATTACAGCCAAGAGCACTCTGCATTTTTTTTTTCTGGAATTCAATCATAGAAAAACTGCAAAAGAACAGGCATAGGTACTTAAAAAATCTTGTGTATGCAGTATTTTCATGGCATTTCTATTGATGTTAGGGAAGGTTTGCACTGATCTCCTGCAGACTTTGAGATCTTTCTGGCAAACCAGCCACTATGGAGATGGGACTGAAGGTAAATCATTCCTGATTTTTATGCCTGCTCCCTTCTTAGTTTGAAATCTTGTTTCAAGAGAGTATTTTTCCTCCAGATAAAAGCCTCATTTGAGATTCAGACGTATTTGGGTTTGAATTCCAGACACTGACTTGGAAAATCTTGCATTGCAAATGGAAAAAGTGATACCTGATTCTAATGGTTCACTGTAGCTTTAGTATGCTCTCATCTAGTGGCAATGCTTTCTTAGCATACTGTGCTAAACAAAGTTCTCTTTAATGAGGGCCTGCAAATGATTTGCAAGCCTTCTGGGGAGAAGAAGTCAGAAGTTTGCTTTTCACAGTTGCTATCAGAATTGAATTCTAATGTGCTGCACTATCAAAAACTACTTTTGTGCATATGTGTATGTATGTCTGAGAATAAAGACATTGCTTCCTATAATCTGGAGATATTTCCAAGCAAGACTGCATCCAAGCCAGACTGCACTTTGTACAAATTTAAGCTATCTACCTTACCACCTCTGTGCTTTTTATCACTCATCTACCCATCTACTGCCTGCTTGGCTGTTGAGTTTCTGGTCTGGTTTCTATAACGTGCAGGCTTGCAGCCAGTCAGCCGTCTTCAGTATGGACAAAAGAGCTTGGAATCTGATGTATTTGCAGAAAATAGTAAAATTAATGTAACTTAGTAAAATTAATGGCCCTCTAGTTTCTTTGCCATGTGTATTGTTCTGTTTTTCCATACCTTAGCCAGGTAAATGAATAGGATTTTAAAAACCTTCAAAATTACTTAAAAATATAAGGCATGGAGGTCAGTTAAAATGACACCTGTAGGACAGGAGGAACTATTAAATGAATACAGGCCTAAATTTTCAGTTACTGAGGCCTTTTCTTTAGTATTGTAATATTTGCCAAATCAAATTATACTGAAGATGTAAACAAGAACATCAGGACTTCACTCTTTGGATAATATATTTCAGGAGCAAAACAGATTTGGCCAATATATCTCTCACATCATTGTGGAGATTTAAAGTAACATGTTCAGTTTGGAGTAAGGTATTTTTCCTTTCCAATGAGAATTTCAATAGATCAAAGGAAAAATCTCCCCACTGCACTCAGTTTGGTCCTGTTTAAAAGGAAAAAACCTGTAAACTTTATTTACAATTTGTCATTTTGATCAATCTCTTCCTAACAGAAAAGAATAGCTGTTGGCTCAGGTGTCTAATGCTGAGGCCAAATGAGATTAGGGAAGGTAATATTAGATTGCACCTCCCAGAACAGTTCATGGTTTATGATAACTGTTGAATAACCAGGGTCAAATCAGTGTTATGCTGCTAGTAATTTATTAAAGAGTGGCCACAGAAAACCATTGGTCCTCAGCTTGTGAAAAGCCAAGTGTCTCAGGGGAGAGCACTGATGATGAGAAAAACTAGAGAAATCTGTCAGTACATGAGTTGGTCAAATTGGTCAAATGGGAAAAATAACAAGGAAAAATTCCTTTTCAAGTCTTCTGTTAGTTTAATTAGTGGATATCTCCAAACTATTGTAAGAACTATTATTGTGATTCACATTTGATGATAGCTTTCTTGATTTTACTGGTGACTCTTCTTCCTGTAACCAGTCATTCCACAATGGTTATTCTGTGCTGTTATATGCAGTAAATTCAGCTGTATGTACCTTTAGTATCTCTTTGAGCTTCATGTTTTTTAATTATGTAACCACATGCAACTTCAAAGTGAACAGGATCATAGATTTATTTCCATTTTGAAGAGAACACTTGCTATTTTGCCTTCCTGTCTTCAGAATGTCAAACAATAGCTGAAGCTAAATTGTTTACAACAAAGTTCTTCCAAGGCTGTATTACCTATTTCTGGCTTTGCCTGATCTCTTCAATATGGCCTGGAGATTTCTTTGAACTTCAGTGCTTCTTTACATTTCATTTGTAAGCTGCTAGTACTGACTCATTGATTGTTTTTCATTGATTTGAACTTCTTTCTACTTCCAGATAAGAGAGAAATTGCTTTCTCTCACCTACTAAGTATCATTTGCTTACAGATCAACTTAACTCCTTCTAGCCTTGAGTTATTAATCTAGTAATGCAAATCCTCAATCTTCTAAATGTGGTTATTACCCTTCATTTCATCATTCTCGTGTGGAATTTTATCTGATGATTGCAGGCAGCCAAGACCGTTTGCAGCACATTTAGAAAACCTTTCCAAAACTAAATTGTGATCCTTACTCTCAGTGGTCTTCACGTGTGCTCCCATTCTTTAAATGTCCTCATAGGGTATTCCTTCTCAATTTTTTCACCAATATTGTTTGATAAAATGCCTTATAACATAAAGGGAAGTGAAGCTGAGCTCTATATTCGATAGAAATATATTCCCTCTTCATTTTTTTTAGATTAATCCAGCAAGGTTCTAAACTCCTAAAAGCCACTTGTGTTCCGTACCAAAATCCTGCAGACAATACAATAGAAAATCAGCCATTACGTCTTATAGTTTTGATGGCTATTCAGTCAGCAATTTTTGGATCCTGTGTGTAAGTCAAGATCCAAAAGTTCAAGATTAAAGTCTGGAAAGGAACATAACAACTCTATTAATGTCAATCCAAGTTCTCTTTTTCTTTTCTTTTTTTTTTTTTTCTCTTTACTTGGGGAATTTCACCACCAGCACCTAATCTTATGGAAGGTTTTGTTTTTGTTGTTATTGTTTTAAAGAATCCAAGAGGCAAGATGAGATTTGTAGAGAGACAACACACTGGTGTGTTTGTATTACAAGTCAAAACTGGGGAATAATTTACAACAAATGTATCTGATCAGCATAACCTAATTTTCTGCTGTAGCACACTAGTGATCTGTTCAGCTAAGTATTTGTCACCTCACCCACTCTTTTCATCAGAAATACATTTTAGTCCTTTACAAAAAAAATAATAATAAGAGGTGAAATACCTCTGTGAGGTAGTAAAACGATCCCTTTGATCTCTCTGTGGGTATCAGATACAGGCAAGCTTGCCAGTCATATTTTCCAAGATAACAAGGTGTTTAAAGATTCAGCAAGACACTGATGGCACTTAGCTCAATGAGATGCAATTGGCTGCAGATACTCAGGCCTGTTAAGGCGCATGGGCACCACGGAACCTGATATCAGAGCATTCTCAAGCAGAACCTGTTCTCCAAGCTAGATGCTGGGACTCCTCACACATCGCACAGAGTTGGAAGCTTCAGGACAAGAAAATGATGAAACTCATCAACAAAAAGACATTCAGACAGAAGCAAGGCTTAAGCCCTTCCTTTGGTGGGCTGAACTTTTCTACTTTGGGTTCATTATGCTGCAATCTGTTGAAGCATATGAGGCCATATTTCTGAAAACCAGAGGAGCACTACTCCTTGCTTTGAGAACTATTAATCCAGCAGGTGGCTTTCTAGGCACCTGTGAAGCTTTCATATCAAAAGCCTAAGCACTGACAGACTTTAACACATAAACACCTACAGAGGATTTTAACAATATACATTCTAGACTTGAGTGTCTAAGCCAAGCTTTATATATCTAAGTCCTTTAAGGACCTAAATTTAAGTGGTTTTCTATGAAATTTCTCAAAACTTTGAAGTTCTTATTAGGTGGTTATGTACACCTTGGGATAACCTTTGTAATTCTGGGTACGGCTAGCTTGCACAAACAGAAACTGAGCTGGAGCAGGGATGTGAACCAAAGGCCCTTCTGATCTGAATAGTTATATGTGCAGTCTAGCCTTGATCAACACTAATATGTTAGTACATATGACCTCAAAAATTTATTCCCACAAACGTAAGCGCTGCTAAAACTTCATCGTTTTTATGTTTCTGAAGAAATGAATGTAAAAGGAGTGTGAGATTGACCCATGCACCATTTAAAACTTTATATAGTTATTTACATTAAAAATGTGCAGTATTTGTCCAACTGTAAGTGTAGCTTCTAAAGTATTTGAGATGTTGGACAAGTTATTTATTGTTCTAGGAAATTACTTTTATGGGAGCAGCACAGAAACTAGAGACTTTTGATTCTAAGTCTAGACTAAAGCTCAGCAAGTAGTCCAGAGACAGCAACTTTCTGACTTATCACCCAATGCTGAGGACCAACTTTAATGACAAAAGGAGTTACCTCAGATGAGAGCATTGGCCAGCAATGCTATGAGATCTATTTTTAGAGGCCATGCATGTTCTGTAATATTGAGCAAATTTGTCTGAAGGGACTGCTGCCAAATTTCCTGATTTGGTGGCCACTGTGCAGTATAATTTGAAAACTCCATATGAGAAATGTTGCTTTCATCCCAGCTTTCAGATATTTTACACTCTGAATTTACAGAATCAAAAAGATGTTTTTGATTCACAAACAGACAGCCAGGACTGTTTCTCTAGTAGTCCTTGAAAGAAATAGGGTAGGCTATAATGTGTTTTTTTGTTTGTTTGTTGAAAAAAAGGAAGAAAAAAAAACTGAACATAGAAGAGAGAAGACATTATGCAACTGGTGATACTGCTTCTTTGTGCAAGAAAATTCTACACTGACAATACCCATTTCTGAAGGCAGACAACAGAATAACAGCTATATCAGAACAGACTAGAAATCAATCTTTTCCAATACCTCATCTCTGCCAATGACCTCCAGTGGGTGCCTAGAGAAAGCATCACAAGAGCAGGGCAACCAAGCACTGATATTTCACAGCACTCTTTCCCCACCTCCACTGATTTAAAGCTGCCCCTTTCTTTGCACTTCATAGTCTCCAATGGATCTTCTAACACATTTCTTTAGTTACGTTTCTGAACTCATAAAATTTTTGGCAGCCATGATTTGGATTTTGAAAGTCAAAAACAACAAAAGAGCGAGTCATGGCTCTGTTGTGGAGCAGGAGCACGCAGTCTGTTTAGAGCAGCACACTTCAGTCATTTTTGATTTGCGGGTCCCTACGCATTTTCCAGTGGAGTGGCATTTTGCCACATAGCAAATATAATCCTACTGATAATAGACCTATTGTTCTTAGTTACAGCTTGTGCCTTCATTAGCAGAAGACTGTGGATCCCCAGAAGTCTACTAACCACTGTTTTTACTTTCTAATGCCCATGGGACCTCTCCTTAAAAAAAAAAAAAAAAAAAAAAAAAAAAAAAAAAAAAGCTTGTTAGTCTACCAAATGATTAAAAGAATTCAAGGAGACTATTCGTATTTCTAAAAGACATCCCAACTATGTAATAATGTATTAACCGCCATTACCAAAAAAGTAAGACTATTGATTATTCTCAAAGAATTGTATATTAAACTGAGTTTGTTAAAAATAATGTGACTTTGCAAAGCAAAGTTAATTAAGAATACACATAAATTTTCCAAGTCTGCTTTCAGGCAGGAAGAACTGAAAAAGTCATTAGATGAAGTTAAGGAACCTGGATTTTGTTTGTGATTTGTAACACCAAAAGAATTGAATTGTTCCTTTAAGCCTCAGTTTCATCAGTAACTCTTATTTGGAAAGAACTTTGACATATGTGAGTAAAAATTCTCATACAAAGACTGAACGCTGTTCTGCTACTTAGTTGGTAAAGGCATATTGCAAAGGCATATCAAAACATAGAAATATAAGACTTTCTATGACAGGCTGAATCACAGTATGAAACTAATTTCTTAAGAAGGGTCCTAACAAATGCTGCAGACAGAAATAAACGTCAAATGCAGTGGGCAAAAAATGATCCATTGCTCAATGCTCCATTGCTGTTTTATGAAGTACAGAGAATTTTCCATCTAATACATGCTTGGCTATACTACTGAAACCGTCCAAGTTCTTGAAGCCTCAGTAGGATCTTATCATAGTGACTTCCACAGATTGATCAGACATTGTGAAAAAATGTGCTTTTTACCAACAATAAGTGTGCCACTTTCCATTTCTTTGCTTTTCTTTACATTTTCTTGATGACGTGATGGAAAGCTGGAAGTATCCAATGTACAAATAGCATTCATAATTTTGAAAACTATTTGCAGTAATTACCCACTGGAGTTCTTTTGTCTTATTGTTTGCAAAGGGAAGCCAAAGCAAAGATCTTGAGTAGCAGTAAGACGTCGAGTTCTCTTCTATAGCTGAAATGTTGTTGTGTGCTTAGGATCTAAGCTCTGTGTATGTCGTCTGAACAATGGCTGGGGTAAAGGGACTTTGTTTAGAGAAGGTGCTAAGAGCTGCACCAGAAAAGTGTTTTTTGATACTAAATAGTCACTACACTGTTTGACCTAGTATTAGCCATGGTTTAAAGCTTGAGACCTGGAAAGAGAAGAGTTATAATTTTTGAGTGGACCAGTGAGGGGATGACTGTGCCCTCGTGAGCAAATGGGAGACAGTAAAAATGGAATAAAAGAAAAAATGTACTAAACAAATGACTCAAAATCACATCACTTGTTGGAAAGCCCTCTTCATTTCAACAGGCACATACACAGGCCAGCTAAAATCTTCAGCTGAGGTAAATCAGCACATCCTTCCATTAAAATGAATGACCTAATGATGGTTTAATCTATCTGAGGACCTGGCCCTGAGTATTCAGCTGCAGGTTAGATCTGGTTTTGTAAGTTTTTCAGGCTAATTTCCCTGCCTGGACAGTTGGAATGACTCTCCTCTAAGCACATAGTGCTGTCTGTGTCATAACTTTGAACCAGCCAGCAAGCTCTGTATGGCACCAACACTAGTGCTGGAACGAGGTGCAAGCCAGAGATCCCAGCTCAGACAAGAATATGCTTCTGAACTCACAGGCTCGTGGTCCAAAGTTTCTGCTAAAGAACAAGCCTAGAATACCTGCCAAAAATCACAAGATTGTCGTACAGCTAGCAAGAAAAAACAAATGAAGAAAACAAAAAATAAAAGAAAAAATGAAAAAAAAAAAGGAAATAAAAAACTAGAACAAAATGAAGTCCCAAATCTTAAAACTATGTAGAAAACTTTAAATAAAATCATAAAGAATGAGGAATATTTGCCACTAAAGCAGCTATTTAAAACACACCAGCCCTCTACAGTGCAGTCTTCCATTACGATCTCTCTCCTTTTTGGGATAAAGAGCTCGACAGAAGGCATCAAATCAGATGAGTGCAGATGACTCAGGCCTGAATGGGTTGGTTCCAAAATGAAAGCTCAAGGGCATGTCATGACTTTAAGTTCTTTTCCTCTTACACACAGGCCTGATTGGAGCTTACGTGACAGCAAAACCAGTCTCATCTTGGGCTATCTTTTCTCACCTCAAGTATTATCATTTCAAGCTTATTTATTTTAAAGCAGCCCAAGGACTGCTGTAACAGTGCAAGAGGCATATGGTGACTATGCAACCCTCAGTGCTTCACTTGGTCCTGTGAAAAAAAAGGATGGTTTGGGGCAGTGTATGACAGGCAATGTGCATTTTGCCTTTGGTCGTCCATCACCAGTTTCTAACTCTTGTTGGGTGTTATAATTCATAAGCCTTCCATTAGGAGGCACTATAGCATGACACTAGATAAGAGAGACTTTCTCCACAAAGTGTCCTAGGCACTGTGACACTACAAATCGCAATGCCTAATCCAGTGTTTCTTAGGTATTTAAATGTGTTACTGCCTTTATGACTAATCTCAGTGCAATTGCTGAGGGGAAGGGGAGAGTAGAGAAGTGGTAATCTTTCCTTGCAGGTGTGAATACTTCCAGGTGAGAGAATGAAGCTGTTAATAATCAAGGATAATCTGTAGCTCCCCGTGTAGTGTAAAAATTTGCAGCCAGTAATTGCTTGCTGCTACACTGCCAAATATAGCTGTTTCTAAAAGCCCCATTGAACAACCCACAAGGTGAGGAACCAAACTTTGTGTCTCCTGTTCCCAACAGAGACTTCATAGCCTTGACCTAGGCACCACCTCCTTTCACAGCACTTTGGGAAAATACACCACCTTGGAAAAGAAAGTAATATAAGTCAACCCCAACGAAACAGAAGATTATAGCCTTGCAAGAGGCAAGATAAACTCTGAATTAACAGCATTGAATGGTCTTCTGATGGCAAACACCTAAATCCTTCAATATTGAAGAGTGATTAATTCCTTCCTTTCACACAACTGTTGGGCCAATCTCTCCTTTCATACAGGAACACCCAGGACTAACTTTTATCCTTGGTGAGACTCAAGACACTCCACTGAGGCCTGCGTAGTTACCTGTTCAGTCATAGGCTCTGCAGCGGTGTGATGACTCTCTCTTGCTAAAGCTGTTACAACATAGATAGAATAATTATAAACTGAAGCTATCACAAACAAAGGTTTAGCATAAGAATGATTTTCTTGCCTAGTGCGTAGGGTATGTACCTCACTGGGGTCAATGTGGCAGTGGAAGCTTAGTTTCTAGACCTTCTGGGCCTGTAATGGCTTGTTTACATTCTTTCGAAGGACTGTTTAGGTATTTAAAACTATAACTTAAAATGGGGATTTGGAAAGAAGTAACGGTGCACATAAAAGAAGGAGTAAAAACTAAATATTCCATTGCTGTGAATTTGTTATCAATGCAGATTTGAAAAATGAATAAAGCAGAAGTGGACCTACCCGGCAAGATAATGGCACCAAGATGTAGACTGTTGCAGAAATGAAGGAATAGAAGAATGTTGCAAAAAATACTTGTGAAATAAATGTGAGAGAAGGTTTTCAAGGTAACATACCAACTCCACAAACAAAGCGTGAAGGACTGTGGTTTATAGATTGGATGTTTTTTAGATCCTGATGGAAGAATTCTGAATTTGACACAGATTTAAGAAAGAAGGAAAATCAAAATATGAGCATTGACAGGATTATGCGTAATGGGTGTAATGGACAAGAGATGCTGGAGAAGACACAGAAAAGCCATGTAAAATCCTTGATGCAATTAAAAATGTTCCTAAGAAACATCTTGTGTAGGAAGTAAAAGATGTTCTTAGGCACTAATGCTCAAAAATCTGGGGAAGCAGGAGACCAGCCAGCCTAAGCTAAATACCAAGCTAAATATTAAGCTAAAACACTGAAAGAGGATTTGGTTTATGAACATAAAGACAAAAAATTCAAAGAGCCATCTGAATCCTGTGATTGAATGTGGAAATATGTCAAACAGCAAGCTAACCATGAATGGAGTATATACAAGTTAACACATGAAAACCATAAAATTAAGAGGAAAAAACAGTAACAACAAACCATACAAACACTGAAGCCAAATCAAAAACTACAAATAAAAGAGAAAAAGCTTAGACTTATATGATTTTTAGAGAAAGTATGGTATTGGTAAGTACCTTGCTTTTGGGTCATATAACTACGGCAACAGAAACTGTGTGAAAGCTCACTAAAAAATAAAAATGCAGAATATTGATCCAGTGTTTCAGAAGATGAGGTTTTTACATATAACTGATAGGAGTGCACTACCATGCCACAAAAATAAATGGCTTGCAAAATAGGCCAGGACCAGAGGCAAAGGAAGAAGAGAACACAGAATGAGGACACTGGGAGACATGCTTGGGAGAAATCAATGCTAAAGTTTTCTTCAGAATGCAACTAGACAGAGACTATCTTGCTAGATAGTGTTTACGCAGGAAAAATGTGACTTGAACCTTTAGAACAGAAGAAACAATATAAATGAAAGAGATGTTAAACCAGATAGAGAGCATCATTCAGAAGACACTGCTAATTGCCCCAAACACCTCCACTATGTTCCACTGATATGGCAACAGTATAGCTTAGGAGCAGGGAGGAGCTGAAATACTTGCAAATGAAGTCTTATCCAATTAGACTTGTAGCATGAAAATACAGTGACAAGAAAGGAATATGAGACTTATAACAGTATCTAATACCATGTGTCTAGCAAGCATCAGTATAGGCCAGTTTCTGCAGAGTAGTTAGCAGGGGTGTTAGAGCACACTACAAGAAGCAGCTTTAATAGTCCAGCGTATGTTGGAAGAGCCAGACAGCAAGAGAGAAGTCCTCACTACTGCCTAAGGATGTTGGACTCTCAAGAGAGACCGTGTCCAACATAGCATCCTGTACACAAGCACTTGATCATACCTGGTGTGATCATACCCAGATCACTGGCAAGATGTATCAGTTTCACAAGTACAGACAAACTCTCAGACACTCCTGCAGCTACCACTAAAGAAAGCTTTTCAGCCACTATACTAGGCCAAAATGTAGGACCCATAGGAATTTAACTCCATTTTAATCCCCAGTTTATATGTGAATGGGAATTCAATCACTTCACATCATCAACACACACAACCAGGCTAAAGGCCGAGGTGAAGGTGCAGTTAGGATTGCTCCGTTTCTGTTGCTGAGTTCTGAAGGAAAAGTTGTCAGCAGCCTCTCCAGAGCAGAAGGCTGCTCCCTCCCAGGGCATTAGTGGCACTGTGATACAGCACATCAAGAGATATGCATTGCTTGGTGCTTACAGGTCAGCACAAGTACACAGCTACAACCAGAAGTCGCACAATTGAATAAAAAAAGAAAAAAAGATTGCAAACATCAAAAGATTCCAGAAACTACAAACTGGGGAGGATGGGGAAGGATGCTTTTTTCCTAGAGCAAGCCACGCAATGGCATAGCAATTGTGTATAGAATTAGCTAATTACTGATCATATAAAGTGAATAATATCATGTGTATTTCCATGGAAAATCTACCCTGAAAATACAAGATAAAAGAATAGACAGGGAAGATGGTGAACTATATGCTCCATGGAGCCTGGTCTGTGGGGTCTGGAAGAAACACAGGGTCTTGAGCCAATGCTGGATTCTCATAACATCACAGCACAGAAACAGAAAAAAAGAATCACCACAAAAAAACAAGACCACTTTTGGTCACTACAAGAAGAAACCCATGCCAAAATACTTCTTGGAAAGTATACATGATATTTTTTTATACTGTTATGGGTACTTTCCAAAACTCTCCAGCAAATTAAGAACTAGTTAATAAAGTTTATTTTTCAGCTTTGATCCATCCAATTCAAACCTATGTAAGATGTAGATTTTGCAAGTAGGTGATAGAAAGTTAAGTGCAATATATGTGACCACCATAACCTACTATCTCAAGTAAACACAGCAAAGGAGATGGACCTCAGACAGACTGCTTGCAGGGAGTCCTGCCACTGACTGCCTGGGGGGCTTTGGAAACCTGTGTTATTAGGAGGTGCTGGATGAGACGTGTGTGCCTATGGAAGAGTGGGTGGAAGCACTGGGCCTGGGGGACAGCTGCAGTGTTGTGGGACCCGGGCTGGTGCCACCTGAGTTGTGTTCTGTTTGCTTTGGGCTTGTCCCTGCCAGAGCAGACCTGAGGAGAGGGGTTGGGTACAAGGGCAGGGCTGAGGTCCGGGGAGCTGATGATGGGAGCAGCTGAAGAAGAATGATGGAGGGAGCAGCGGCAGCATATGTGTAAAGAAGGACAGAGGGAAACAAAACCTACTGAGCAGAACTTTTACAGGAAGGGAGAGAATTACAGTTTGGTCATGGACAGGAGATCAATATGCTACTGAGCACAGCAAATGGAGTTTACTGGTAGTGATGTGAGCAGGTGGCATACAATCGTATCCTATTGCTGGCTTAAAGGACAAAGCAGGGGTGCTTGTGCACTTTTTATTTATCGCTACACCCCTGAAAGGCCTCCTGTGACACTGTAAGTCAGGTCTGCATTTTCATATGCAGCATTTCTGCTGGCTACTACGAGCCTGATGAAAATTTGCCTTAACTGCAACACCAATTTGGGTAATTACCAGTAAGTGAATACAGGCTTGCAGACAAGCCGTGCTGAACTGAGTGGAAATTGAACTGGAGCTGTAATGGGAACTACAGAGCATCAGGCTTTTTGAACAGTTATGAGAAAATGAAAGCAGCATCTACTCCCATTTATGTTCAGCTAGTTAAAATCTAAGCGTGGAAAAGTTCAGAGAATCTGCTCCTGACCCAGAAAGGGTAAATATAGGAAACAGCTGTTTTGGACCAAGAATAGAGCTTGCTGAAGGATAGTTTTTTTCACAGACTGTTTTTGCTTTGAGGACAAAAGCTAAAAGTTGAGTCTCTCAGTAACCTTTAGTTCTGGTTATGTAAAAATTAGATATCTTCACAACAAATGTGTATGTTTGTATGTAGACCACTGACGTTCTGCCTTTGAAGAAGGCCCCAGGTAGATTAGTTCCTTCACTGGTTTGTCTAAAAGATGACCCACAGAGAGGAAAGACAGTGTGTTCAGAGACTGATAAGTGTTTTATTGTTGTTGCTCTATCTCCTTTCCTTGGTTTCTGATGAAGCGTTATCCTCTCTCCTGTTCCTCTAGAGGTGCCATTCATTCCCTAAGCTCTTGATCCTGGCAAGCTTTGTTTGCTATAACATCTTTCTTGCTCACCACAGAGATTTTCCCAGGATCTTTGCTCTACTCAAAATATTCGCAGAAAAGCTGACTAGACTTCACTTCTGGCTCCCTTTTACCTCACATGACCTAAATGAGTACCTAGTTATACTCTTCTTAGTGGCACAATGTGGTGAAGGCAGTTCATGTGCCATTTTCTAGCATGCTTGTTTTCCATTAGAGAAACTAAGAGATACTAAAAGACCTCCAAATAGAGACATATAATTTTAGCAGGGAAAAGACCAAGAATCCTTTAAATCACATATGTATATGTAAGCTGTTGCATATGGATGCATTTAAGATTTTAGAGGGCTAGGCATTTCTTTGCAATTCGTGTGTTACTATGGCAACAGCTGTACTTAGTCTGGTTCCTTTTGACATTCTTGCTTTGATAGGTGAAAGCTTTTTTTTTTTCCTTTTTTTTTTTAAAACAAAACAAAACAAAACGTTTTTTCCCTTCCATATATCAGTTTGCTTTGTTAACAGCAAAAAAATGGAGTCAGATTTTGTTCAGGTTTAAAGAGGTGCAAGCTTGTTCTCATTTGAAAGATTGCACAATGTGATCGGTAGCAAAACTTGGTCTTTCTAAACTGTATTGGGAAGCGTTTCTTTTGAAGATGAGCCCTTACCTTGTAAGCCTCCAGGAAGGAGCAGCATCAGAAAGATAAAAGCAAGACGTTCACTGGGTTTTCCAGAGAACAAGTTTATCTCAGCAAAATAAGCTCAGCCCTATTCCCAGTTCCCTGCAGAATAGAAATAGTTTCTGAAGACTCAACTGAAAACACTATTTGTTGTCATGATTAGATGTTACCATGTTCACTTCTTTGTGGACTAGAACTTGAACTTATGGATATTCAGATATCCAACTAAACAATTTGGGAAACAACCAGATACTACTTGGCAGAAGTTGGTAATTAACCTAGAGAATAACAAATTGACCCTGAAATGATGTTGATAAAAACATCAAGAACTGATACATAAGAAAAAATACTTGGGTTTCACTATTTTTTTTTCTTTTTAAAGAGCAAAGTTAATACAAAATAAAGTTAATATGATCAGAATTTGGAGGAATGGTGTAAAATAATTTCTAATGTATCAATTATGCTCAATGAAAGATTTTTTTAACTTGGCTATGGTGACTTTAATGAGCTATCCTCCTATATTGAAATGGCTTAGCATTCTCCTGGAACAAAGAACTGTCTATAGAGAAATACTGTAACTTTTCTCTGTATAAATTTCCACTGTTTGTAACTAACAGGTGTGAGCAGCTATATCACTCTTACAGCTTGGCAAAATAAAATTAAAAAAAAAAAGTCTGTAACAATGGCATAGGAAAAGGCATCTGTAAACACATCAAAATAATACCTGTATAAGCTATGTAATGCAATTTCAAAGACTTTTATTGGTAACACAGTAACTTTGTTCATGTTTCTGGCAGAGAGTTTAAAGTACATAACAAAGTATAGGAAACAGGTGGGACAGAAATTTAATATTCCTAGTGGGCTACTTCAAGATCAGAAGAGGCCACTGAGAGTCTTCAAGGAAGTCTCCAGACAAGAACCTACTAAGCTCATGTGCAGTGTCTACTGTATTTTGCATTGAAGGATGTTCTTAAAAACTACTATAAAAGAGGAAAAAAAAATAACACAATTTTAATGGGAGATCTATCTGTACAAAGGAAAAAAATCACCCTCATTGCATGATCTAGGCAGCAGTGAGAAAGTGTTCCAAGATCTGGTATAGGTTTACAGAATGGTAGGAGGAACATTTAGCCATGTAGTTCACATTAACACTGATGGGTGTTGAGTGGTGCAGTCACCTGTCAACCTATTGGAAAATTACCTTTTTAATTGGAAAAATTATATTGATGTCTTTAAGGCAACAAATGGTAAATTACTAAGCTGATGGATGAGGAGCTATATGCCAACTTCCTGTTTAAAAATGGCAGGAGCCGTATGTTCAATTCCCTGCTGTAGTAACAGTGTCATTGTAACAATGATGACTTAAAAATCTAAGTTATTTGTAGTACAAGATAATACAGTTGTAGGCTACAAGACATAGCTAAAAAAGAAACAAACAAAAACCAGAAAGGCTTTTAGTCTTTCACATACATTTGCGTGGGATGACAATTGCTGGATAAGTAACATGAATGAGATCTCATTGGCAACCTGGCAGCTTTGTTTGCCTTCAAAAGACAATCTTTCAGTCTGGTGTCTTTCAATGCAATATGTTTCCTTTCCCACCAGACAGTTTCCTTCACCTTCAGTTTATACCCCCATACCTGCTCCGACACTAAAGAAGCCTAGATTAAGGTCTCATAAAGAGAAAAATTTAATGTCTTTAATGTAAGATATACATTGTTGTTTTTTTTTTTCAGTTGGAAGAGTTTCCTTCACTTACAGTTACACTGTTAGAAGCTGCCCAGCTGAAAGACATGGTGGGATTCCTTTTTTATTGCCCTTCATTTCCTTCTGATTCAAATCTTTTCCATTTGCTTACCCAAAGCTTTAATCAACCCCCTAAACATCAACCATGAAATACAGATTCCCAGTCAACACCCTTCATTTAAAGAGGAAGTAGGTCTATCACAAGCCCAGTAACGGGAGAACTATTTCTGTGGTCTGTGCCAATTACTGCCCCTTTTCTCCAATAAAAGGCATTTCCCTCATGTATGTCACAGAGCCTTGAGTCAAGCTGAGAGCTTGAACAGCCTCATGGTCACCATTGAGAAGGTACATACAGAGCTGCACAAGGCCAGCGGGCACAGCACATCAAAAAAAAATCTTTATGGTTCCATAGTTCAACTGATTCCAATGGATCTGCAGTATGTAACACTGGAGAATCACAGCAACCTCTCCAAGCCTGCTGTTATTAAGTAATAAGTATAGGTTTATGTTCCAGAAGAGCTCAAACAGTTTAGAGGAGGCAGGAGGGAGATGGAACATGCATTGTGTAGTTCTGAGGGATAAATTCTCTCTCAAGCATCCAGAGATTTTATTTGTAAAGGTACCCCAAAACTGGCAAGTGTTTTTGGCTAGTTAGTTCTTGTCCATGCAAGTCTCAATATATTAGTGTCTCTAGTGTCTGTTTATGCCAAAAGAAGAATTAAAACAATTGGTTCAGTGATGCTAGACAACTTTGTTTCCAGTCTGACTAAAAATAATAGAGAAGGAAAGATGAGAAAGTGACCTTATGTCCCACAAAATTTTGAAATACATTTAATGTATGAGAACTTCCATTTCCATATCCATGGTGAAGGCAAAGTGGAACAGGTACTTTGCCTTACATGGTTTGTAGTCTTACCTTAGAATTAGAGGCCTGCAGTTCTGACACCTTTGGGAACAGGAAACTTAAATTGGTTCAGATCCATTAGAAGGCATTGCATATCACTTACCTGACCAAAGCAAATAGAAAACGAGTTACATGCATTATATATTGCACCTGATCAGGACAGATGTGAGATAAGAGACACTTACATGTCATTCTTACTCATGACTGATAAGGGAAAAGTGAAACATGAGCATAAGGATGGGCTGAAATGAGAAAGAAGTTTTTATTCCTAGTCCATTACAGCAAAGAAGCAAAAGGCAGAGCATCTGAATGCAAGAACTCAGTATAGAAGATGGGGAATAGAAACACTAAGTTCTTAAGAGATCAAGTAACCTTCTTGCATCATCAAAGATTGTGCAAGAGATTGTGACTCTTGCATTGGTCACTGTCAAAATCAGTAGAATCCTATAAAACAGATTTAAAGTTTAGGGTTAAAATACAATCATAAGATGGTATATATTTATTACGCATAGTTCATGGATAAAGTATATAATATAGTTGGTTGAAGGCTTCTAGACCAAAAAGGGAGAAATTCAGCTTCTCCATTTTTTTCTCCAACTTCTCTTCTTCTATAAGGTTCCTGGGGCAACCCTTCTGGCTTCCTTCTTACCAAGTGTGCATTACCTTTTTGTGTTGTAGCAGCTGTGAAAGAAAGCATGAAGTCTGCAGAAATAACAGGATTCCCCAGATAAAGCAGATTCTTTTCCTAGTGTTGTTGGTGTTAGAGAATAGGGCAGTTGTTACTGCAAATGGAGACACCTTCTTTATTGGGGACATAGTAGCAGGTCATTAAGGCTAATAGAATAGCTAGGCAGCTGTGATCCATGTGCTACTATGCCAGGTAGCAGCATTACTTTTACCACTATAGGGCAAATCAGCTAAGTCAAATGGGTAGAAGCTTCTTGTTGCCTGACAGGTGTTCAAAACATCTGTATAATGTGATCTGCTCTGAGAACGAGTAGGAGATGTGTAGGCATTGTAATTCAGTCATTACCTCACCATAAGGTGGGAAACCTCCGAGGATGGCAGCAGGCCCTTATCTCTGTCTCACTCACAAGACTATCGCTTGTAGGCTCAGCATCAGCTTTCCAAGAGCTGGCCCTTCATCATGAACTGGTGGGCACAGAAAAAAGCCACACAGTTGACACATGGCATATCTGGAGTTATGTTGACTTTTTCTCACCTTATTTTGTGGTAGAAAAGGGCTTCCCAGACTAACTCTGTGTTAAATTCTTAGAATTTCCTTCTGATCTTTAGTGAGCTCCCTTAGAAAGATACATTTGCCAACGCTGTGTCGTACCAAACAACTTGTACTTCAGAAGTGCCTAAATGTTCCCTCCTGGATGTGTAAGTGCATCTTGCTGCAGCTCACATAGGTTTGTATGGTGTCTGCTAGCTGGTGCAAGCAGATACACAGCTGTGCTACATCAAGGTTGTGCTGGTTCATACCAGCTAAGAACTTGTCCTATTTGTCATTTTTATGGCATTCACAACACAATAATCATTTGCTGTGTGCTCCTTCAACACCAATTTGTCAAACGGTCTGGGCAGGGCTGTGGGAAGCTAAAGACCAGCCTTGCTGCAGACAGTCTGGTCCATGTGAAGCAGCAGAGATCTCTGAATCCAGCCTGATGCACACAGCTCGGCAGCTGGAGTTTCAGATTTCAACTGAAAATAAAGAGCAAAAAGGGAAAAAAAAAACAATTTAAATGTGAGGCAAAGGTTCATTTTCAAAATTACATCTTCTCTTGCCAGACAGGATATTCTAATGATGTTCTTGTGCTGAACAATATGAAACATCAAACAAGTTGCTTTACAATAACATGGGTGGATCTAATTCTCTCCATATGCACATTTTTAAAGCATCATTGTTCAATTAATACTTCATACAGTAAAAAAAAAAAAAAGTAACAAGTATTTCATCTGGAAGTATGATCAAAGATCAGTTGCTTGCTGCTGAATATTGTGAGAATATTACTACAGGATATAAGTCAACTTCTATTTCCAAATGTCTTTTGGTTTACTACTTTGGAAGTCTTATGGCTTTTATTGTGAAGACTATACAAAATGCCTGGGGAGGGAGAATATATATTATACATATGAACACATATATAATATATATATATCATCATCATCATATGTCGCAAAGAGGCAGGGAAAAAAGAAAATCATACTGCAGGATTGTTCTGAGCTTCAGGAATGAAATGAGCATGATGTCATATTGAACAGGTTATAGGGTTCATGTAGTAAAAAAAAGTTATTTTAAAGGACAAACTTGTGGGTTTCTTCACTTTGAACTGGTAAAATTATGCCTTCTAATAGCAAATGGGAAAATGATATCATTGAAACTGTAGTAAGTCTGTATATTAGAAACATGAAAATGCATTATGAACATGAATTTTCAGCTATTTGTATCAGTGATGCAAGATCTCCAAACAATGGCAGAAAAATAATGTCTTGTAGCATTTCTTATTCTATGACACATTTCAAATATACTCACAGCATTCAGCTATGCTAGTGAATGATAAAGGTTATGGCTATCTATAATTCCCAGCAATACTGCAGCAGAGATGGCACTGGCTTTGTGGTCTCCTTCCAAGAAAAACAAAGACCTTGTGGGTTAAGCACTACCCTGGGATTCCAGATTTCTGCATTCAATGCTTTGCTCTGTCACCCTTGTAATGTAGCCAATATACTCCATACTTTCTAACCACAATTTGAAAAAAAAAATAAAATTTTTCTTTGTGTCACTCTGTCTAGGTTTAAAAAATAATAATAAAAAAATCACCCATTGGGAAAATGGAGAGCAGAGAAGCAGACTGACAAAAAGTAACTGAACTTTAATCGAACCCGAAGTTTATACTCATCTTTAGATGATGTAGAGACACAGGTAACCTGTAGCCTTTCTTACAGCCACAGCCTCAGAAGCACATCTCTTGGCATGCATCACTACCTGGGCAAGCACATTTGTGTACCTTGCTCCACATCTCACACAGACAGCTACTGGCCCTGCAACTGAGAGGCAGCAACAGCTTGTGCCTCTTACACCTGCCTTTGCTGTTGGGAAAGACATGAGAGTCCTCTCAAATGATGATGAAGGACAGAAGTTGTAGGGGCTGGCAGGTCAGGGTAGCCCACTGGACCTGATCATCACCCCACCAGTTCACCTTTTATAAGTAGGGAGCAGAATTTCTAGAGGCCAATCCACTCTGTGGATTGAATAAATGCAGCATCTCCTTTAACTTGAATTGGCTTCTTTCAGAGAGGGCCAAAACCATGTTGGAAATAAAGAAAAAACCCATAGTCTTTCAACTTCATTTTTCCCCAGCAATCCATAAAGGGAGAGGAGAGAGAGTGGGTTCAACAATGCTTAGATCAACAGAGGAAAAAAAAAAAAGAAAAAAAAGATTTATTCTGAAGTCTTACTAAGGTGAACATGAGTGAAGCAGATTAATGCTGAAAGTAAGGGGAAAAAAAAAACTGAACAAACAAACAAAAAAAACCACCCAATGAATATAAATCTAACTTGCTTCCTTGTGTGAAGGGATAAACATCTCTTAATACACATATGCATGCAGTATATCACTAGCTCCTGTCCCACTTGTTGTCTGTCCCTAAGGAGAATTTATGTTTCTCAGAACTTCTGTTTTGTTCTCTGTGGTTTTATAATTTTTAGCTTTGCACTTTTGGGGGTTTCATTTAATTCCCATTTATTTTGCTTAAGTCACAACTCTGAATTCCTTGTAACAAGAAGAAGTGTTTTTTTGATAAGTTATCAAAAATGTAATGGGAAAAGTTTTATGTTCTAACCACAAGCAAGATACCAGACTTTCGTCTCTTGTGGACAAAAAGTATGGGCCGAAACAGACCTGAAGAAATATTTGTTTTCTCCTCCTAGACAATCTAATGTCAGCAGTGTAAAAAATTACTTTATATTTCAGGGGCATAGTCTCATGTTTCTCTCTGTCATGCCATTGCACCATGCCCCCATCAAAACTGTGAACTAAAGACATAGATGTTAATTACCCATCAATCTAGCAGATCTGGGCTTTTGTTTTTGAAATCTCTGACTCTGTAGATGTGCCAATACATATACAATTTCTCTCCTTTCATTGACTGAATAGTATACTTTCAGCTGGGTATTGTCTAAGGCAATAGAGTCTGAGGTACCTGGGGAAATACCCATTTCATGACACATGTCACATTCAGTACAGGGACTATGATAAGCAATTACAAAGTCCTTTTTTTTTGTGCTCTTTTTAAACCCGGTTCTAGACATCTCAAACACTGAAGCAAGGGCAGGGTGTCTACAAGCCACGTGTGCTCAGGACTTTTTGTTTCACCTGAAAAAGACTACAAGGAGAGCAATGCTCTCCAGTTTCCCACCTTAGCCTAAGGTCAGTCTTGAATAACAAGAATACATTTAGTAGTATTTCAAACATTTGCTAATTCAACACTTGCATATTTCAGTCTAAATTGCAAATTTATTTTTCATTCCCAAACCTCCATGGTATGAACAACTTACAATATGTGCCATGCACACTCCTCAACACATTTCAAAATGGAGATTCCATTCTTGGGCCAAGCTGTCTGGCATACAAATCTGTATTGCACCTGAGTAGACAAAGTTTTCTCGTGCAGACATCTGTCTGCATCTCTATTGCAGTAAAGCTGTTACTGTAAATCATGTACAAGTATGTCATGCATTTGATCTGCTTTTCAGCTGTGCATCCTCTGCCACATAATGAACAGAAAGGACATAGGGAGGAAAAAGAGGGCCAGCTAGTGAAGGTGGAAAGGTGTAGCAACACAACAGTGGTGTCAAGTTATAACAGCCCTTCTAAAAGTACCTAGGGAAAGAAGGCAGGTAAATGAATGAAGGCAGGAAATGAAGGCCCTACTGTCAGTCAGCAGCATGCCAGCATTTCTTTCCCCTTTCAGTAGAGTTAGGACTTACATCCTAAACTTTAAGTTTGAAAACTTTAACTGTTGAAACATCCCTGAATTCAGCTCAAGTGTGGAAAATTGTTCTTTACGTCATACTGGTCTTTTCATTTCAGAGAAGGAAATAGCACAATAGTAATTTAAGTTTTGTTATTTTAAAATGTAAACACTGCTTTTTAAATATAATTATTAAAAATAATATAGGGTCTCTGGTAGAAATTGATGAGAGTGGCACCTGGGGTGACTCATGTTGAATAAGGGCTTTGGATAGCTATCGCTAATGACAGAGCTTGAGCTTCTCATGCACCATGAATCAATGTAAACACACAGGGTTTATCTAGCAGGTTTTGGTGCCAGCCACTGCCATTTTTCACCACCATTTTCACAGATATAGCTTTAGACGATGAAGACTGTTGAACTGCAGTCCATGGCAGACCATGGCAGGGGGGCTGGAACTTGATAATCCTTAAGGTCCTTTCCAACCCAAGCCATTCTATGAGCAAATAGAACTCACAATACTCTGTATAATTCACAATACTATTCACAAGACTCTGTATAATAATTATAGAAGAAAACAGAGTTCTCAAAGTAAATATGTTCTTAAAGAAAATGTTTTTTTTTTTCTTTTCATAAAAAATAAGTCACTGTTGTATGACTTGTAAGAATGACTATTTCAACAAGGTAAAAATAGAATCGTTGCTGTTATGGCAAGTCCTGAAAGATAACAGCACACAATGGAGTGGTGGGGAGCATCTGGTCCACTACTTTTCTTTGGTCACAGAAAGTTCTCTTTTTTAGGGGGACACTTGAGGGACATGAGCCTTTACTGACATTAATTTAACTGCTTATTAGAATCAATCAACACTCTCTTGCCCCTCACATTATTCTTAACACCTAAAATCAGGATTTGTAGGTGGATTTTTTTACCATGTTTAAAATGAGACTCCTTACATGCTGGCAGAGTAAAACATCCCACGATGGCCTTCACACCCATGATGGTAGCAAAGAATGCGGAGCAGTCCTAAGGCCTGAAAGTTGATCGAAGTTCTGAAATGGATGAATGCTTCTGCTGGATGAATGCTTCTTCCAAATACTTCCTTCGTTATGTTGCTGTGCAACCCACTTTCCAGCTGGGACTTGTCATAGCACCAAAAATATGTGGTTGTGGACTCCAAATGTTGTCATTCTAGCTCTGCTGCTACTGAGATTGCAGAGGAGAGAGTACGCACAAATGACTGAGCTCTGACACAAGCAAATGTGTCTGAAAAATTTCCCTTCTGCAGAATGAACATATTGCTCTTTTGTGCAATCTTAATTAATCCTAAAGTAATTACAGTTCTCCAAGTCCAAGTTGGACGTCACTAAGGTCTTTCTTCTTCTTGGCCTAGCAGCCTGCTAAGGTGATTTCCAGTACTGATCTACATTGCACGTTCACTTTGGACAAAATTATAATGATTATAGTGAAATTAAAATGTAACCCATCTCTGAAAATATTTTGATGTAAATCCACTGTGAGTTACATTAAAGAAGTAACATTTTTATAAAGATAATTTTCCTGTGTAGTATCTCATATTATTTTTTTCATATCTTTTCAGATACAGGCTGGGCTATAAAAGGGAAAAAGTATTTATCTGTATCACTCACATGCACTCTGGCATATTGTAGTGCTCAAGAATTTCTCACAGAGAGATAAAAAGGAATTTAAACCTCTGGAAAACAAACAAACAAACAAATACATAAAACAAAGCAAAGCAACCAAAACCAAAAAACTGTTGTGTTACTATGGAGTCTGATTCTTAACAGATGCAAGGAAAGTTGGAGGTGAGACTTTAAATCATTTTTTAACCCTAAGTACGTCAAAAGAAATAGGGACAAATTTCAATTGTAATTTGGCACTAATAGCCTTCTGCAGAAGCTGTCTTTATTCTTTGCATGCAGTTTTTCCTTTAGGATGGATGTGTTCTCAATATCCACTTATGACTGAAGTTAACCAAATTGGAAGGTGATTTTTGTGTGTGCATTTTGTAGTCTTTCCATTACTTGACTGTTCCTCCTGTTGTCTAATTGCCTTAATTTCATATAATAGAGAAAAAAGTTTTAAAACAGTTGAATCTGAAGTTCTTTTGCACCTATAATCACAGTACCACACGTGTGATGACTCAACAGTAGAGGATGGCACAGAATCAGTGAAACATTTACGGTACTTTATCTTTAGAGATTTGAGACATACAGAGCCATATGTACTTTTTTGTATATAAATTTTTTTAACTTTATAAGAGAAAGTCTACCTTTTTTTTCTTACCATATCCTAATAAAATCTGCTGTAGACATACAGCTTATCTGTATACTAGGATATGAGCCTGTTTAAAGACATTTACATACAGAAGCAATACATACCAGATAGTATCTGAGACAGACTTCAAATGAGTCTTCACCTCATCAAGTACAGCATATGGCTGATTTACAGCACAAAACAGCAGGTCCCATTTTGTGAAGTACAGCTTTTCCAGAGTTTCCAACAACTCTGTCACTTATGTGCTTTTCCTTGATGGCATAGCCCGTGAGAAAAAAAAAAGGGGGTTGGGAATTGGTTTCTAGTCTGAGAATAGTCTTCAGAAACTTAAGGGAGGATACCATCTTCATCTCTGCGGTAAATAAAAGTATGTATTTCATTTGCAGGAGTCAAGGTAAGACAGTCATTGGCACAACACTACCAGCAAGGTCATCAAAGCCCTGGAAAGACTTGTCTAGGAGGCTCTGAGCTATTTGGGGACGTGAGAACAGGTTACATACAGTTGTGTCAGGAATACTTTAGGAAGAGTTGGTCCAGATGATGGGCAGAGAATTAGACAGAATGGCTCTGGCCATTCCGTATTTTTTTTTCTTCCCTATTTTCTAAGAATTTTCATGCTTTCTTAAACTTAATCAGCTTTCTGTATGGCAACATCAAAGTATCTTTGTCACTTCTGCTGTATCCTGATTTACTTCACACCACCAAGCAGAAGCAGGGCACACAAAAAATAAAGAAAGAAAACTGAGATTAAAGTTTTTTTTTTTTTTTTTTTTTTTTTTTTTGTGAATCAGCTGTTCATCTGTTATCTCCAGTTCTACAAGATAGTGCTTCTGGTCCACTTTAAACTACATCTCCATTGTTTTTCTCCCCGCTTCAAATATCAGTTACAAGTAACTAGTACTTCTTGTATCTGTGATGAAATTATCAACAAGGTGAGAGATTGCCAAGTATTTAGGTCTGCTTTCTCAAGGTTTTCTAGGAAAGAGAACCCTGGTTTGTCTTCAAACTAAGTACAAAGCCCACAGGGGGTTTAAATGTGAGATAGATGTTTCAAGAGCGTTCTTCAGATTTTCATTCATTTTAAAGAAATGGTGCAAGTGATTGAGAGAATATTTTTCTGAGGTACGCCTGATCATCCCCCACCCCAACAGTTTCCCTCAGAGCTTTGAAGATATGATGTGCAAGTGCAGAGCAAGGTTCCAGAAACTGCTGGCAACATGCTGTGGTGTATTTATTTCCTTTGCATGGGCTTATTACCAATTTTGCACATAACTTGTGACCTGCTGTTTCCCTCCATGGCAAGCAACCAAAGGGAATGTACTTCCTTAACAAGAAACAATCCATTTTGCAAATGGATTTCAGAACAACTTTTACAGGCAGCAGGATTCTAAGCGCTAATGCTGTGAAGATGCCCAGGAAACGTACCCTGCTGCATATTTTTGGGTGTTAAGTACTTAAAAAAAGAGCCATATTGGCTATCATTAGGCACAGGCCATAATAAGGTTGTTTCTGCCATTTGTTGCTAGACAGCACCCTAAAACTGTTCAGTGAGATTATCTGAATAACTGTCTTTAGAAAGCAGCTGTTGACCAGATGTTTTACAGTTCTTACAGCATACTTACAGGTAGTTATACTCTTTTTTTTTCAGACACAGAAAGACAAAGTACAGATAGGTTTGAAATCTAGATTCACACAATTGCCTTCTATAAAAACAAAAGATTGAAAAATAGGGCCTACACAAAGCATTCATAAGTGATCGCATTTAAACATGTGTGTTAATTACTTTTGAATATGTTATGAAAATACCTCTCATGACATACTAGCCACTGTGAATATGGAACTGCTTAATCTATGATCACTTTCCTGTGATTCCAGAAATGTCTGCTTACAACACTAGGATTCATTCTCTTTATTCTGTAAATAATAATAATAATAATAATCCACTAGAATAATATTGAAGACATGTAAGTTATCCAAACATTGTTTTATGGCCTTGTTTTAACTAACTTAATGATTTATTAGCAATCACAAGAATTGTCAGAGCAGATAATGTGGCATGCAAAACTGAGTTGGGTATAAGACCCTTATAAAGGGAATGGATTCAAAAAGGCCATTTGGAGATTCTGTTTAACAAGGTTTAGTTATCAATTTTTATGTAACCCTGTCTGTTCCCTCATTATGGGGGTTGACAATTTATTTGGAAGAGCAAAGCTGCCTAGGACTTCCAGAATATAGGTGCAGATACTGATTTTTTTAAGCTATATGTTGTTTGTTTTTTTTTTTGTGCAAAGGCAATTTTGAAGACCCTCAGACAAGCAGGTTTGTAGGCCTGTTCTGATGCCTTCAAATGGCAGAATAGTTCAGGCTGGAAGGGAAATCTGGAGGAGATGGTCCAGCCTCAGCAGTATGGAGGGCCAACATTAATGCTCGGTTTGGTTCCTCAGGGCCTCATCGAGTTGAGTTTTGAACATCTACAGGGGTAGAGAGTCTATGGGATCTCTGGGCAACCTGTTCAAGTGTGTGACCACTTTCATAATCATTTCCTTTCCTAATGTCTAATCAGAATTTCTCATGTTGTAACTTGTGCTTCTTGCCCACATCCTGCCAGTGTTCACTTCCAAACAGAGTCTGGCTCCATCTCCTCAACACCCTCCATATAGGCACTTGAATACAGCAACAGACCTCTGTGGAGCAGTCTCTTCTTAAAGATAAACACACACAGTTCTCTCAGGCTACTTTTGGAGCATCGCCCTGAGCATGGGACAACTTGTGTGAGCATTGAGATATTGGCAAAGAGCTATGAGCATTAGAAGCATTCAATTAAGAAATATGGAGTTGGTCAAGAACCCAGGGTACTACAAAACTAGCACTAGGAAATTATTTTTACCTCTTTATCCTTGCAAGCCTAGAAATATGAAATTAAACTCTCAGGTTGGGAAATTCCAGATTAAGGGACTATAAAGGTAATTTTTAAAAAGCTATTTCCTAAGTAGCCCCTTATATTCAGCATGAAAAATAAATACCTAGAAGGGTAAGAATTTCACCAGGAAATCTTTTTGAAGGCTGACTGTGGTGTTGCACTGCAGCAGTTGCACCAGAGATGGTTCAATGTTGGGCTCCTCTTTGTCTTGGGGTCAATCCAATTCCATGGGCTCGACATCTTTGTGGGGAGGGTTACCTCCATTATCTTGTTGTGGGCCAGTCTCCAGCAGTTCTGGGTCACCAGTGGCTTGTCTTGTGATAACAATTTTGTCCCACATGGTCCTTCTCCTGCTAAACCCTTCTGCTAATCCCTTCTTCTCCTCTTGAGGTGCTTCTTTGGGTTTCTTGTTCACAGAAGCATTATTTTGGGAAAAAGAAGATTCCTAGAAGCTAAAAGGCTTATTTCCCCCTACTGCATGCCTATAGTTGACAGTCCTTGAACACCATAGCCAGATTGTGGTGTGCGTTTGTGTGTGTCAACTTTTCAAAGAACTCTGGAAAACCTAGGCATTTGGTAAAAGAGGAAGTGCCATGTTGTGGAAAGGTATTTGACAAACATATGATATGAGCCCCTCATTTCTATCTTACTATATGAATAAATTATAACAAGGCCCCTTTGTGTGCAGAAAGTCTTTAGAATAATATGGAAGCAAGTGAAGTATGGAAAGGCCTTTATTTGGCTAAACATGTGGCCCTTAGAGTTAGAGAAAGGCTCTCAGTATCAGGAACAAAGATGCACCGTCTTATGGTTTTCTTTGGGATAGCAGAACAAACTTGATCATAAATACTGGCACTATATAAAAATATAAGGAAAATGAATACATGTATGGTCAGATTTGGTCACAGCAGAAATATGGAGGAAGTCTGGCAGCAAAAAAAATGTAATATTCATCCCACTGGAATGATTCTGCATCAGCAGCAGGATGAGATGATAACCCATCTGTGTGGGTACATTTGTGTGTACACACATGTATTTAAGCACCTGCTCTAAACAAAAGTCTGCTCTCTACTTGTAATGCTAGGCCTGCCTGATGAAGAAGAAATGTATCAGATATCAAGGCTAGGCACAGAAATTATATGCAAAAAAAATCATCACTGTTGTCATATTGCTTCCCCCCCCAAAAAAAAACCAACCAAACAAAAAAACCAAACCAACCAACCAAAAAACCAAACAAAACAAAACAAAAAAAACCAAGAAAAACCCATAAAATTAACAAACTATAAAAGGTAAGGGGAAATCATAGAGCTGATTAATGCAGAGCCCAGCACAACACACGAGGCTCATGTCCACATTCACATCTTTGGTTCCATACAAGTCCATTTTGCCAGTAGTCATGGAGTAAGGATTTGCCCTTCTGCTGCAGAAGTCATATTCCAGTCAAAAGCTCAATCTCAAAACAGCAACTAATTTTATACGATGCATTGATTTTCTCATAAAGTGACGGGCAGTATTAAGTAAGATTATTTGCGGATCTGTCTCAGCTACCCTTTCTTCTTCAATGGTTGGCTCACGTGTACTTTTTTGCAGAGCTTCTGCCTGCAGTCAGTGTTAGGACATTAACATTAATGGGTGTTCATCTGTGAACTACTAACACAAAAATTAGCTTGTATGTTTGTCACTGGTCCCTGCCATTCAAAGAATTAAAGTAATGTTAGACTTTGGCACTATGGACAATCTCAGCTAAAAGAGCAAGTCTAGTGTAGGCATTTCAGTTTCAGAAATGTCAAATTACAGCAGAGTTCCTGAGAGGACATGTACCTGTTTACTTGCTGAGGAAACCTCACTACGATCATTCATCTGTCCTTTGAGGAAATCACAAGGCCATCTTTCAGAGCAGTTATACAAATATTGGAAAGCTAAATCAGCTTTTACCTTAAATTTCTACCGCTGCTGGTAATAACAATAGAAATAGGATATTATAGTATACCTGTACATTTGGAAATGCAGACACACTTTGAATTTTAGCATTCTTTTCCTCGGTACTTTTACTTCTCTCAGTAAGAGTTTTAATAACAGCCTTAGAAAGACAAGATAGAGATTTCTGAAGATTAACAATCTCCAGTCAGAGACTATCACAACACAACTGTAATTGAAAAGGATTCCTGAATAGCACCCACACATGTACTAGTTGCCAGAAGTCAGGCACTTGAGGGTCTCTGTATTCTTGGCATAAAAATAAAAGACAGTGGAAGGCTTGCACTTGTTCTCTGCTCTGAAAAGTATCGCACAGAAAAAAAATTTTTGAAGTCCCAGCTTACTTTCACAGTGGTTGCTACTGCAGAAATGCCGGTGTTTTCTTCTCCAGCTGGGCTGAGGTGCAAACTGAATTCTTTCAGTCTCCCATATTGCTACTAATGGAATGGGTGCATTGCATTGCAGGAGAAGCTGCAGATGTGAAAATCAAGATTAGTCTAGGTCAGGTGCATGGTGTAGGCTATGGGCCAGTGGCTGGCCTTTCTCCCAGCAATGGGCAGAAAATGCAACTCTAGATGTTGAGCCTGATCAAAGCCTGTCAAAGCAGGGCAGATGCAGGCTGTACCATTAGGACTTCTTTAGGCATCATCATGAGCAAGATAATGTTCCCCACCACTTCTAATAAGGTAAACAACACCCATGTATACACATTTGTAGTAGGGAAAGCTATGGGGGGGTCAAGTTTTAATGCAAGGAGCACAAATACACAAAATGTCACTACACCATGTGTAACTAACAGTAAAAGTTAACTAAGCACTTGTGTTACAACAGTGTTTTTTTTTTTCTTAATTTTTATGATAACTAAGGAACTTGACAGAGGAATTATCATATAAACAGAGGAACCATTTAAAATATTACAACTTCAAAATATTTAATGGAAATTGGTTCTCTTTTATGTAGAGGTCAGTAGGAGTTTGAGGTGAGTGCTTCCAAACTGCAAACCCCAAAACGCATCCTATCAATAGAGCTTTTCCAAAACTAAAGCTTGTTATGCCACTAAATACTGATGCAAACAGACACAACAGACAGCCACAGCTCAGAAACACCTGGTAAATTAACTTTGGGCTTAAGTTCCCTAATACTTCAGAAACTTGAGTGTATGAGTGGGGTGTGTGGACAATTTTACATTTGTATAGCTGAGCAATTGTGAAAGCAAGGTGACAAATTTCCTGGGAAAATCCTTCAGTGACAGGAGAGCAAGCAAATCGTGACTGATGTGGCCACAAGTCACCACATGGGAGCCACATCACAGCACTGCTGTTCCAGCAACTCCTGTCAGTTGTTGGTGTACTACAGGTAGTAACCCCAGTGGCTTCATTACAAACCAGCCTTTTCTAAAGGAAAGGATAGAAAAAGACATTAAAACAAAGAATCTGCTTAGAGGTCACTGTATGTTAGAGGTATGGAAGAAGCTTCCTTAGCTACAATAGAATAAAAGAAATCCAGCAAATTGCTTTAAACATAGCAAAAAGGGCATATACATTTATGTTGAACATCAACCTAGTTCTGACTATGTTTATGTTTACGTTTGCATCTGCTGTGACAGTATTTTTCTATATATGGGCCTCTGTGTGTCTTGAGACCAGTATGATTTCCCACTCCAATAACTAGCTCCTCTCTGGAACGAGGTCCTCTTGTTTTTGTCAGTTCTTGGGCTTTTGCCCTTCTAGACAAAACCAGTCTAATAGTCTCAGCAGGAAATCATGCCAATACTCTGAGAGCCAGTGGGTCTTCTATTATCCTATTTCTGTGGAATGGCTTATCTTGAGTCATTGTTTCCTTGCAGCCTCTTTTCAGACTAAATCAATATACTCATACAGTAACTGCCCTATAACAAGGTCAACAGTGTATTTATGCATTATTATGGCCCACTATTATCCATCACAAGAGTTAACAACGTGTCTGATTTCTGTCACTGTAGAGATGACAGAAGTTAATTTAATAGTTTTTGCCTTAGGCCCAAAATATCTTGGCTGAACTAAAAAAAAAAAAACAACTTTTAGAAAGATACCCAAAACTTAAATTTTTTTGGAAAATGTGATCAAATACTTCATAAAAACAATGTGTAATGAGACAAAGAAGTACAACCAGAAGATGAAAGACTGGGCAGCCTTTATCTTCAAGAGATAGGAATGAGATATTTGAGACAATAAATTCTATTAGAAAACAATTTCAACAACAAAGTAATAAAAAGAATCAGGAAGAATACTCTGGAGATTATCTTGACTGTATCTGGTTTCACCATCAATCCATGAGTGTACTGATCTTACTCGCTCCTGTCCTAAAGCTGCCCCCTTCAAATAATACCCAGCTCTGTGTAACCCAGTAATCCACCACATCTCCCCTCTGCCAATTAAATAGCTTAAAGTCATTTGTTGAGTCTCTTAAACCTTCATGATAAAAGGTCGATTCCTCAAACACTCAAGGCTTTTAGATACAGAAGATCCAAGTTTTGTTCCATATACTAGGCCTGGAGTATCCTTGGCCAAGGACACCTTCAGTATACAGTCAGGGAGATGGGAAGTGCTGAAAGAGACAGGATGAGACTGCTTATACGGACTCCATCCTTGATTCACATTTCTTATCTGGGGGCTTTCTCGCTCTGTGGAAACCAAGCAGAACCTGGTCAGGACAGGAGGCAGCCACCACTGACCATGGCAACGGTGGGTCCCCAGCTGGGGCAGGATTTCCAGCCACCATTTCACATTTTCTGGACTTCTCAGGGCAGATTAAAATGTTTACTTAAGGTTTTCTTAAGTAACTGGAAAAGGAGGATATTGAAAGAATTTTCTAGATCACTAGGAAAAGGATTTATAGGAGAAAGAAGCTTTTTTAGACTAATGTAGCCTACCCCAAACTGCTAAATCTGTATGCCACGAGAAGAAGAAATACAGAAGACTTGTCTCTTCCCCTTCTATAAATTATTTAAAAATAAAGGGATTGCTAATGGAATAAAAGCACTAATCAGAAATGTTATTGAAGAACTGCGATGAACAGGTGATAAAAATAGAAACATTTTGGATTAAATGTGAGCTATTGGAAACTAGACTAGTATTTGAATCAGGCAGGTATAGAGTTTAAACATGTCCACAGAGCTTCATCTTGTCCAAAGTTTCCTAGGCAGAAGGATCAGATCAGGGTCTTGTTACAATTGTACACATCAAAGTTTTTGTTGTTGTTGTTTTTCTTTTTTCTCCCCCACCCGTCTCTCTTTTTTTTTTTTTTTCCCCCTCTCCTATTGGCATTCTTAAAATATTTTTGTAGTGGATTTCTGCATGGGCAAACCTCCTACTACAACAGGCTATACTCAGGATGTGTCCAACAGGGTGCTCTCTCATTCAGGGCAGAGAAACAAACGCTTTATCTTGGTGATAAGCTTTGCAATGGCATTTTCAAGCGAAGCCAAGAGAGTCAACCTTTCGTTGGCTCCATCAGCACAGTGCAGCTCTAATTGATACACGACTGGTAAACAGATATAGACACTTACTGTCATCACGTGAGACTTAAACTCTGCCTTCTGCTGTTAGCAATCAATAGCCATTAAAAAGAATTCTGCAGTTCTGCAGGGGTACACTGGTACTCCATGCATCTTTTAAGCTTTTAGTTTCTCTCTAATTTCCATCCTCCCCAAGTCAATAGAGACACAAAATGTATAACTCTAACTGGCAGGCTTGCAAACTGAGTGGACTGAAAAATAGGTATTTATAGTGTTTATGACAGACAATATGTATGTAGAGCCATATTCAGAAAAAGTGCACTGTGATTACTGACATTTTTACAATTATAAGTTTTGTCCAATAAATCTCCTAGTAGATAAGGTCAGGGAATTTGTTTAAAAACCTTGCTAAATACAACCATGATTTTTTTTTTTTTGGATGATCACCATAACTGAATCCCTGTTTACCCCTATAACTCTCTAACACTTTCTAACTTTTGTTTCTAACTTCCGAACCTTTTAATGACAGATAAAAACATATAACCTGGTTATGATCACAGTGATTTAATATATGCAGGGAAAACAGCTCTATGTAATATTATTTTTGGTATTTAATCCTGAAAAATTTGAGAGAAAAAAAATGTGACAGAAAATTTAGAGAGAAAACAGTGAATGAAAACTTGGAGTTCTGCAAGAGCTGTTGATTAGATAATCAAGTTTCCTGAATTTCCATTGAGGAAAGAGGATAACTTTGGTTAAAAAACCATCATTTTTTACTGGTAAAGTGAAACCTGTAAGGTGATACATATCAAACGAAGAAAAACTAATGACAGAAACAGAAATTTTGACTGGCAGAGCTAAGAATGGTAAGAAGAAATTTGCATATACCAGACATTAATCCTTGCAATAGGATAGCTCATTAGCAATGAGGCTGTTAGTGCAGGAATGGTGACAGAGAAGAGACAGAAGCATAGCACTGACATTTCTGGTTTTGGAAAGAAGCAGAATGAGATGTTCATTTTATAAGAGAAAAATAAGCTGTTTACCACTCCACTATGCAGTATTCAATCAGAAAGAAGCTATGAAAATAATCAGCAGGCCTGAATATCTTGTACACAAACGTCCTGAAAATTTTGATGGGGGATCCTTGGTCCAGGCAAACAAATTTTTGATAATACTTTGAATACTACCAGGACTGCAGAATGCAAACATTTTGCCAGTCAGTGAGGCCGAGGGGGATAACCCAGTAGACTACAACAGGCTCCTGTTAATCCCCATCCCCAAAGTAAATGGAAAAGTTATTATGCTATTGCCCCAGATGGAGTTATTCAAGGACAGTGATATAATTAATGTGGTTTTGTTTTTGTTTTTCTCCTAGGAAATAAGATCATTTAAACAAATTTCAAATCATTACTTGATAAGAAAACAAAATTGGATTTTTCAGGTAACTAAACATACAACATACATTAGGCATTCTGGAAGGCATTTAACTCCTTAGAGCACATTTCATTTCAATTTAATACAAATGGATACTATAGACCATCAATAGATCACTTCAAAAACATTAGGTTGTTTTCTGGTATGGCATGTTCCAACAGACTAGGATATTGATACAACAGTGACTGCCTTAATAGTGGCAAAGTGGACAAGGTATTCTTCTGTTATAATGATGGAGGATGTAGTGGCTTGATTTCCATTCTTCTCATGCAAAAGAAATCCTTTATCATTATTATGATAAATCATATGATTATCACATATATTCATGCAAAGCAAATCCTTTATCACATTTCTGAACTCCTCAAGGCAACAAGTATATCTGCGTTACCTCTACAGTGCCAAGCCCCACATGGTCTTGATGCCTGCTTACAAAGGTGGGTTTATGCATACAGATTGTCTGCTAGCACATCTTAGACACCAAATAGGTGCAAAGAACAGTATTCATTTACACTAAGCAATGGTTCCCTGTTATTTCCTGATCTATCAGTTCCTGGGAAAATTCAGGAAATATCAGGCAAAAGCAAGTCAACAATCAACCTCTCTCTACTGCGAAAAACAGGTCAGCTGCAATAGCAACTGAAACACAAATCTTACAGTCTGAGACTTTCTGGTCTTGTCACGCTCCAAATCTGCCAGTTATGTCCTTCCTTCAGACACACATTTTCTGCTTTCCTTAAGTTTTTGAGAACTACTGACATATAGTCACATCAAAATTTGGTTACCTGCTTGTTCCTGGCCAAAATACAATCTGCCACATACACACAGAGGTGGTAGCACTCACAGTCACCCACCTCTCAGCTTCATAAAACCTTGACTGTAAGCTCTCTAGTTTGCCTCTAGTGGGTGCTCTGCCAGGTGGGGACGATTTAACCTCTCCTGTCTGTCACCTGTGTGCGGTATCACAGGAGGCTTCTACTTTCCAGAACCTCCTTGATCAGAATTTAATCAAGCATGTAATATACTACAGCGTGAAATCACCCACAATCTCTGTGAGAGCTTTCAGGACCTTCTTCTAGAGTTATTGGGTTTGGATTTTTGGATTTATTTTTTATTTTTTTTTATTTTTTTCCAGCTGCGTTGTGTGAACATCTGAGCAAACAGTTATTTGCTCAAATAGTCAAGGGCACATTGTATTGAGATGCTAATGGTATACAAGTAAGTGCTAAAATCCTTGTTTACATGCACAACAAAATTGTGGCAGTTGTGACTACTCCAACTGACAGATCAGCAGTAAAGAGCACCATTACAATCTGAAAGACACGCATTTTAAATTGCAGGAATATTTTGCAGCCTCATGCACAAACTTTAAAACTTCAGAGGTGACAGACAGAGAATGCTATCATCATAAGAAAAAAAAGCCTCCAAAGTATCATGGTCTACTTCAACTCTAATTACCCTCTGGGCATAACTATATTCATGAGGTTGATCATCGCCAGAAACTTCAGCCAGAAGTTCTTTCCAAAGCTATGGATAATGTAATTTCTGCCAAGCATAAGTAAAGACTTTGAAAACATATGCCACAAGGCAATTATCCTGCAACCACTGTCCCCTCAGTTAAGAGACTTGAATTGGTGGGTTGCAACATTTGAAACGTTGACAGAGCTGCTCTTAAGGATTATGTATTTTTTAAGAAGTCATTTGCTGTGATGCATTACAAAGCCAAAACATCTCAGAAAAGTATCTTTAGTGGAAAATCCACTTGTAGGCTTTGACAACATAGAAATTTCTGACACTTCTGCAGTCAGACTGCATTCAGATTTTATAATGGGAGCAAGAAAAGGTTGCCTCTTTTTCTCATTGTTGTAGCAAAATGCTATTTTATACTGTAGTCACACTGAACTCAAGCATCCTTCTATGATTTGGTGCTGGACTCTAGATGAGTAACAAGGACTAAATGTTATATAAACAATTCTGTATCTAATGGTAGTACAGTCTACTCTGAAGCACATTTAATTCTCCAATATCCAAATTGCAAAGAGGTCTAATGTGATTCAAAGCAGAAGGAAGAAATTCTCTTTCTCCATCAGCTTGTGCTGTGAGGTCAAATTTCAATTTAAACCTGCAGCTCATAAAAGTTTAAGAAAATCTTATGATATCAGAACAAAGAAGTAATAATTGAAACTCAGATTCTGTTTTCTGCTTACCTGCCAAGTCAACAGAGCTGAGTAGATATAATTGCCTACAAAATTTAATCCATCACCTATTCAAAAATTATACATCCATTTACATGGTCCAAAAGCATTATGTCAGAACAATCAGTTTTCAAGCTCCTCTTTCTGAGAGAGTTCTTGAACTCTTATCATGAGTATGGGTATTAGTGGTAGTATCTTACACTCCCTTTGAAGTACTACCATTACCTATAATTTTCCATATTGTAGCAGTCTAAATGAAGAGATCACTTATGAAAGTATTTGGCTCCCTTGAATTTGCTGCTGGGTTTCAACAGCTGCAGTCTAAGAAACATAGACTTCTAAATTTGACCATTTTTTCTTCCAAGTTCAGTTTTTCTAGGTCTCAAATTCATATCTGAAGATATGTCAATAAGCAAAATGCATATAATAAGTAATTATTAAAATAATCATAATAATAAACATGAGCATTTCACATTCTGTTATGTCCTTACCTCAAGATTGTCTTGGCTTCCCAATCTGCTACCTACATAGCTTGACAGAAAGTGAATTTTCTGTCCTATTAATACCATTGAGGTATTAGACATGCCCCAGGGTCTCAATTAAGACAAAGAAAATAAAGAATGTCAATCTTTTTTTCCAGGACTTTTGCAAACAGCGCTGGTTTTAGTTTTTTCCTCAAAACAATCCAAATCGGTTCTAGTTACTTCAAATTCTGAAACTTGATTCCATAATCACCCACTCCACACAATTTTTTCTGCTCTTTAACATTCTGAGTTTTCTGATGACTTGCACATTCAAGTTCTCCCTTTCAAAGTACTTACTTTTGCCTGTGCCAGTAACCATAGAACCTAGTCAGAAAATTTTCTGCATGAAATAGAAAAGAGTATCAGTTTATATGTCTTACTTGCTAACCAGCAGTAATTTCTGTATTAGATATTAAGTTGACATTAGAAAGTCACTATTTCAGCCCAATGGGCCTCTATGAGATTACTCATTTTTGGAGCCTGGGGATGCACAGTGGTACATGGTACGAAATTAGCATTGTCTCATCAGGGCCGTGTTCCGATGGCCATGTGCTTAATCCTGGATTAGCTCTCAGGCATCGGAGACCTCAAAAGGAAATGTATAGATCATGCTCCATGAACTCCTGGAACCTATTGCCAAAAAACTAATGGAAACATAGGACAAATAATAACTAGAACCTTCACCATGATGAAAGAGAGAATTTGTATGGTTTTACTCATTTCAGATAAACAAACCTCTACCTACCAGGTTTTAGAAATATCTCTCCAGAACACTTATTTTTTTTTTCTTCTGACTTTGCAAGAAAGATATCCCAGAATACCAAAAAGATGGCAATGTTGTCAGGAACAATATGAGGAGTCAGGAGTTGGACTTGATGATCCTTATGGGTCCCTTCCAACTTGGGATATTCTATGATTCTATCATCTGTACAACTCTTTTAAAGTTTCTTGTAAATTTTGATCCTTATATTCAGAAAACACATTTTTTGCATTGCAGTAAGCCAGTTTTCACTCCAAAATTACACCCTTTTCACTGCCAAGGAGAAAGTTAAGCTGTTAACAGTCTGACTGTGGAGACCACAGAGCTATTTGACCCTCTATCTTCCTATTTTCTCTGCTCAGTTTCGTCAGTTGGGGATGAGTGACATAAAACTTAGCCTGTATCTGGCAACCCAAACAGTTTATTAAGAAAGAATAACTTCAACAGGGTGGACAAGGAGAAACTGAAAAAGGAGGAAAAAATTCCAAGTTTAACCAAATGTGATGTTTGTGAGATATCTGACTATCAGGAAAGTGACCAACACTACATCTTGTCAAGCATTTGAAACTACTGAGATAATTCTACTCCAATTTCTGCTTGCTTAGTGGAGATCATAGAACCATAGAATCACTGAGGTTGGAAAAGACCACCAAGATCATCCAGTCCAACCATCACCCTACCACCAGTATCACCCACTAAACCACGTCCCTAAGCACCACATCCAACCTTCCCTTGAACACCCCCAGGGACGGTGACTCCACCACCTCCCTGGGCAACCCGTCCTAATGCCTGACTGCTCTTTCTGAGTAGAAATGTCTCCTCATCTCTAACCTAAACCTTCCCTGGCACAACTTGAGGCCATTCCGTCTAGTCCTATCACTAGTTACCTGTGAGAAGAGGCCAACCCCCAGCTCCCCACACCTTCCTTTCAGGCAGCTGTAGAGAGCAATAAGGTCTCCCCTGAGCCTCCTCTTCTTCAGACTAAACAACCCCAGTTCCCTCAGCCGCTTCTCAGAGGACTTGTGTTCCAGGCACTTCACCAGCTTCGTAGCCCTTCTCTGGACAGGCTCCAGGGTCTCAATGTCCTTCCTGTAGTGAGGGGCCCAAAGTTGAACACAGCACTTGAGGTGCGGCCTCACCAGAGCTGAGTACAGGGGGATGATCACCTCCCTGGTCCTGCTGGCTACACTATTCCTGATACAAGCCAGGATGTCGATGGCCTTCTTGGCCACCTGGGCATGCTGCCAGCTCATGTTCGGGCAAGTGTTGACCAACACCCCCAGATGCAGTCTACGTCAGTGGCACAGATTTGCAAAATTCTCCCAGCTGATAACTGAAATACTTCTTACCAAGGTTTTGTACAACATAAAGCTCAGTACAGGCATCTCTACAAAATTCAAACCCCCATGACGTGAGAAGACTCTCTGTACTTTCACTGGGGTATCCGGGATTAAAAAATTTATTTGGCATCTCATCTGCAGTCTCCCAGCCTGTTTTGGTCTTTGCCCTCATCAACACTAGTAGCATTGTATCCATTTTTTTAGCCATTGCAAGGGTATGAAGTGTTACCTGAAGGAACCTCAGGACACCCCTGATGCTACTTTATGTGATGAACAGGGAAAAGCAAGCCTTCACCAAGGAGAACTGCTGCAACTAGCCATTTTTGTTTTCACCACTGCTTTAACAACTGATGTTCTGAATGCCAGAAATCTGATGCCAGAAATCCCCCCAGCAAGAGTCCCAGAGGATGAGGAATCCAGACTCCTACAGCTCAAGACAGAGGTGTAACACCAGCTGAATCACAGCTTAGCTGGTGCACCGCAGTCGGGACTTTACACAGCCTAACAAGAGGTGATCCCCCGCTGACACACACTGCTGCAATTTGTGATCATCTGAAGGCAGCAAGGCCCAGAAGAGCCATTGGAATAAATCCTTTCTGTAACCCTTGCCTTGGGACCTTGTGAGCTTATGACACCACAACACATAATAAGCTGTGTTTGTTGAAGTGGGCTCTAAGTGTTAGAAGCAGGTAACTTAAACTGTTGAACTTTCTTCACAAGATCCATATCCTGGTGCTTTTGTTCTTCTGCCTCATCATGGGTTACAGAGCTCACACTCAAAGATAAAAAGAGCAGTAAGTATTGTTATTAGAACACTACTATCTCCTTTACCAATAAATACACAAGTTAAACCGCTCATGTAACCATCTCATTGCCTTTCTGCCTTGCAAAAATATGCTTAGAAGGCAAAATAAAAGTAGATTACAAAATCCATTTGTCTATTCAAAAATCCACTTGTGAAATGCCATAAGCACAAATATACACACAGATGCACTCCCCACAAACAATTTATATAATGTTGCTGAGAGGCATTTTAAAATACAAATATTTAGCTTTTACATATTTTAACATAAATCCTGCCATCAGATTATCTAATATCAAGTAATCACAACTTCATGAATGCCCTCATTACCTTTAGAAAGATTTATAACATATTATTGAATAACAAGCAATTAAGATATTCCTTCTGTATGCCGATCAATCCATTCCCACCATGGGAAAACAAGCAAACAAACAAACAAACCCTACACGTGGTGTAAATTAATGTTGCATGGCAGATGTAGGTTTGGACAAGGAATTAGTAAATTAAGCAAAATTGCACAGCAGGAAACTTCTTGTACCAGTAGTTCTTAAGACTGGCCACCTACTAGTTTCTAGAAAACTATCTACCACTTACCATGGTTTGTCTCTAAAGATGTGGCAAAGAATTTTGTTAAAGTGTTAGAGTTTCTACAAAAATGTTATTTTTCCATGAGGAAATTTAACAGTTGTCATATTCCATAGTCAAAAACCAAAGATGGCAATTGTCTGCTTCAGGTTGTTTTGTTTGCAGACTTTGCAATATTTTTGTTTCTAAACAGATGTAGAATTTCCAGACAATATACTTTTGGATGCTAGCTGTGTTTCATCCCACATGCTTGAAATCTGAACACATTTGAGACAACCTTTCTGGAAGCAAGGATTCCCCTTTAGTTTTCAGGCTATATGATGTGCTGTCCACTTCTGAAAGAGAATTCCCCAGTGAAACTGGTGAGGTTAAAATGATTTAGGGCCTCCGTGTCAGAGAAAAAATTCCATTTTTCCATCATGTTTTACATTCTAATAGTTATCTTTGGGGTTTTGGTTCAATATCACTGAAGTCCATCAGGCTTTTTCCATTGCTCACAGAGCCAATAGCATCAAATTTTCATTTGGCTCTGGTCACTACTGCCTGATATTCAATATACCTTCTTTATCATAATACTCCCTGCTAGCTTTATTCAGATCATAACTGTTGACACTTCTATCATTTAGATTTTTACTTATTAACCTGCTCAGCTATTGTTCCCTATATTAACACAGCATACTTGTGATGTGTTCCAGACAAACCTATGTGAAGGCAGTCTACTTTATATTCAAATATTGATAGGTATCTTAGCATTTTGCAAGAGGTTTCTTTCTTTCTTGACTCTGGTATGAGGTCAATAATTTTCCATAAGTTTATGTGGGGAAAAAGTTTGTTGAAACGATATCCAGGGCCTCTTTTTAACAATAATTTTCCTTTGCTATATCTTGCCAAGATTATTTAAGCCTCCCAGTGCATATTTATAGGAAGTTTGGACAAGGATGGAAGGAGGATTCATTTTTTGAGCTCTCTTTCGAGAGTCTGGGTACTTCATTGCTTTATTAAAAAGGAGAATTTTCACCCCGCTGTAGCTTTTGGATACCTGCACGAAACGTGTTTTCACAGGTTACTACGAGGCTTTTAGTACAAGCATTTATATCCAATATGCAGTCACGGCACATGCCAGATAAATTCCCGTGCCTTTGTGGTGATGGACACACTCCAGAGCTTTTTCCACCTGCCGGGCCCACACCTGAATTCTGTCTGGTTCTGGAGCACCTCTGAGTGTCCTGTACCAGGTAGAAGACGGCACTCCACTACTGGTAAGCAAACGTGGAGCTTTTCCGAGGCAGGCTTGGCTAACGTGGCCTGGAGTAAACATGCTGTTTACTGGAGGCTGTGAATGGCTTCGACCTCACCTTTGCCTTTGTCTGTCCAGTTTCAACTGCCATTGGGTTTCACAGATATTTCTTTTCCTCTGAAACTGCTGCTCTTCTTGTATTACCTTAAGTATGGATCACATGGAGGAAAATATGTACAACTTAATACTGGTCATTTTGTCTGTTGTCTAGGCAGAGGGATCTGAACTCTCACCTAGAGAGGGCCATAAACTCATTTGTTGGATTTTAACATCCGCTTAAAGGATTTCTGGTCATCGTTACAGAAATAACATCATAGGATGTGTCCAGTGACCCTGAAAAGATCTCGCCTTCCATGGTGCTGGTACATACTATCTGGAAATGGAAATGCTCCATGGTGTTTTCCAGATAGACCAAGAGAAATAATAAACAAAAGGCCCTTGACTCAGCCCAAGCAACAAAGTGAGAGCTTGGTGGAGCAGCGGGGAGGAGAAGAACCCCCTCTGAATATCAGGAACAGAAAAGCACTGCTGAGTGCGATACTTCTGCTGACGGACGCGTCCTGCTCAAAAATAATCCGTGAGGAGCTGGGAGCAGTGGCCCTCACTGGCATGGCACCTCATGTAGACTGTGCTCCTTTCAGGGTTTCCCAGCAGAGGTCTGTCTCATCAGATAGCTGACTAATGCAGTGCAGCTGTCATTCTTCATTTCCTGTGAAGAAACTCGCAAGAGGTGAAGACTCAAGACCAGCCCTCTCCCTTTTCCAAACTGCATTCCCATCAGAAAACTTGGAGAAGTTACGATAGGAAAAAAAAAAATACATTTTTTTTTTTCTTTAGTTGTGTGTTCTCAGAGTCAAACTGTTATGAAGGGTCTATAAACCAGGGCATGCAGCTGTGCAATGGATAAGCTCCCTGACTGCAGTCCAGAGGCTTCTCTGTGACAACATATGAGTTCTGACCAGGCACTGGGGCTGAAAAATATATGTATGCATTGTCACTGCACATCTGGAATTCAGAATTGCTAATGGATATACTGTGATAGAAAAGAAAAGTGTCTGGCCAATAAACTTGTTTTATATATTTATTTTAAAAAGCATTACCACATTTCTGGCTAGTAGCCTTTCATCCTCTAGACTTTACACCAGTGCATCTGGAATGCTAAGCAGCTCTTTTGGGGATGTAGCCATATTCCAAAAGGCACTCTTTATATTTAAAATAACTTCAAAAACTAATTAAAAGAAGGAAGGTAGTGCCTTTCCCTAGGGAGGCTTACATACCTAATATTTTATATCAGATTCTATATCCTCAGAAACCTCACGTGAAAACTCTCTCAGACGCTCAGTTAACCTATTTAATCCTCCAGGATGCTACTATAAACATACCTATCTGTCTCAGAATAATGTATTTTGACCTGATAATATGCACAACACCAGAGACCAATTGCGTGCAAACAGTGTGCTGCAGGACTAGCCGTGGAAATCTAAGCACTTCACATTTCTATGTGACACTTTGAGCCCCGCTCCTCACCACAGCCACCGAACCTGTGGGCAGGGCAGGCGCCAGAATCGCTGTGCTTCTTCTCAGTAGGGTCAGAGATTTTCTGGTTGCCGACTCAGTCTCTGAAGTGTTAGGAAATTGCAAGGAAGAAAGAATCAGACCCCAGCGATCAGGGCAAATGGCAAGAACATCACCTGTCCAGGTGCTCAGAGGTGGCCACCAGAAAATTATACAGCCGGGTGATGCATGCGATGTATTTCAGCCAAGTTAAAAGGCATGTCTCGTTTCACTGTCCACCTTTACAGTCCTGAAGCACTGGCAGACACAGCAAGTATTTCACATCTTGATGATGAGGTGATATGAAATGCTCCTCCACATACAGGTAGTCATTCATTTTATTTATATTTGCTTCTATAAATCTCATCCCTTACACAAAGTGCTCTGAACACAGAATATTTTTAAGACAGGAACCAACCCAGAGCCAGTGGCAGTGAGCAGTAACCCTTTATGTTTAGTGAGGATTTGTAGGGCTGGATTACTGAAATCCTTGAGAACCAGAGACACATTTTCATTTTCCTCACTCAAGATTAGGAACTGGATTCAAACTGCAAAATAGGGGGTAAAAAATCACTTTGTTATGCTCAGACCACCCAGGTGGTTTAATAATAGCCATTTTGTAGTCCACCTGTTAGCTTTGCAGGTACTTAGAGGATATGAAAAAAAACAACCCCAAAACCAATCCCCTTCCCACCCGTTTCTCACCAAAGCTCCCATCATTGGCTCCATGAACAAAAACAGAACCAGCACAGTCAGTGCCTTATAAAGCTTTATTGCAAGATGTGTTTACATAATGCTGTAGAGGTGAGCTTTTAAACTACTTATATCAAGAAATTTTGGACACAGGTCTGCGGTCAATTTTCCATATTGACCCTGCATGGCACAGAAAAAAAAAAAAAAAAAAGTGTGATTGCATCTTTCCAGACAGTAAAGTGAGGAGAGTGTGGGGAGAAGAGGCAGACAAAGGGTGTGTTAAAAAGAAAAACCCTCCTGGTTTACACTAAATGTGACAAAGCTTCTGAATGATGAATACAAACTGTAGGTGAGCTTTGTGTGTAGTAAAATCTGAAAGAGTAATTCAAGTTCTTTATGAAATAAAACTGAGAAACAAATATGCAGTTTCATAGACAATTAAATTTAACATAGAACAAATTTACCTAGAATGAGAAAACAACAAACAAAAACTCAACCAAACAAAAGGACCTGTAGATAATATCTCTGACCATGCATGGCTTGTTTTTTAAATTACAATTCACAGAATAACACTGCTGGAAAGCCTATTTTACACTATACTACACAGAACACAAAAAACATGAGTAGTGACATTTACACAATTTTACAGTATTTCTCCTTCGTCTAAGAAACACGTCCTTTTCTACTTTACATTTTTTTACAATTCCCAGCTCACAAAAAAAGGACACTATACGCGCAAAGACAGTCTTTAAAAAGGAGAAATGCACCCATTGCTACAAATAAACCTTTTCTTTCACAGAAGCCTCTGTGTTAGTGATTAAACAAAATATATCTCTATATGCCACTCAATGTGAAATGGACTAATTAGAAATATTTTTTTTTTTTTAATGCGTAAACATAGAACTATACAACATTTCTGAAACTCCTTGAATTACTTGCTATGGAACTACTAAACTGCTTGCCAAAAACCTCTTGCTATTGCATCTGAAATGCCAGTTCAGTCAGCTGCTGCCCCAGCCTTACATGTTGTTCATGCATTCGCAAATCAGATTCATTATTTTCCCATAATCAAACATTTTCCCTTACGAAAATGCTTCGGTTTATTTTCTTTCAGAGCCTGTAAGTACCTGGCAGTTTTCCCTGCAAAGAAACATCAACAGTCATAGTCCTTACAGCTTAGACAGTTTCTTGAGTCCAGATGCTGGAAATCCAGAGCTGTCTGAACGCGGTGCGGGGTCAAGCTCTCTGCCTGCATCGGCACGCACAGCTCGCCTTGAAGGTCGCGAGAGGAGCGGTGTACATGCCGTGAGTGTGCAGGAGCAAAGAGAGAGGAGAGATGTGCCCATGGACACTGTGCCCCTGCACGTCCTTTAGCTAAAGGCAGGTGGCACGAACACCTGCCTACAAGTGGTCACGGGAGGACAGCGGATGGGAAAATGCTGGGCTGCCTCCTTGTCCCCATTTCATCCGGATGAAGTCAAAGTGTTGCAAAAACAACAACACCCAGCCTACGCGCCCTTGAATAAAGACCAGCATCATTGATCAAATGGTTTTGACAGCGTTTTGGATAGATGCTGGCTTCTGCTGCACCACCAGGGACACCAGCATCAAGCAGACACCTGGCAAGAGGAATCACTGCAACTGCAGTGGCATTGAGCTGCTTACATTTGCTCTGTCCTCTGCTGCGACTTTTCAGCAGCTGCTAGCCAGGGTTTGCTAAGAGCGCAGCACACTGGGGACTGACGGTGCTGTCCTGCCTCGTTGCTATCTGCTCCCTCAGAGGGAACACAGCACCTTGCCGGAGGCCCTCGCTGATGGGTCATGTCAGGGCTCTGACTCCAAATTTCTGTTAAACTGGGGCATGAGTGCATATCTGGATACTTGCATGTGACTTTTTATTATGGGAAAACCGAAGTCTCGTCTACCTACAAATCTGGTGCCTTATTTTGCTAAGAGTAAATTAGTACAGACACTTACAATGAAGGGGGATCAAAAGAGAAAAAGAAATGTATTTTGAAAACTGCTTTTGACACTGCTTCTAGTCTTTATCAGAGCAAGAAAGACCCTCATTAAAACACCATTTTTTTGGTTGGTTTTGGATTACGGATAGGGATATACCAAAGAGAAGGGTCACATGGAGCAGCCAATGGGGTATAAAACATCTGGAATCCATGGGGCTGGTGCCTGGACTTACTGAATGGTGAGGAGCGATGCATTTAATTTTTGTGAGGGATCTTTCATTCCCAGCTGTGGCACACAGCATTCCCTGGGGGTGTTTCTTCACCACAGCCCTGTAACTGCTACTGAAAGTTATCCCTCATTTGGGAGTGAGGGAACACAAAGTATTTGTATACAGTCTGCTTTTAAACACCAAGGGACATGAAAGGAAATTAGGACAGCTTCCCTTTGGCGGCCATTTCATATGCTAAAGTTTACCTCAGCATCCTGATCAGGAAGGTATTAGGGTGACAGATGGACCGACAAGTTACTGGCAGCAGATGGGTGCTGAAATGAACACCAGTGATGACTCTGAGAACTTGGTGGAGACACAAAACCCTGGGCCCTAAATTTGCAACTGGCTGGTACTGTGAGAAAGGGGAAAGAGGTAGTTATTATGGCTGCAAGTGTTTTAAAATAGCCTCAATGGATCTCTAAGTGAGAAACGGGAACATACGTTACTAGATTGCATTTCCAAGACCTTTCTATTTGTCACAGAAATAAACCTCCTTTCACATGCATTTTAAAACAACTGGTATATCCTTATGGTGAGCTCTTTGGATGGTGAAGTGGCAGGCAGCAACTCAAATCCTGAAGGTTAGAACATGATTAGATAGAAAGAGGCATGCAAATATAGCCAATTCCTCCATTTCATCTGGAATCCACTGGTTAGATGAAGGGGAACAAATGTTATTCCCACAGTAGGACATACCAGCAGACTCAGGAGGAAATAATACCACCTTAAATATTAGCACATTGGGCTACTGGCCATTTTTAGGCAGAACTGAAACAAAACATTTCTGTAGTTATTGCATTGTCATTGTTTTTGAAAACACTGTTGCAGTAAACATTGCCAATGATGGATTAATCTTACTGCCTACTACTGCATAAACAAGAACAAATTATCCTTCAGAAAAACTGGTATCAGTTTTACGGGTAGATAGCAAAAGCTCAGGTAAAAGCACAGAAAAAACATAATGGAAAAACGGACAAGGAAGGATATACTTTACATGTATACAATAGCATCCAGCTAATCTGAAAGAAATTGGTATTTTTTTTCTTGACTTATTCCAACCCCATTCACCATATCTAATTTTCTCCTTGATAAGGAGTACATGAAATTTTGTAGAATTTTTGCAAAATTCCTGGAAAATACATACACCCAACTACTTAAAAGTCATCAGCAACATCATTTTTTCAGACACAGATGCTGCGCTGTGTCAAAATAAAACACAGATTGATTTCCTGTTAGCAAGCGGTCACCAACAGCTAGCCACTTTGCACATTCAGCATACTTTTATTAAAACATTACATTTGAAAAATGTTAGATTCTCTCCCTTCAATCATATATAGAACGTCTGTTGATGTAAATACATTTTGTTGCATTTGGGCTTCTTTTATCACTAAACAGGTATAACAGCTCAACATCATCATTACATTCAGGGTGTCTTCCTCTTTTTTCAGACCTCAAAGACCTCCACATACCCCCATTACCTTCCTTTCTTTGTTCAAAGCATCCTTAAAAGAGATTTTAAAATTCCATAAAGGTAAGCAGCACATAAGATCCACTTTCAAGCCCAGATGCTAATAGGTCTTGCTTATTTTACAGTGATATAGTTATATGCCGCTTCTTTCTACTTCCTGACCAGCTTCTGCCTTTTCATAGCTTTCCAATACACAACACATTTATTAATTACACAGCTACTGCCTTCTGCCTGCTTATAAAATTGGCCTTTTAGGAAACTGAGGGGAAAGCCACATCCAACTCAATGCCGTCCTTAAGAACCTTACTCACAAGTGACTTCTTACTCCACAGACCTTGACACATGAAGATCCAAGGCAACAGCAAATAAAGACTGAAATGTTACTACTAAGAGGGGAGACAGCATAGATAGGATGCTCCACCACAGATCTCATTGTAGTGCTGTCAACTACCTGGTTCTCTAATCACTTGGATGTTCTGTTCAATGTGACGTAATGGATGACCAAAGTTTCAAAGATTTATTCTGTTTAGTGCCAGTATCCTGTGCAATCTTCAGGGATTATCCTGTCCTTAATGAGAGTAAAGTAACATGTGGACATATCTGACCTACCTTGGGTGCCAGAAACAACATAGCTATGGCATTACAAGCCCAGCATAGACTAATTAATTCTGCTTTTCAAGTGTGTTTTGTTACCATGACGAAACTGCTACAGTTCCCCAGCTACCTGGTTTCAAGGAAGCCTCAGCTGCTACTGCTATGCACACCCCGCTTAATCTTCGAGTCTAAGGCAATGGAAAGATATGATCTTGTGCATCCTTGAGGATCAAGTGGTCATTTACAGACTTTGGCTTGAAAAGTTCCCTTTTATGTTACTGCTGTCTGCAGTTCTCTTCAAAATGCTTCAGCACTGGCTAGGGTGATTGTGTTCATTTCATCTTCACCAATGTGTATGTCCTCCACTTAAACGCAGATGAGTTGACTAAAGGTTCTTCAAATACACACGCTGAGGGCAATTACAAAAGTCAGTTATCAAACAGCGAGATAAGGGCAAGCATATTGGAGTGTTCACTGGGGTACCCTCTCCACTTGCATCAAGAATAATCACAAAACAAAGAGTAGAGAACAGCAAAAACACAGCAGGCTTTTAGCAGGGCCATTTCATATTCAGATCCATTACTTTGAAATAAAATCACCGCCACATTATCTTGCAGCAGAGAAAAGCAGCATGAAGGGCACAGGCAAGTGAACAAAACTTCTTGATCTTACCATCTGAATGCATTTAGCAAGTGTGTAAATTGTTCGTATAGTTTTCTCTGAAACTGTACAAATGGAAAGCATAGCCAAAGCTCATCAAGAGGGAAGTATTCTGTGACCTCTCCTCTGTGTGCATGGTGCTATGTACAGTATGAGTGTGTATTAATACACATGAATTTGGGATCCTAAACTTTCCACTTGTACTGCAGGCCATCTCCTGCCCCACAGGATGAATCCCTTTGAAAAACACTGAGTTCCTACAAAAAGACATTCTTTTCCTCCTGTCCAGGTGGAACTGTAAGGCCCCAGAGTGACAATCATGGTCCAGCTAGCTTCAGCAGGAGCATGACTTCACACCATGACTGTATGTGTAGAGATACACGCACACATATCCACACATTCATTCTGTACATATACAAAGGTACACATACATTTTTTACATTCTTTGGTGGCAAAATAAAAAATAAAAATAAAATAAAATAGAAAAAAAACACACCACAGGGTTGCACAGACTGTGTGTCTTTGCTTAATGAATCTGCTTCAGGAAAATTGGGGTCACTGTAACAGGAGTTATTTTGCCTCTTTAAGGACTGTTCATTGCATTGACAAAATGCCATACATTTACAATAACTAAAACAGGGCACAAGGAAAGCCAACGCAAACGCAGCTTACATAGTGACAGATAACTCAGAGAGAGCCCCCTCCTACCCACACCAACACACCACGAGAGAAGCAGGCGTAAGGTTTCACCTACAAGCACTCATATGCTTCCTCAGCTACTTGTCAGGATGTCGTGCTGGGCTGCGGCACACCCTTCTTCCGCCCTGCTGGTGGCGTTCCGCTTTGTGTTGCTTATTAACATCGAACTAATAGAGGATGGGACGTTGGGAGCAGCAGACAAGGCTGGCAGGACAGCGCCACACCAAAGGGTTGTCAGCCTGTGTGTTTCGGATGACGGCTCTTCTTGTTGCCACCTCTGGGATGTCAAACCTGCATCTCAGAGGTGCTGATGAGGCCCAGTGCTTTGGCTTCTTCCGGGGTCAGTCCGCTCTTTAGTGTCCTTCTCACTGCATGGCCATACGTTCCAAAAGTAGGCAAAATAAAAATAATAAAACAAAAGAAAATGCAATCAATTAAAAGTGATAATTACACAAGACTTTCAGCTGAAAAACACTTAATGTGCATGCTGAATCAAATCCAGAGTTGCTACGTACTCAGGTTCTCAAGTTCAGAAATACTGAGTAATGCCCTACGCCAAACCAAGGGGACCATCAATTACCCAGCAACTCCAAAAAGTCAGGCAAATAGCCATCTGTCATTTGACATTTAGACAACAAAGATTTCTAAGGAAATACCCCAGCATTTTAAGATTTTTTTTTTCTCTGAAATTGCATAAGTTGCTTCTCCGTCCATAGAAAGTATTATATGCCCTATTACCTCATAAAGAATTTTTAAAAGAGCTTTTGGATCTTTATAGATCTCAACTGAATTTATCACTATTAAATCCTACGTGAACCTTTCAAGGTGTAAACATAAACCTCTTAAACGTAAAAGATTAAAATATGATAATTTTATAGTCAATTCAAATCATTACAAATACAGTGCTCATACACACTCCACTTGCTTCTGTAATGTTCCCCCCCCAACCCCATCTGTATCATCTTTGTCATTAGTAGTCATTTGTTCAGCATTTTAGATGAATTTAAATGATAAATCTGGGTCAAATTTTTGTTTCTTAATTTGCTAAGAAGTGTTCTAAACAGTAACCATAACATAAACTTTTAAAATTTGCATTTTCATTCTTTATTCAGAAATAAGTGACTATATGACTGCACACACAGTCTTTGTTTTTCTGTTGCCAAGATTTCCAAGTGAATGCGTTTTAGCTCAAGATGCAAACAGGGTGTTCATGCCATAATTTAATATTCCTTAAGTACAAATGCACATTTAAAAGTTTAAGCTGCATGCAAAGTATAAACAATGACCACGTTAAACAAAATATACTCAGAGTCCCAAAATAATGAAGTCTAGAGGAAACTCTAGAGAAACAAATTGCAGACAGTGGTTGAGAACTTCTTGCATTGCTATCATCTAATATAATTAAGACCTCTAATTTGCGAAGATATTTACTCCATGGAACTGAAACTGGGTGGTCACATTCAAGGATCTAGCAGGAGTGAGAGGAGTGAATGGATCGGTACAGAAAACAAGGACTTAACAGAAAGGGAAAATACAGCATGGCCGAACACTTGATACCATGCAGGTAAGATGAATATGATCTATTATTTCCATCAACTACTGAAATTAAATGAACTTACAGTGCTACATGTATAATTGTTCCACCATTACCAAACACTTACTTGAAAGATTTCCTTCAAGATTGACTCCTTTCTCCTGCAGTAAAGTTTGCATAATTACTAAAGATCACCAGGAGTCTGCATGGAGCCTTTTTTGATAATCACTTTTTCCTACAATACTGATCAGCAACACCTTCCAAGTTTAACAATGCTTAGTTTAAAGCTGCACAGCATTAAATGCAACTGATAAAGCCAAGATTATGAAAGACTAAACAAGTGCTATCAGAAGAGCAAAACACTTCAAATATGCTTGGGTCTCCATGACGTTGGTTGAATACTCAACAGAGTTTTGAATCAGTCCTTGTCACTGGCACTCTCATATTTCTCAGATTTGATATACACATATCTACAGTGACAAATGTTCACTTCCAGATTCGAGAGTAAGACCTTAAGGTCTTATGGCCTCAGTGAATCATACAACGCTTATTTCTGTATCAAAATGAACTATACCAGGAGCAAAAGAACAGATACAAGAAAGCTGCAGCAGAAAATTTTCTCTCATTAAAAGGAAAGATTTCCCTGAGCTGTTCACCTGCTTAATTGCCTGCACTGCCTCTCTCCTGAACACATTTTTTTTTTCTGTACACTCTATAGCATGCAGCCAAAGAAGGCACCATAGGTAGCTTGGCCACCAACAGTGGAGTGGTATTAACATAGACTGATACATGTTGATTTTAAGAGCAGCTTTCTGGAAAGTTCACTAGACTCAAAATGGATTTGGACATTGCTCACTAAGAAATTGCTCTTCCTCTGTAAATATGAACTATCCCACAACAGCTATATTGTTGAAGCAAGGAAACTGTCACTTGTAAGAAAAAAACACGAGTACAAGAGACAAAACTTTCACCGGATGACTGCCTCGACAATATTACCTCTTCCCACGACAAGCAAAAGTGAACTGGCAAACTAAGTGCAGAACAAATTTCCAAACCAAATGTATTCATGACTGCTCTCACACACATCCCTGATACACTCAGACCGCAGTCATTCACTCCCGTTCACAATCGGAGCACAACCACCACTGTAAAACCAAGTTATTATTCTTGTCAGATGGTAAGACACAAACAGTGAGGGAACAAGCAATTTTTATTCCTATTTGTAAATGTTTTATAGGAACTGAGATACTCTGCTAATGGTGGGGTCAGGTACCGGAATAAGCCAAATCCTGGTCTTACTTATGCCGAAGTAAATTTGGAACAACATTCTTTAGGCCAGTGCAACTACTACTGCACATATGTGACTGTGACTCTTGACAACTGGAAAGGAAAACGTGTGCCTCTGTAACTTCCACCAAGCAGAATACAGCTGTTTCAATTCCTCCATCAGCCCAAGTTACGGAATTACTTACTAGTTTACTAGGAAAAGGCAAACAGATTTACAATAGCATATTGGTCTCTTTGAAGAAACTTTCATGAGTTTACTTTGAAATCATAACCAGTGCTACAATACCACAGCTGAAACCATCTTCATGGAAAACAAACAAACGAAAACAAACAAACAAACAAAAAAAAACCCCAACCAACCAAAAAAAAAAAAAAAAGGAAAAAAAGAAGGAAACAGAGGAGTTTTCTTTACATAAACAAGACTTCTCTCTGAATCTCCAGATGCAGACCTACTGAACAAACTAAAGTCTTAGTCTGAGAGCCTTGCATATAACCCCTGGATGACTTAAAAAAATACTGTATGCAGCATGTGACAAGGGCCAGTGCGCTGTGCTGGGTTTGCCACATGACACACAATGGAGACCAACCTCTGGTTTGTACTTTTTTTGTCACTGCAAAGCAAGAAGGAATGACAACACTCAGTGAATTGCTGGGACACATACAGTAGTAATTAAGCAAAAGAATCTCTTTGAAACCCTCAGCTGATCTAAGTTATCTCAGGTCTCTCCCTATAATACAGAGAAAGATAACTTGGATTTAAGACATCTCGTTGACCTGAGTTTTTAAGGTCGGAAGTTCTGAGGAAACAGCCCCAAACAATGCAAGAGCTTGGCAGTCACAATGAAACTGACAAGAAAATGGTTAATAAAAAGCAAAGATGTGAAGAATCTTGCCAATGACAGAATGGTTCCCATAAACACAGTCAGCTGCTGACTTGTATAAACTTAGCATGTGAGGCCAAATACTGCAAAGAACTGCAACTACTTGCTAGATTAAAGCTGTCCACCATCAACAAGCAACCTGAAGGATAACAGCTGAGAGAAATCATGTCCAGACTCAAATGAGTGACTTCTAGCTCCTGTGCCAAAGGCCAACCTGACATAGATGAATCCACTTGCAGTTTGCAGGACTTTGCACTTAGGGAGATGAAAGTGTCCTGATAAAGGGTATCTTTGTAAGAAAATTACATATAGTATGTGCAAATTACAGTACATTTCCTCATCTGACAATACAGCTGATGGATGCAGCATCAGTAGTAGCACAAGAGAGTTTCTCACTATTCTCTGCACTGGCTTGTGGGCTGTGAAGTCTTGTGGATGATGAAGCCAGAAGGTGGCTGAGTTATCTACAGGAGCAAGAACTACTCAGGGAGGTGGGCAAACCTTGTCTTGACATGCTGCTAAACAGATGTCCTCAGACTTTCTTCTATTTCCTCATAATGCATTTGGTAGGGTTCCTTCACATTAGGAGAGGTCAGGGACACGTTCAGTCATCAGAACCGAATGCAGAGAGATATTTTCCTTCCATGTTTTATAGGCATTGCAAAATTACATTTCTCAAACTAGATCTTCATTCTCCCCTCTTCATTGAACTCTGTCGTGTCTCTGGACTGGACTGGACTAGACATAATATCTTGGCTTGTAAAACTCTTGGCCTGCTGCAGATCACATTAAACTGAGTTATGGAATGTATTTTGGAGGCAGTGACAATAAAAATAAGGCTTTCAAATGACCTTTTAGGTTCTTTAAGCAATTTTTAAAACGTTTGCTAAAGAAACATAACATAGACAGAAAATAACTTTTACTCTTGTCACAATCAAGGACTGCTGAGATCCCATAACCAAGAAACCAAATGTTGTTTTTATGGGGTCAGAGGGTATGATATTCCTTGCTAATCAGGAAATCTAAAAATTTATTTTAAATCCTGGCAGAATACAATGTGCTTATGAGAAACCCAGTGAATTTGACTGTGTCTGTTGGGTCAGAATCTGCACGGATATACAGCCCTCGCAGAACACTGGGGATATTTAGAAGAAAAAAAAAATGATTCTCTAAGTGTAGATTTGTTAAAGAATATTATTATCTAGGGGTTGATTGTTTTTTAAAGGACAAATAGCATTCCTGATTTCCCTTCCTCCTACTTTTTTTTCTTTAAGATGCAACAAACAGTAAAAAACAGTCTTGCTGGTGCCATTTATTTTTACTTTTACAATGGCTTTTGGCATCTATGTTCACAACACTTGTATGGACAAATCATCTGAAATGCAGAATATTCCATACATAGATAGGACCATTTTTCTGCTTGAGAAGTCACAGACTTAGTGTCCTTCCTACTGTAAAAAGATGTGACAGCCACAGAACTTTCCTCTGGGCTCAACTGCCCAGGTAATGCAGCTGCTACTTGCTGATTTGGCACAAATAAAATTCTAGGTGGCTGTAAATTACACAGCAAGGAAAACAAGAAAGCAGATTGTAAGAGACAATACACACCAGCTTCATCATACTGTTTCACGTCATATTTCATATTTCATAGTTTTATTTTCTGTTACCCTTCTACATACAGCTTGCGCACTCAGTCTATTTTCTCTTATATTCAATATATTATCTTGGACTTTATTCTGAAGAGTCCAGCAATTGCAATTTGCAACACAAAAGTTTAATCCAGACACCCTTGATCATATTCTTTCCTTTTAATCTTTTTCTGCATTTGTTTATTTTTATCACTGTCTATATAAGCCATGCTTATGCCTAATTATGCATGTATCATTGCTTAGTACTAGCAGGCATAGATGCCTAAAAAAATTATGTGTAGAGATTTTCTCACAGGGATTTGTAGGTGAATTTCTGGGTTTATTGAGCACCTCTCTGAAGAAGTACAGCCAACTTATATGTGGTCTTGGCCTGGGTGAGCGGCACAGAAAGCTCCAGGAAACAATGTATTGCTGCCCTGCAGCTCGGCTTCACAGATGGCACAAGTCTCTCCTAACAAGAAACTATAATTCAGCCATCTCCTGGTGTAATATATGTTGTCAGTGACATAAAGAGTATAGCAGTGGAAATGGACTAAGTGGGATGTTCTGTATGAAAAGCTTAACTTGAGTTTAATCTGTAGGTAGCTTACATTTTAAGGAACAAAAAGTAACATTGCTTTAGAGAACACGAAGATACTGCTTTTCAAGTAATACTTGACATGCAGTTGAAACTGCATGTTGAATTAACTGGGTTTCCAGCTTCGTGTATTTCACGTCACCATTTGTATGGTGCCAACAGTAAAGAGAAAAGGACATAACTCTTTCCTCAAAAACCTTCTATGACAAAAACAACAAACACAAAACCACCCACTCTAATCTTTAGGATGTCTCTGAATGCCACTGTAAAAAGTTACAACTAAAAGCAATCCTGCCACCATCCCTTTCATCATTTCTCCCACTTAACTTCATCAGTCAGAAGTGATTCCACTATTAATATGTGAAGCATCGAGAGCACAGACCTCAAACACAATTGAGTCTGAATGTAAGCACTATATAAGACTAGACTATACATTAACAATGCACAGGACAAAAAAGGCAGGAAATAGGATACAGAAAGTAAGCCATCTAACACAAGTGCTTTGGGCATGCAGCCTTTAAATTCCATTTCAATTTTTAAAATGACTTTCAGTCTATTTTAAAATGATATATTATTAGGTAATAGACTTTCGCTAAGCAGGTAGCTCAGGCTAATAAACAGAGCTGTCTGCTCAGGAGTGACTTGGCAGAGCAGTGTGACCATGTTTGAACAGATGGGTTCTGGGGAACGCAAATCAATTACCCCCTTCGGGAATCTGTGCTGGCAAACACAGCAGCAGAGGGGATCAGTTCTACAAACCCATCAGATTAAAAATAACTATGATCACAAAAATCTTGTAGTTATGCTAATGAGGTGGTGTAATTCTCCCTAGAGAAAGCCATAAATATATATATATATATATATATAAACTTTTTGACATGTTGCTGAGGAAAGATAAATTCAAAGTAGCTTTGTGTAGACCATTTTTTCATCTCATAACAAGACTTCCCTTCAAATGCATTTGACACTCGCATTCAAGCGTAGTTAAGATTCCTGCCTTCAGAGATCCTCGTGTTAAACTTCTTCATGGCAGCAGAGGGCTCTCTTTGGCAGCTGTGGTATCACTATGGTCTCCTGGAAAGCTCCATCAGAGATCGTTTCTGTCAATCCACTTCTTTTGTAAGACTTGAAAAGCAACCTTGTACTTCCTTATCTTTTCTCAGTCTCGGAAACACATGTGCTTTCCATAACAACAGTGTAATCTTGTCAGCCAACATCTCACTGCTTCTGATTTCTTATTTGGATGCTGAAAATAATTATCTTTCAGGAAGGAAAAATGTATGTATAAGGTGTACTGCTGATCAGTAGTAAACTTGAAAGCCATATTATCACAGAAAGAAACCTAACAAAATACTTATCCTATCAACTTTAGGCTAACAGTGCGCAACTCAACCATGTATTAGTTTTTTAATACTCATAACTTAACTATCCCAATTTTGGGAATGAATCCTGTAACAAGAATTCAAAAGCCTTGACATATACCTTTATAATATGCCAACTAAGAGCTAAACAGGGTAATATAAATGAATTAACTGACACAGTGAATAGCAAACTGGTAAAAGTGAGATCAACTATTTGTATCTCATGGAAGATGCAAACTAACGAAGTAAAACTAACTTTTTCTACAGAATTACATGTGGGAATGTACCAAAAGTGTAAATCATAGCAAAAGTATTTGAAATTAAAATTTCAATACAAAACTTCTGCAACCAGGGAACAAGAACAGCTCCTGCATATACTGACATCACTTGCTTTTTACCAACTGCTCACTGCTTGCCAGTTTCTCCCACACTACTTTCGCTTCTTTCTTGTAATAAAGAAAGTGCCATTTGGCCGAGAAGAGATACCCAGAGCAATTCCAGCACTTGTAAGTGCTAGTCTAGAAGTGCAGCGGAAGTTGCAGATCACTCACTTCTTTTTTGTTCTCCCAGTGGCTGTGACACAGCACAAGGATGTGGCAATGGCCTGGCTAAGCTGTGGAATCCTGCTGGGACATGCTTCACCAGCTACCAGGATGTACTCTTTGCTCAGACCAAAATCTGAGCTGTGGTCACCTCTTCCTCCACAGAGTAGCATGTCTGGGCAAGGCATTTAATCACACAAAGTGGTGGTCACTCTAAAATCACTAGGGACAATTCACTGCAGTGGCAGTTTTCTCCTTGTACCTACATCATCTCCTCCGTGTTTCTGTTAATGTAAAATGTGAATGTCTGTATAGTGCTCAATATCTCTGTCTTCTCCCTATGGGGACAATAAGTACTTTTTTTTTTTTTTTAAATAAATCACGTTTTTAATTCTGATATCCTATATCTATGCAATGATCTCTGCAATGAAGTATGCAATGATCTATGCAATGAACTCTGATCAACTTAAGGAATGTACTGTAGATTTTAATGGTACGGGCTAGGTTAGTTTTATATCTGACTTTCCTTATATAAGAATGATAAAGCTGCTTTGAGGAGAAAGTTTGAGGATATGAGCCCAAGAGCAAATAATTTGTATCAGAATAAAATTCATTACAGAAACAACTCATAGATTCCTCTAAAACAGCGACTGGAAAATGAATTTAAGCTTCTTTTACAGATAATTTTTTACTAGACTTTTAAACCAGGCTTTCACAAAACCTTTTGTTTTGAAGGATATCTCACGTAGGACTGCACAGAATTATCCTGCCCCTCTGGTTCTCTTCCCTACAGCTGTTTATGTTGGCCTCTTGCACAGATGAGACACGGGACTGTATAGGCCTCACACTCATTACATCCATTGCTACCACCTACGGTGGTCAGCTGTATGCATTATTCATTCATATTAATTAGTATTAATACTTTTTATTGTCTTTTTTTTTTTAAATTGTAGACCACTGCGTTTAATCATTTCATTCTTGCAAAGATCTTGCCATCCTACGGCTGAAAGAATGTACTACTAAAAGGCATCCAAAAGACACTAGCTATCTTGGCATCTAGTGGAGCTAACTTTCCAGCTGCCAGAATTTTAAGTGCTTTATCTCACACTCTGTTTTCATCCAATAACTAGATTTTTATTAACTGGGTATTGACCTTCTGAAGGCTCAGTACTTTGTGTGAGGATGAACAGCCTTGATACTGAATACCAGCTACAAAACATTTACTTTTCCTAAATGCAAAGAATTGTTGCTAAATGTGTATCACTAACTAGAATACTCTACACCTCCTCTAACTCCTGATAGGATCCAGTTACTCAAATCCTAAATAATTAGCTGCAAATTCTAAGTAAAGTTGCTTGCCTTTAAAGTATTTTATATAGACTTTCTTCTTGTATTTTTTTAAAGCATAATTTCCATTAACTCCTGCTTTTAGTCAGGCTATAAATACCAGAAGAACAGTCTCCCTCCTGGTATTTTGGCACTTCTGTATCTTCTCATAGCCAGAAAAAGTAAGTGGAGAGACATGAAAATGAAAAATGATGAAAAAACAAAGAAAAGAAGAAAAAGTTAACTGAAGCACCCTATGATTTCCAAACAAAAATTACACACCTCTGGACTCAAATAGGCTCCCACCCTTTATTTTGTTTGCTTATAAACATGTTTATTTCAAAGCAGCAGCGAATGTGTTACTAAAATTTGTCTAAAGCTTGTCTCCAAGCCTGGTCCATTGGCAGAGTTTTTTCCATTATTTTGGCACATGATTGCAGCATGCTAACTCCTATTTCACTTTTACTGAAGGTGGAATTTAGTATGAAATACCTGACCTGGGATGTTCTGTAGTTAAACTTAATCCATCAGCTCTCAGCTTATTTGTCTAGGATTCAGATAATCTCAATTCAATTCCTACCTCCTCCACAGTCCCCTTGTATGAGTCTCACAGATTACTTGAGTCATGCCTCAGATACATTTCTGCATAAAGACTGCAAGATTTTTTTAATCCCCACAAGTCGTTATGCAAATAAATCAATAAATCCTTATGAGATGTTTCCATACCCCATAGATAAGTCACAGGGCATATTATTGGACTAACATATGTTTCTAACACCAAATAAAAGAACAAGGTGTTATCATGTCAGTCCTGTCTCCTTTCTTAAACTTCACTAATTATTCGAATCAAGTCATTGCATTCAAATGTTGGATTAAATTCTGATTTAATTATCTGCTCCAAGCCCAATTCTCCAACACAAATCTAAAGTAGATTTTTAAATTTAATAAAATCTAAGAGAAATCAGAGCACACACAGAGATGCTCCAAGATAAAAACAATGTGGGGGAAAACCAAGTCCTTGCTATTCAACTTTCTTATTCAGTGCCTCCAGCAGAATCCAGTGCAACCACCACTGGAATACGTGCTACTTACCATCAAATACCAGTCACACTTGAATCCTACATTATGACCATTCAGGCTCAACTCATCTTTAAAAATGACCTGTCTACTTGGCACAGCTATTTGAAATTATTTGTCAGCAAGAACATGATGGGATCCCTATTCTTTGTCAACTGCCTTTCCTTTAGGGAGCCAGGAAACACATTTTCAAATATGAAGGTTGCTAATACCAACAATTACTTCATAAAGGAGGAAGATACATGCAGGTTCATGCTTTAGCCTTGTTGCCTTAAGGCGATTGCATGTTGGATGGTCTGTTTTTGTTTTCCTTAGGCTTAATCAGCATTTGAACAAGGTAATGAAACCTTAGGACTTTTGGCTCTTTCTCAGAGCCCTGCCATGGTCAATCACAGAGGTCAGAAATCTACCCTGTCTGGCTCAACTTTTCCAGGCAGTGTGCTGTATATGCCAACACTAGTGTGAATACCCTCTGTATGCTGATTCACTATTACTAAACTGAAGTATGATCTTTGTGACACTGACTCATGGGCACTATATCATACTTCTGAGGCAGATCTATTCAGTTCAATGGGATCAACACAAAGATGGCAAGGCATCTCCATAAAAACCTAGTCCTGAAAGAATGATTTTATGTTAGGGGATGGATGTTCTAAATAAACAGCCACGATGAAAAGGAAAACTGCATCAACTTCCTACTTGTCTATCATTGAGGTCTTTTTTGGTTCTTTTCATTAGATGTACTTAAGTAAAGTCTTTTATGGGTGATATTCCTAATCTTTAAGTGTCTTCTGTTGTCTCAAAACTGCCGTGAACAGAATACTTATTTTTCTCCTTCCCCAAATAGCAACAATTGATACAGGTTGTTTATCATAGCATGAAATTCCCACTTAGGAACAGCCTTGGTCTTCTTTATATATTTCCTCTCTTACCTCACATCTTGAAATCTTCACAGCAGGCTCTGCTTATACACTTCGCATTTAGTCTTTTAATTCAGCTCTCTTTGTATTAAATAAACTACTTTCTTGACGGTTGTTTTTTGAAATCTCAGTGGTATCTCATACAGGGAGTTTCATTTTTTGGTCCCCCAATTCCACGGTTGCAACATCTATAATAATGTTCTGTAAGCTGTTAAAATTATCTTTAGCAATTGTATCCATTGGAACTTGGACTATCAAATAAAATAACGATTCTTAAAACTTCCTTACTCCAATTTTCCTTTGCACTCCTTGTTTGTTTTGACATTGTTTCTGAAGGTCATCCTAACCTTATAGAAGAACCAGACAATCTTAATTATATTATTTTTTATTTCTTTACTGAGTTGAACAGCTCCCCATAATGCTATAAAAACCTTTCTCACAGAAAGCTACCCTCAATCTTCAAGAACGGAAACAGTATATTTGCAAACTAATTTGTATTTTATGCTTTTAAAATATGCTGAACTGATATCTCTGGAGGCTGGAATCTGTTTATACACAGAACAAAGACATCAGAGCAAAAAAAAAAAAAAAACAGCAGAAGCTTCCCATGGCAGCTTGCCTTGAAGCTGTCTTTGAATGACCACCTCTAGGGGTGACAGAACATTTTTAGCTTCTGTGGCTCACTCAATCCCGTGGCTTTCTGTTGAGGCTTCTAATGAAAGAATACAACTGTAATGTTGTTTTCTCATATATAACACCCATCTAATATGTCTGGTAGGCAGGTCACTGAGCACCCATTATGAGGCCATGACTTCCAGTTGGTCACTGAACGTTTAAATGTCAGATATTATCTTTAAAAGCCTTCACTATGTTGGTGAGAATAAAGTTCTGTCTCTCTGCAGATCATCACAGGAACTCAGTCATCATGTACTTACCATGCACACTAGCTTTCAGTAGTCCATTTCAGCTCCTGCTGAACAAATTCCTTCCTACTAGTTCTCAGTCTGCTTCAATCATATCTGGATTTATCAGTGACCCTTCACATCTTCAACTAACAGATGCAGACGTTTCCATCTGTCTTCTGTTGAATGATTCACTGCCTTATTTCTCCCCCCAGTTTATGGTTCTGCTGATTGCCCTGAGAGTTCAAACTCTTCCACATCATTAAGATCTAACTAAGCTCTCTGCATACAGCATACAGTCACATTTCTCAACAATTACAAAAGGTAAAATGGCTAAATGAACACACCAAAATATCTCATTTTCCCATTACAACTATTTATTGAATTTAACAACCTCTTCCACATTCCTGTTTTTGTTTTCCCTTAGTCATAAATGACTTGAGTATCACTTGATTTTTATTTCATATTTTTATGTCTTTGTCTATGGCAAAAAAAAAAAAAAAATCCCTTGTCCATGAGATCCTTCTACCTAAAACACGGGAAATGTATACTGTGCATATGTCTGGGTTTCTGATTTTGCTAAAGACACAGAATTCAGCTCAGTTTCACTAAAACCTTTGCTGAATTTTAAGTGAGCATTGCAAGATTTCCAGTTCTACACTGAAAGCAATTAGACATATGCAACATGATGCACAGAGAAAATCACTCCTTTCAACTGAGTTTCACTTTGATGTTCACGAATAGATTTAATACTAAATAAAAGGATGTGTATGGGAGCCTGAAGACTCAATTATGTTGTATTTCTACCAGGGAGATTTTCTGCTTGTTTAACTCATATTTTGCATTGACAAAGGCTGGTCTCTGCTCATTTCCTGGAGGTGCCAGATTATCAGTCCAGTCATTTTTCATCGTTCAGGTATATTGACTATCTATTGCAGTAAAATAGTTCAATTAAGACATTCTCCTTTCACACTTTCTTTCAGCATACGTCAGCTAAAAGAGATGCTTAACTACTGAACTTTATGTTTGTTTTGAAACTGCCTTTTAATCCACTTTAGAGCCTCATCCAGATCTTGAAGAACAAACAAGCAAAAGAGCCGGAGTCTATCATGATTAATTACAGTGGAAATCAGTCACAGCCTAAACATTTACTAAATGCTTAATCCTTGTTACTGTTTTCCCTGAATAAGTATAAAAGCCAACTCCATGGAAAAATATATATTATTTTTATTATCATTATCCTTTTTTTTTTTCCCTGCAGCAAGTGCTTCCTTGGGAAAAAGGTACCTGGTAAAAAGCAGAAATAAGACTTTTGTGTGTGTGTGCATGAGGATAGTGCTGCTAACAGAGAAAATATTTTAGCACAAGATAAACCACAGAAATAGCCGAACATTCATGAGGCTTATTTCATATGCACAAGCCAACTAGGGCAGTCAGCACGTGCAGAACACCAGAACTGTGTGGGAAAGTGGGTAGCAGCAGAAGGTGATGCCACAGGGAGGTACGGTACAGTGCATGACAGAAAGTAAGACAGACAATCCAGTGTCAGCTCATTTTTTTGCTGAAGGTCTGTCTCATCTATCTAGCATCAGCTTTGCTTTTACTCTTGCCACATGCAGAAGTTCCTTTCTTAGCATGTTGGGGAAAGTGAATATGCTTTCAGCACATGCTAGTTTATAGCAATCAGCTACTGCTTATACCAAGTGTTCTTGATCACCAACTTTGTTAGAGCAATTCCACAAAAAAAAAAAAAAAAAGAAAATCCGTGTGATTTTTCACTCACTGTTGTTGACTCCTCTTTGTCCTAACTTCCCAGAAATGCTAAAAAGATGGATGGAAAGGTAGTCAAAAAGCCACATATGTTGAATGACATTAAATACCAAAATCTTACATCCTTTGGGTATTTATCCATCTCACAGTAATTATAGCAGTCCCTGCACATAAGGAAAAAAAAAAAAACAAACCTCAAAAGATCATCGCCTTTTAAGCATTGCATTTTCTAAAGCACAAAATCAAATTGCTCAAACTCAGGTGCCACAGCTTTGCCTTGTGGACACGCTACATCACTAGACCACCTTATTAAAGTGCAACCTTTTCTTCCCATGGGAAGCTTCTCTACAACCACTTTGCAACCAAACAGCAGTTCACATCTTGCTTTCAGGGCTGCGGAAAGATGGTATACAACATGAAAAAGAAAAATTTTTTTAAAGGTAAGATCTCTCAAACTACTTTTTGCTTTAAGATTAAATTCAGCTACAGATACAACTACTAATCTTTATGCCAGTTCATAGTACCTTATGACATTTAAGCAGTATCAAGTATTTGAGGTCCTGATCTGACTTCTCTAATTTTGAATAAGTACTGTCATAAGAGAAACTCTAAAGCACCACAAAACATTCTTCTTCTCTTACTGCTAAGGACATTTGAAGTTCCCTAGAAGACAGAGTCACCCACTGCATACAACACTGTTGAAACAATAGTAGAAGGAATATATGCCAATCATAAGTATACTCTCAAACTACTACCAATTAATGTCTGCATAGTACAGACCAAGTTCATACACCAAAATACATAAATACTCGCATGTTTGCTTATTCTGAGATGTTTAATAGCCATTTACTCACATGACTTCCTATTTGCTCGTGACCGCTTTCTCTCTCTAGGCACCGCTCGCTGGCTTGGCACTTGGGTGGCAGACTTTACAATGCGATCCATGATCTCATCTGCTGCATCATCTGTTGCATTAGGTGAATCGTCATTGCCAGCGTTCCACGAACCAATACGGCCTGGAAAAGTCCAGCAAATGAATTGAGGAAAAAGAAAACACAAGTCTTTTGTGTCACTTTGGTTTTGCAATATTTTTTTTTGGGAATTGCAAAAGGCAGCCCAGTCATTGCTACTTCAAACTGGCCAAAGTAGATGATTCTGCCTAATGGAGAATATTTTTAAATAATACCCTAGACTCTCTGCTGTATCAGCAGAGAATGGAGAGCTCAAATGCAATTACAACTTTTGATTCCCTTTGGCATTTGAGTCTTATTCATGACCATATAACTGGCAACTGTCTGCTAAAGATTGTCTAGGAGATGAGAATTCCTGGAGTATTGTGTGGCCACGTTCCCCTCTGCTCCTATTACACATTGACTAGAAGACAGGGCGCATGTTAGGAATTGATGAAAATCAGCAGGACAGGTCCTTTTTTACCAAAAGAAGGAAACAATCTGTTTCTAAGCATCTGTATCACAGGCTTGTGCAAAGAGGATATGGAAAGGGGAAAACATCTGGTTAGACATATCTAGTTTTCCCTTTCACAAGAAAGAATTCACCTTCTCATCACAAAGCTGTATGCGTCCTGGCACAACTGCACATACGCTGCTATGAGCAGAAAAGCAAGAGTCATTGGCAAGCTGAAAAGCTAAATAAGCAATTTTGGTTGAAACCACAAACAAACAAGTGAGCCATGTCTCCGAACCCAAGTCTCTGGCACTGCTTACTCCACAGAGCTGTGTCAGACACATCTTTTGGTTCCTTCACTACAGACTACTGTTCCGCATGCTTTTTGTTTTTTGAATAATTTGAAGGCAAGTATGTATTGAGGACACTGACAGTGAGCTTTGCAAAAGAGTGGGTGTGGTAGAATTGCAAACAGCTAAAAAATTACTGGCGAGACCGCTCCATATCACATCCATGATGTCAATAAACAACAGCTTTGATTAGCACTTTGTTCTGCTGCTTTTCTCCTGGCTCTCGTCAAGAGCATTTCTATTATGATAGTGCTCCTGACAAGCTTCTGTCTGGCTCACCCTTCCTCTGCCTCTGCTATTCTTCAGGGGAACACAAGCTGACTCTCATTATCAGGACATGCTGCTCGTTAGCATTCAGTGGATTACTTCAGCTGTTCAGCTTGTTGCAGAGCAGCTTGAATTATTCCATCTTTGTACTTCAGCTAGTTGGCTTGCTTCTGAAATTGGGGCTGTGAAACCTCTAAATTAGACAGGACCAGGGTTTAAAACCTTAACAAACTACACACACACACTTGGTGGTGAATGCTCTGGCCATGGTATCAATGCCACCAAAAAGAATCAAGAAAGTATAAGATATCTAGATGTGAGGGAAAGGAAATATGAAAACAGAAAACTAGCAACTTAAATTTTGGTGCATTCCCCTTTACTTCAAAACTATCTTCCAGGTAGCATTTGTATGGGAGGGGATGAGGGGAAGATGACAGAAAATAAACTGGTGAGCCCAGTCTCACCAGTTGACTTAGCAGCAAGGAAGTGGTTTAGTGACTATCCTTGTGAAGAGGCATACCAGTGAATCATGTCTTGGACAAGAAGCAAAGATATTTCTTGCCAAGAATGGTTGTACCAGTGAAACCTTCTTTCAGAGTATCAGGTGTTGGAAACAGCAGATTGGGTCAGGTTTTCATTTCCTCTGTATAAGCTTTCAGAAATCACCCATGCTGACATTGGAAACAGCAGAGCACTGTGGACCTCAGAGAAGGAGGTATCTGTCGGGACAGCAAGGAGATGCAGGGCTGTCCACAGAAGTTTTTTAAGTCCCTAGGCTGCACTTAATCCAGTAGCTTTGCAGTTTAGCAGGGGAGATTTTAAAAGCTTCATTGTCTTTTTCCTGTCCCTTTTCTCTCCCATGATTCCTAAAATGTTGCAAGGTCCTTTCTCTTCCGTTTGAATTGCTACCTTCTATTGCTTCTGTTGAAAATAAGGAGAAAACTACATCATGAATCCCCCATTTTGAAAACATTAACCATGAATGCCCCACAATGAAAACAGGAATAAAGACCGGGTGTGAGTGGGCAATCAAGTTGACAGGGGGAGAGAAAATAACTTGTGCCAGCTTGTGCTCCCAACACCCTCCAGCTGTAACCCACACCTTAAAACCTCAGGGAAATTATTCTGCGTCCCCATGCCCCAGCTCACCATCTCCAGCATGGAAATACCACTGGGGTCTTCTGACCCTTTCAGCTGTGAGGGCTCTGCCAGAGGGCCACCACCTGTGCTCGGGCCACCCTGAAGCTGCCGTGCCACCAGGAAGGTGGCCGAGAGGAAGCTGCCGGCACTTACCCCGGCTGGCCCGGCTGCGCGTGCGAACCCCCAGTGCCGTGGTGCTCTCCCCGCCAACACAGGAGGTCTTCAGCACGGCCTTCATGTTCTCGTGCTCTGCAGCATCCTCGGCGTACTGCAGACCCTGGGGCTGGCCCTGGGAGGGGGGTGAGGTGCTGGAGAACTTGCCGGACTGCAGAAGGAAAGAGGATTTGTTGTTTTAACCAAGAAAGCCAGAGTTGAGACTGCAAGTTGCACGGGTGGAAGCCTAAATCCTTGTTCTTGTGGATGGGGTTGGGAGTACAGATAGTCCCCAAAGAGTGCAACAATGGTGGTTCCTCTCCCAGAGCACACACCGCGAGCCAAAATACACCACAATGGCAGCAGGGCACAGGCAAAATCAGAGGAAAAACAGATGCACTAGCTCGAGCTTTGTAATTTTGGTCCCACCTCTGAGAGTCCAAGGTACAAAGCAAAAGCTGGCTTTGAAACCTTTGACCCAGGTTTGGTGTCAGATGTGACACTGAGGGGGACAGCACAAGACCTGACACAAGTAAATTTTTTTTTTCCTGTAGCATCACCTTCCTGTGACAAGGCAGGACTGGCAGGGTGGTCTGGGGACAAGACATCTCCCTCCTGCCTCTCTGCATTGCTCCACAGAGAACTCTCATGCTGCTCTAAAATGCAGATATGTACAGTAAACTTAAAATACATCACCAGTAATGCTGAAAAAATCCCCAGTCCCAAAACACCCAGCCAAATTATTCCATGGCCAAAACATAAAAAATTGCAGTCAGCAGTTAGCAGAACAAACAAAACCTTAGAGAGATTTTGGAATCTGCCCTCTGCTTCTCCGGCCCACCCGTGACTTCGCTGTCACCACAACAACGCTAACAACAGCGGCCGAGTTAATCGCACGCTCGCAGCGCCCAGGAGTGACAGCTCCGCTGAAAACAGCCCTCTAGAAATGCAGCCAGGTAGATGACGGGAGAAATGGAGGCTTTCTAAGGAGGGCAGGGGTTTGCATCAGTGTGCTGGAAGCAGGAGCCAGGGGCTGCTCTCCTCCTCCAGCCTGCCGTGCTGGTGTTCTCTCCGTTGCTCTCATCTACAGAAGCATTACAGCACATCTGAAATACAGCCCCAGCTGCAGAAAGGACAAGCTCTCACCAGCAAACAGACATCAACAGATAATAATACCCCTCAGTGTTTTCAGTCACATCAGTTATCAGAAACTGAAGTGTTTTTTTTTTCTTTTTTTCCTTTTAATCTTTCTTATTCCTCAGATCCAGCAAAGATAAAGGGAGGTGTGCTGCATTCTGTTCCTCCTCTGCATACTAAACAACATTACTTATTAACTTGACGGTATCAAGCCAGTCAGCTACAGCGATGCAAACCTGCAGAGCCTTTCTTTCAGAGAACAGTAAATTGGAAGAAAAGGCTCAGTCCTACTTTCCGAGCTTTGATCGAGTCCTCCTGGGTTGTTAGACTGCAAACTGAAAATATTTCATCAGGAAATCAGTGACAGGATGATTTTATTCTAACATGATGACTTTTCAGGGTAGGACAGCCAGCTGAGTAGCAAAACACTAATCCCTACAAGGCACTAAGCTAAATATACCAGTGTGATATTTATTTTTGATATCGAGAAGTTTGTTTTATTTTTAAAATATTAGCTTGCAATATTTTGATGTGGAGAGTGTGCAAGTGCTAGAATATCACCTGTGAAATTAAAAGACAAAAATAAATCCAAAAAACAAGAAAACCACCCAAAATTAGAGAGAAACTTCCATGAAAGTACATGCAGTTTTTGCACTAAGAATGCTTATATACAATGGGTTGTAAATGTAATGAGCACCACCTTAGAAAAAAACACAGGATAAAGTATTCACATAACTGTTAGTATTCACACAATAGTTAAACTTTGGCATAAAAAGTCTAATTTCTGTAATTTTCTTTCTGTAGCCTAAGCTATACGGCATAAACCATCAGTAGGGAGAAGCTACATAGCCAGGAAGCTTAATTCCACTTCCTTAGTTTTCAGACATTGGTGTAGATTAATGCCCAAGCCCCAGCCTCTTGAGCAAATGTTGATAGTTCTTAAATTATTTATTCACTCCTTTATTAAATTTCAATATCATCTTCAGGAGCAATTTATGATAGATGTATGAACTAGTCCATGGCTTACCTCTATGGTGACTGAAGTATCTTGTTCACTTTTCATACAGCAAAGATAACCATTACAATTTGCTTTGCATCCCTATATCCTGATGCTTTTGAACACTTTATAAAATAGTTATAATTGGACACACACGGATTAATAATGACTATGAAATTATCATTGAAATCCTTAGCCCAATGAAACTGATGATCCCCATAACATTCAGATCACTGATATTTTGGGTAGTGGAGCTACTTTGCAGTTTAGCAAACAGACATTGAAGAAAATACATGATGAAATTTAAAATTATTAAGGCCTCAGATCAAGATAGCCCTATTCAAGAAAGGAGGTATGCATATGGTTAAAGCTGACTGCAAAAACACACTCCTAACAATAGAGCCAAAAAGCTATGAGAAAAATGTCATGGTTCATAGTTCCAGTTGAGCAGATGGAGTTGAGCAGTCCATACTATCTGAGTTAGAAATTAAATGTCACAGCACACAGGGGAAATGGGAATGACATGCTCCTTCAAAGAACCATACCTCGGCATCCTCTTCTTCATCAGTCTGCCACCGGAAACAGAGGACAGGGCAGAGAAGGACAAACAGTAAGATTTAGGAAGGACAGCATGGCCAAGCCACAACAAAATAAGAGGTAACCATGGTACTGTTTATGCAGTTACAGGAGGCCATAAAAACACAACACATATAAGGAATTAATTCCTTAGACAATCATCTGGCTAATGTCTTTTAATTAATGAGCCACTATCCTATTGTACACAGAACAGACTGTCACTGTCAGTTGGACAGGATTTGAAATAGAATTTCCTGATTTTTCTTGGAGAAATTATGAACTGAGATCATCCCTAAACCATCCCATTTCTCTCCCCTGAGTCATGCTGTGGCTTGCCCACTTTTCACCTTGTGGAAACTGAGAGCACTAGGAAGGACTCTCTCCTTTTTCCAGCTCTGTTCAGAACAGGGAGGTCCTGCTTGCTCTTTCTCCCAGTGCAGAGATCAGCTTCTTGGCAATTCATTTTCTCTGCACTTATGTGCTTGCTTTAATTCCTTCTTTTAAACTTTTTTTTTTTTTTTTTTTTTTAATCTTCAAGTTTCAGTTTAACAGAGGACTAAAATCAAGTGCTGAGCAGTCTCTGAATACACACTACAAGTTTTTCAGTAGCTGGAAATTATAGAAATGCAAGTAACCTTTGTCATTTAGGGCTTTTACCCTCTCTGACAGCAGACATGTAAAATTATCTTGACAGTTACATTACATAAAATGTAATGGGCATATCAAAATATTACTGGATATGGAGTGTTTGTGAATTTGGGAGTTTACAGGGAAGTAGCAAAGTATTTAGAGCTGTGTTCCCAAGTGCCTGGGGAATTCTTCACCATGTACAAAACCCCACATAGATGGTTCCCAGAGTGAAACAGTTTCTCAAGTATCTGGGCTCCTTATTTGCATAATTTTCATTTAGACTGTTTATAAAGTATAAACATACCCTAGAAATTTGATGCATCTTTTTATTTTTTATTTTTTTAAAGTAGCATTCCATCAATTCTATTCCCCTGCCTTGTGTTACTAATATATATTTTTGACCTTATCTCCATCTCAACTGTGATTTCTGTCTGGGATTGATACATTCTGTTCCAGAAACATTCATCATTAAAAATGAAAGCCTGATTTACTTTGGCCCTCAGCTTAGTTTCAGCACAATCTCCATAAGAAGATTAGTTGTGAGAGTGCTGTGCAGCACATTAACATTACTTTTTAAGGATATGTTTTATTCAAAGGGTGAGATGTCTATTTTGCTTTGGACACAGTGGCACTGACAGTAAGACAAGCAGATATTTTGCAGAGGGACCTCAGCAGGTATTTCCCTTTGCATTATGAAAAGATCCATTTGCTTTTTCCACCCCCCGGGGGGTGGGGAGTCACACCATAAAGCAATTCTTCTGAAGGTGGACACTGTTTACATTTTGGCATGAATAAGAAACAGAAAGGAGAAGAAAGGGAAGCAAGAACATGTTTGTATTCTAACCCAAATGCAAACCTATCTAATAAATAAAACGCAGGAGGAGAGCGATTTAAGCTTAAAAATATGCAAAAGGCACTCAGGGAAAGGTACAAGAACAAAATACATACATTACAGACTGCACACCAAACCAAAGTGTGTTATATTATGTTTTCTTCTTTACAGGGAAAGTCTCAGTTCTTGGCCTTCCTGTCCATTTAGTCTACCTAAAAGTGATTTGCAGAGGACTTATCTTAAGGGCAATGTACTCCTCTCTGTTTGCCCCTGCTCATCTCTAGTTTTCACGGCATTACCATTTCTCTTCTCCCTGCTCTGGGTGGAAGGGGCTCACACCCAGAACTGCTGTTTGACACCCAAAGCCACTCAGGAGGAGTGGTTCAAGGTCCCCTACACTATTGCATGTCTGGAGAGATATCTGCCCCCAGTAAATCAGTAAATACAGAGAACAGGACCCAAAGTAGCAAAATAAATTAATCAAACTTTTGTTTCAGGGAGGGAATCTGCTCTCACCCAGCTGTGTACCTTCTGCCTTTCCTTCTTCATTTCATCATTATAAATACACTGAGAAATGTTAATAAATTAGGAAAACTTTAACAGATGTAATATTACCAAAAAGCGCTGGAACAATATTCCTATACTAAATACCTCCTGTCAGCACAAGATGTTAATTTTAAGAAAAAAGGGCTGCTCAGTTCTTCTGTCATCCAATACTGGATGTTGCAGGACAATTTGCAGAGCTTCTCTCTCTCCCTCCCATTTTTCCCTTAGGCTAGCATTCATATGTGGTGGATTTGCCATTTAAAAATATTATTTCTGTTACATAGTAATTTTGGAATTGAAACTCTTAAGTATCATAAAAAGCAGAGCTTCATAAATCTGGGAGACAGATGCTTATACTACCTACTATTATTAAAAATCATTAAAAAGCTCAGACTCATATCTATAATTGCATTTCTTCCCTCTTTTGCCTGCTTGTTATTTTTAGTGTGCCTGAAGTAAGTGACTGCTATCACTAGCTAAAGCCAGATATAAAGTTACACAGACTAGGCAATCTTCCCTGTGAAACTGTGGCAACTTACTGTTCTTCTCTTTTTCCCCTCTGCTCTGTCTCTCTCCTGCAGACAACTTTCACTGAGATTTAAACTGACAGTGCCCAGTCCATTTCAGCTATTAAAGAACACATAAACATAAAGATCTGTGGTAAACGGCTAAAATAAAGATGGAAATATTCCGCATCGTGCCTGTTTCTCATCCCTATTCCCTGCGAGGAGTTGCTGAAGCTGATGAAAGTTCTCCATGTGAGGAGCCAGCAGACTCTCTCCATGCAAAGAGCCAGTACTCCTCTGCCTTCCAAGTCTGCAGGGGGCTGAGGTATACGTGAGATGTACCTTCCTGTCGAGGACTGGGATGGTTCTGGATCATTCCTTTCCTGTTTTTGCTAAAATCCCTCTTTTCTGCCTGAAAACAACGTACTATAAGGTGATGAAAAGGGGATCCTGAGGAAACTTTCAAAAGGATAGTGAAGTAAATATCAAATAATCAAATAAATAAATATCCTTTTAGGTCACCCAAAGCAGAAAATAAAAGTCTACATGAATATTCTTATTAGCACTACTTTCTATAATGAGTTTCTTTCCAATGTCAAGATCTAAAATTTCTTCTGTTGGTGTTACAATTCTACCTAGTTCAACATACTGTCAGTGCGCTACTGATATACTTTCCCTCTCCAATGCATTCAAATACGAAAGAGTAAGAAAATCAGAAGCAGGCACAAAGCCCAGCCACCAGAATGCTACAATAAAACTCCTCTTTTTCATCTTTCTTCACACACAAATATCTTCCATCCTGCTGACTTGGAAGTTCACTTTGAGGTAGATATTACTGCAAAGTCAAAGGAAGCTGTGACAAACAGTCTGATGCAACTTTATTTCTGTTTTACCAGGTACTGCAATCAAACGAAATGTAAATGAGGCCATAACTACTGGGCTATAGATGAAGAGTTGTAGTTAAGTCCTGAAATAACCATATGGCCATAGGAAGAACTCTCTTAAAGAACATCCTTATAAGGGACTTTCAAAGAATGCTTTTTTTTTTTCCCCTCCAAATGGATTTTTTAAAAACCATTATATAATTATTAAATAGCAGTAGGCAAAAAATGTTCCCTTTCTGTGGACCTGAAAGATTTAGGTGGAATACCAGCTGTCAGATGGCATTTAATTCTTGTCAAATCTCAACACCGTCTTGAACCGAACAAATGACATTTCCCAATAGTATTTGTTTCTGGTCGAGGCCCAACTACCTCTTTTCTTACATTTTCAGCAAACAACCATTATCCTGGCCTTGCTCATCACTGATCTACCTATCAACCCTCATCCTTTTTCTTGATTTAAAGGGTCCCTTCTCTCTGCTTCCTGAATCCAGGTTCCAAGGGTCACATTTCCCTTTTCTCTCACATTTCCTGCAGCAATAGGACTTAGAGAAGCTTCTCAGTCATGCCACGGCCAATTCTCCCAGACAAGTAAGACAGAAACACTATGCCATATAGTAGGAAAACAGGAACTCCTTCACATCTTTGTACTGTTTAAACTAGTAAAAAGTATTCAAGCTACCCCAGGAAACAAAAATTTTAATTTACCAGTCTCTCTGGTTAACGCTATCTTTTAGGTCCTCTAGAATATTGCAGAAAATCAGGGAAGCAATTGAATAAAATAATGTCAGTTCTTCAGCGGTAGTTTTGAAAATTTGCCTGACTATATTATATCCTTCGAGTAAAATCACAGCCCCTTCCTTTACCTGAAGTTAGACCAAGAGGAAAATGTTTTGAGATAACACAGGTTTAACATTCACTGTAAATGGGGCAGATATCCAGATTTAAAGAGGGTATTGCCAGGAAAGATCTACAAATGACATTGAGTTAATGAATTAATAACAATCTCAATTTATATCAATCTCAATACATACAAATTTTTCAACTTAAGTTGCAGGACTCATAAAACTGAAATCAGCTTAGGACTTTTCATGCTAAAGGTAGGGACAGCTTCATATGCAATGATTTACTCTCATCTAATCGAGACTCCAGATTTGGATTTTGAGACAGATGGAAACTTTTATTAAGTACTGGCACTTCTTAAAACTTTATTTGGATTGAGTCAAACTACATCAACTTAAAAAAAAAAAAGATTAAAAAGTCAAGAGGATTTTAAAGCTTACTATGCTCAGAAAACTAGTCTTATTTTAATTTATCGGAATGCAGGAATACTATCAGCAAAGTTTGAAGGATAGCACCTACTGTGAACATAAATGTGTCAGCTCTTTCAGAACCCCAAAGTTTCTGTTCCCATAAAATAGGCTGCTTTGTGCTTTAAAGGTAACTAGAAAATATCCATGAGTGTGCATACACAGATATCTATACACATTAAAATATGTAAAATACTAAGATTAAAGAGTGTATATTAAAATATTCAAAGAAAAAAGTTTTTAAATTCACTTGTAACCACTTAAATGGTTACGTTTCATCATTTGTGATGTGCTGATGTCCTCAACTAGCAGCCTAATTTTCCAGTATTTTATTTTCTTTTTATATTCTTTTCTGATTACGTATGCACAGATTCCAGTGTCCACCAGAGATTCTTCACATTGTCTGTGCAACACAGAGATGCTCTTTCTGGATGCATAATCTTGGTTTGTTCTCATTCTATAAACTAGTATGAAGAAAAATATATCCATACTCAAGGACTTGCAAGTTTTGTCTTTTAGAAGAACAGAGGCCACTATTTACAGTAGAATAACTCCCTAATAATGAAGATAAAGATTAACAACAATTCATATAAGACATTCAGTGAAAGATTGTTTTAAAAATTGGTGCTGTGGGACGTATATTTTGCCACTTACATCTGTGATCATTTTCCCTCTGGTCTTGTTTCTTTCCCTGTGGTTAGCTCGTTTCTGTTTTTGCTGCAGGACTCGTTCCCTGGTGGTGCGGTATTCCAGAGCAAATTCACTAATAATTTTGCAGAACTTATTGATGTTGACTTCGCGTATTGCATACGGAGGATGGCCCATAAATAACAAGAATGAGTGAAACCTGGAAAACAATGTGTTAATGAATGCAAAGGGGAAAAATCTTTATTCATCATTTCTAGGAAAAACAAAACCAAACAAAACATTTCACTGCATCCATTTATTACTTTATTAACTCCTGTAATTTCTTTCGTACTCCAAAATTTTCATGGATTTTTTGCATAACATTGCCATGGTTTATAATTAAAAACATGAAAGTCTAGTCTATGATAACTTCATCCCAGTCCATTTTCCCAGGCTGATGAAGGAGATAAGATGCTTATGGAACTCTATCTACTTTATATGATTAATTTGGAATGTGAATGACCAATTTCATTTCAGTTATAGAAAAAAAATATTTATTAAGTTTCAATCCTATTTATTTGTATTAAGCAACTTCAAAGAGGCTGCTAGGACGTTGGGGAAAGTCTAGACAAGAAGAATGCAGATTTACAGGCTAGCAAACACAAGAAGAAAAGAATTTCTCGTTCACAAAAATGACCATAAAATTATATTATCTTCCAAGTAATTTATTTTGGGAAACTCTCAATTCACAGTTTTACTGCTTCTGTGGCATTCAGAGCTTCCACAGTATTTGCAACTTTTACTATTGCTTCTATTTTGCATGATCAACAATAGCACACTGAGTGTTTAAAAATGCATGTGAATCTCTTTTAACAGCATCCATATCCTCGATGATAAAAGTTTTCCCAATCCTAGAAAGATGCATTTAAAGAGATATATTTTTGGAAAAGTCTACAGAAGTTCTGCAGCACTTAATAGGAAAAAGTTAGCATTTTTCTTACTCATACAATGCATACGATAAACACAACAGTAAATTGGCGAATTCACTTCCCTTCTCCTGCAATTGGGATTTCTGCTTAATCATAGCATGAAAAAGAGATCATTATGAAAACAGAAGAAGAACTGAATTAACTTCCCAGTTGTATATCCACAAATTTGGGATCATTTGGAATGCAGATCCTAATTTTGACCAAAGTAATATGGAAATTCTTCAGAAGTTGGAAAATCTCTCAACATTTCATTAATAAACTGAAGAAACATAGCTAAATTAATCCGATGGCTTAAACTCATATGGCTAAATTTGTGTATGTGAAAAAAAAAAGTTTAGGTTTATGCAGAATTATCATGAGTAAGTACATTTCAGAACACTGCAATTAGGGCTAATTTCATTGGATGAAATTAAATCCAATGGCAAGTCCTAAACAAAGGAATCTTAAATCTGCCTCCTACTGTTTAGGCATAAAAAAAGTAGTCATAGATCTTGCAGACAGGGGTGGTTCTGCTTACAAAACTAATTGTACAAGACTCCTTTCAGCTTCCATGTATGACAAATTTATCATTAGAACTTCAATATTTTGCCACGGCATATTCTTGTTAACCAGACAGCAAGCCAATCCCTCTAAAAAGTATTCAGGGAAGGACAGACAATATAGCAACTTAGTCACAAAAATGCTAGCTTTAAGGGGTTAGGAGTTCAAAGGCCCAATTATTGCAACATGGGAACAAATGATTGCCTGGATTATTCATTCTTTTTATTGGAAACACAGAAACTTCTTTGAGTGAGGATATTTCTTGAACAGGCGTGAATGAGAACATATGCACCATATACATCCTGGTAGATGTACTTGCTGCAATATGTACCTATGCACACTTAAAAAAACTCATATATATTATGTCATAATTTATAATTTTAGCAAAGTACATATCATCAAGAGAGTACTGTCACCAGTTTAATTCTGTACCTGTTAATTATTCTTCTATGAACAATCTTCAGGATTATGATTCTTTCTGCACAGTCCTTCAGGAACTCAGACATCTTTTGCTTTAGAGTTGGCTTCATCTCATGCTTTGCTATAGCCTTAAGGTGATCCCATGATGCTTTGCACCTTCTTTCCATCTGACACAAGTTTTCCTGGAGTTGTTCAAAGTCAACCTTTAAAAGAGAAAATAATAGAAAATATAACACTTTAATCAAAAATGCTATGACAGTATCTTTGGATATCTGAACAGCACAACTCATGTATAAGTCAGGGTCACTGTAGTGGCAGAACAATATTAATTCACATTATTAATTACTGCGAAATAATTAAGAAATGTCTCTTTCTGTTTTACTTTGTCTATGTCTCTCTGTTTATTTTGTCTTAAGACGCCTAAGACCTGAAGAAAGGACAATAAAATACTGTGATGTGCTTTTTCCCTTGCTAAAATCTTCATAGCTACACCAAGCAATTGCATGACCCAATTATTTTTGTTGAGGCAACAAAAACTTTCTCTCACTTTTCCTTAATCCTTTTCTCTACTACTCATAGCTTTTTATACCATACTTGCTGCTCACTGTAGTATCCAGCCAACACTTTGCCAATTTAGGAAGCACTTGGATATATTCCCTAGCTGTGCACTGACTTGTTAATAGATGGTCTACTTCTAATCACAACATTCATGGGCCAGGATTTTTCAAATCTCTATTCAAAGTACGTGTAATTTAGTGATTTCAGTAGTAACTTTCATCCCTTGATACACATTATGATTTTTTTAACAAGATTATATGATGGTTTTGAAAATCCATCAACACAGTTAAAATAAATTATTGCATCCTACAGTAATGTTCATCAGGACAGAAGCCAACACATTCAACAGAAGGTGAAAGAGAGGTTCTCCTTTACTCATCAACCAAAAAAGGTTTTCAAATCATAGTAGTCTAGAGAAGGTATTTAGGATATGTTATTACCAACTGGACAAAGTGCTTTAACTACCTTTCCACAGCACGTAAGTATATGAACACAACAAAGGAGAAAAGTAAAACTACCCAGCATGTTCTAAAACTCTAAGAAAGGAAAAATTCTGTTTATAATACCACTTCACAGTTCAGATGAATTCAAGCAATAAAACACAGATTTAGCCGTCAGATTCCAAACACAGTAGTTTGCGATGTTATGATCCAGTACTCCAGTTAATTCCTTAATGCTAAATAAAAATCAGTGACAGAGACAGGTTTTAGTTCACCGCAGCATGAGTGACTGTGCTTGAATGGAGGTGAATTTTCCTATCTATGCTAAAAGCTATTAATGGCCGCAAAAGAAATGAGCCTTGGATACCAGCTATTCCAGTTCTGGAGAGTTTTGGATTAAAATCTTTTCAGATGAGATCAATATCTAATGGAATTAAGTCTCAACATATTTTTTCTTCTTTTTATTTTAAGTCCAAAATTCCTGATATTAGTTCCAACCTCACTTGGTTATGTATCACACAGAATGAAGTTTTCAGCTGTATGCAGTACCCGCTGTTGAGACCTATGCTAAGTATAGCCATGAGAAGTGCATTATGATTAAAAACCTCCTGATATTTATTGTATTTGGTCTTGCCATGATTTATAAAGTGGTGACTTTTTCTCTTCATGAGGAAATAAAACCATACTTTGATCCATTCTGCTATTCAAAAAAGCCCTGGAGGTAGAGCAGCTGTGGGGTTTTTGTTTTCTTTAGCATATCAACGCATATGCTTTTAAAAATAAAAATAAAAATAAAAATAAAAAAAGTCCCTTCCAGGTCAGTATTTTTATTGTTGATGATAAACACACTGCTGCTCTCCATAGATGGTATATCTAAAGCACACATGAGAAAAGCAGCTTTAGAGTACTACCTGCATGACATTTCAAATGCCATTTTTCTCTTCACTGTGAATCCAAATGCGGCATGGACAATGAATAAACTTTTATTTTATTCTGAGCAGCATCAATCTGATCAGTATGTGACCAACAAGCCCCTCTATTTTATGCACATTTCTATCATAAAACAGCAGGTACACTTGATCAGTGGAAAATATAAGTTAAGTACAAATCCTTTTGCAAAACAATACTTTAGCCTCACCTTAACAGACCATGAAAAATCAGCGCAGTGGTCCAAACCTAGATCAGTAATTGTACACAACTTTTTAAAAGCAATCACAGTGTTCAGCAATATCATTGTAATTTTCTTTTTCTTGTCATTTTAGCTATTATTGTTGTTCTGTTTGGGGTGCCTTCTAACAATGAAAGGATTACAAATACAAATACCTTATAATAGCAATAAATGATCACAGGGACATGTAGTTTGTAGTTTGATTCAATTTTTGTTCATTTTTTCTTGAAGGGAAAGATGCACTAATTCTTGCCTGCAGCTGTGACTAAGAAGGAATTTAGGTGAGCTTCGCATCACGTTTCGGCTCCAGGAGACCTCAGAACACGAGGTGGTCAGACAAGAAATGCTGTGGTATTATTTTATGAGTATGCTTCGCTGAATAAAAGGAAACAGTAATCTGAAATAGTCTTTACAGCTTTCTCCTTGGACAGCAGCATACGATGTTGTGCCCAGCCCCCAGGATTTTGAGGAAGGTGGAAACACCTTCTTCTTCCTCCACAACTCACTACACACATATGCAAAAGAGATGAAGCTTGCTGGTCTTACTTACTGTTATCTTTTGCTAAAACTTTAAAAAGAAATCTATTTTTTATCTCAGGAGAAAGAAACAGTGGTCTTAGGCTGTTACGCAAAATAAAAATGACTCTTCTTTCAGACACTGGATAATGTTTATTTTCATTTATAAATTTAGAAAAAACAACTTTCTAAATGCTTGTAGGATATATTTGATATGTTCCTCCTTTCTCCTGCTGTGTTCCTCTCCATTTACAATTGTGAGAACAGGTCCTGAGAGATCAGGTTGTTTTCCTTCAGAGTTTCTTCATCTGGAATGTGCTCTGCACACGTTCCCTTTTCCAGCTAAATCTCCTCTATTCTCTGGGCTAAGCTTGCTGCTACAGAGAGTACAAAACTGTACTAAAATCAACGATGCTACACCAGATTACACTATTCCTCTATTTATATTCAGCCCTTGTAAAGGGTCAAAAACTTTACACCTGGATCAAAGAAATAGCAAACAAAAACCAACCAACCAAACAAAACAACATGAAAGAAATAAGTGAAGGGAAACTGGTAAAACTGAGGTTTTTGCTTGAAAAGCACTTCTTTTCAAAATCGCTGTAAATTATCCTAAGTTGTGTTTTGAAGGCCAGTGCATAACTTGTTATGCAGCCTCAGTAACTTCGTATAAGTTTTCTATTGTTTGCTACTACACTTATCATTTATTGCTACAGCTTGTTTCTTTTAGCGGTGAACAAATCCAGACATTTTCTAAGCAAGACCTGTTTCTCTGCATTTTTATTCTCTCCACAAAGTGCTTTGAATAGAATACTGATACCATCCCAATGACAAATGTTGCCTTAAATTCACAATAAAATGGCAACTATTTTATCACGGGTACTAGAAAGATGCACATAATCATAGACAAAATCTTTCTTTCTTCAAAGTTCAAGATAGTTTTTACAGTGGACCACAGCCGAGCTTGAGCTGTTTATAATTTAGGGTCAGACCGTTCATTCTCACATTATTACAGGGATGAGTTCTGGCAGGGAACATGAAATCTTCCTCTTTTCCTGAGCTGGTTCAGTGCCAAAGGAAATTCTGAGAATTGCTCCTTGCAAATACACTGTCATCTGAGTGCAGCGACCTTCTGTGGCGTACATTCAAAACTCTGTCTACTCCAGTATTTCCACACTGGCATGCTTCACTGAATGTCACAAGAATTATCCCAAGACCAACATCAGCGCAACTTGCACCCTGTTGGTCACATTGTAAGTGAAGTAGATGCCAGGTCTCAAAACCAAAGTATAAAGGAGTTTCTGTTCATGTATTTCTGGTTCTAGGGTAAGAGTTGGCATCCTGCCAGAATAATTTGGGAAACGATTAAACCCAAATCAGTCCCCTAATTAAAATTAAAGGATATATGTGCTTATTGAGGTATGATCAGGTAAATCTATACAATACAAACCTTTCCACTACATTTTAGTTCCTCAAACAATCTACAATAAACACACTAATATGGGATCTACTTGCAAATGCTTTATGAAAGTCCACACTGTCTGGGATGAAGGGGAGTAACACCAGTAAGCAGTGATGCAGGTCACTTGGTGTTACGGCACCTACAACACTACTTTAGTCATTTCACCTGAAATATTACTGAAACACCACAATGCGGTCAGGCACCTGCAAAAACTGAATTTGCTCTTTCTCAGACCAAATCTGTAAGTCTCATTTGCCACTGCAGCTCCTTCCCCCTTGCCCCAGTCTGCCTCCCCCTGCTCTGCCTCTCCCCTTGCTCTGCTAACCCGTGTCCGGAGCTGGAGCAGCTGCAGCCGTCCTTGCAGCTGGCACCGTAAGGAATGACCCAACCTAAGAAACCTTGTGCCCTCACCTCCAAGCAAGCTTCCTTCCATGGAAAGTAATATGACTTCTGGCATTTGTTTTTGTTTGAAGAAACGTAGGGAAAGCATACTTGAGTGATAATTGCAGAGAAATACCTTCTGTCAAGCAAGGCAAGAGAAGGCCTGCTGAAGCAGAGCAGGAGGCAGGCATAAACTTCCCTACTTTTTTTTTCCCTTTCTTTTTTCCCTCCTCTGCTTCCCAGTTTATCAGGCAGACGCCAGAGCAGCACTTCTGCTGCAATCACCTCCTTTCTCCCCACACATCCTCACTGAGTCCCTGGGGCAACTGCAGACCTCCTCCTCCCCTGTGCACCTCTTAGTCTAATCCTAAATTCTTTCCTACCAGTGAGCCTTGTCCCCTGCCCTGTGCTGTTAACATTTCCTCCTGCTTGCTCTGAAAGCTGCCTTCTCCTCCCTTGCCTAGTATCTGTAACAAACCATGCACCTTGCTGCAGGAGATAAAAAAAAAAAAAAAAGCCAGAAATTTTGTATTTTAATCAAAAGTAAATTAGAGTTGGGGGAAGGAGGACAATTCCTATGTAGCTGGCCAGCTTCTGGATGCATGGGGAAAATTATTCAAGGGGATCAAAAAGAAGACAAACATTTCAAATAAAAAAACTTTTTCATTCGGTAACAGAAGAGACTAGTGCTGATGCAACCTCCCCTGCCATAGTGGTAAGTAAACTGCTAGAAACAACCCTGAGTTCAACTGCAGAAACCTGGAGTCTGCTTCTGTGCTAGGTATATCAATTCTGGGTCAATACCACTGGAGAAAAAAAATCAAATTAGAGTATGTAAAAAGAACAAATATGCAAGTGCTCATAAACATGGGATCCTAAACAAACAGTAGTCCTGCATGACCCTAGATACTTTTATACAACTATGAATACTTTTATTTGTTTAGAATTCTATTTTTTTTGGTTCTTTTTTCACGTGTCTCCATTTTTTGCCATTTTATGACTTCAGTCCTTCAACAAAAAGCCACAAGTCTTGCAGTAATTGTACCATTTTATTTTCTTTTCTGGCCTTTCTATCTCCTTTTGGGTGAGCCAGTCTTTCTTTTTCTTTTTTTTTTCTTTTTTGGAACTAAGGCTTAGGTAATTCTCATATGATGTGCATATCAGGAGAAGGGGCATCTCTGTTTATCTACAGCATGGAAATTGTTTAGCCTTTGTGGCTTCTGAAAGATGTTTGTAGACAAAATGGAGCTCAAAATACAGCCTAATCCACAGTGAAATATTAGTTCTCCTTTCCTGTCAGCTTTTCTAAACCAAGATTTCGCCTACTCTGTGAATATTCCCTTGAAGAGGGCAGCTTGGATGGCTTCCATGTCCTAACTCTTTGATTTGTGGCAGCTAAGATCAAGTGGGAATAGAGCTTGTTACAGTAATCCATCAGTGGTATAACACATGTAGGAACATCCCAAGAAGGGAGACCTTGGGCGTCACGCAGAAGGTTAAGGCTATAATTTCTCTTAATGTGATTTTGTCTGGCCTTTTCAGAATTTCATCCGCTTTGGGCAGGGCCACTAGATCAGCAAACCACAGACTGAAAGACTTTGCTCAATTTTGCATGCCCTTAGACCTAAAAATTTTTTAAAAGTGACAGCATTGGGTTAAGGTTCTTCCTCTCTCTAAGGCTGAAAAACAGAAATAGAAGATTCACTTGAGAGTATACAGTATATAGTGGTGTGGATTTTAGGAAATGACTGCTCTCTTTTGTGGCAATTTTCATTTTTGTGATTAATTTGTGCAAAGAAAATGGAATAACTTCTTAACAAAGAGAGGAAGCAGGAAAGGATAAACTAATATACCTAAGTGTTCAGATATGAAGAATCACTCAACAAAACCAACAAAAAATAAAAAAAAAACTTAACATGAGAAACCAGCCTTAACGAAGGCAATAAAACAGAGCCTAAACACAGGCTGTACAAGAGGAAAACCAGCAGAGCAGAGACAGAATCCAAAAAGCAAATACCTAAGGACAGAAAACAAAACCCACAAACTCCTTTATGGTATCTAAAAAAAAGAAAAACATGTCAGAGGTCCTGGGTCACTGGGGATGAGAGAAACTGAGGAAGAAAAGAGTTAGGGAAGGGAAGTAAGATGACTTCTTTTTGTCCAACACTGAGAATGTCAGGGAGAAACCTATTCTGGCATTTGTTTTTATTTTCTGTATTTTATTTGTTAGTAGACATGAACAAATAGCAAGTATTCAATTGCAGAAACAAATGTGTTGGAGGAGGATGGTAGCTTACAAAGCAGTAAACAACCAGAAGACAAGAATTCTAAAGGCAATTAAAATAAAGCAACTGAGCCACAGGCTAAAATGAGTGTGCTTTCACTATACTTAATAATTTGGAGAATCAGAGGATAGCAAAAGTTTCACCTATCTTTGACAAAAGCAGCAAGGATGATTCAGAGGACTGTAGAGCTGCAAGCTTTATTACTATACCTATTACCTGGCTGAAAGAATAAATAAAAATAGGAAAATAAAACATCAAAGAAATCACTACATTCTGAATATGCTTAAAATATAGTGAACAGATGAGAGCAAAGAACAAAAATTAGACTTTCAAAATCTTTACAAGAAGCCTCATGGGAGGCGACTTATGAAGTGTGAAGCTGAAAGCAAAATAAAAGAGGTTATACATATTGATTGTCATCTGGTGACAGGGTTAACAGCAGGTGGCTTGTGGTTTCTACTACATATTTAAAAACTATTTGGAAACAAGGAAGCATGCTGAGAGGGTAAAATCTACAGATGGCAAGAAATTAACTCAGATTAGCCCTGACTTCAGAGGGCTATTAGGGATTTAAGAGATAAGCAGTCAGTCTGCTTCAGCAGATCATGGTCATTACTTTAGATTGCAACGAAGTGCACTTTGCAGGCAGTAACTTGGAGTAACTCCGTGTCTGGCTGGGTTCTAAATTGCCAGATCAACTCAGAAGATTGCCTGGATGCCCTTGTGAGTAGTCCAAAGATGACTGGTGTCAGAAGGACAGTAACAGTCAAAAAACACAAAATCTCAGGCTAACAAAAGACAGTATAAACAGAATGGGCAAACATAGTAAGCATGTAATATTTATACAAAGAGGTTAGAATGCTGTTTTTACTATTATTTAACACATCCCAGAAGGGAAGATGGAGAAAAAGTGTGGAAATGGGTGTCTAAAAAAGATGTAGAAGGATTCTTTGAAACACAGACAAGGACCTGAGCAGCCTGGCTTAATTTGGCATTTCAATGAAAAGGGTGATGGACCAGATGACCTTCGGAGGTCCTGTCCAACCTAAAAAATTCTAGGATTTTATGAAACAGAGAGATAAAAGAAGTTTCTACTGTTCAATATATTCAAGACAGCAAATCCTGAAACTGGCAAATGCAACAGCAGACAAAATTAGATTATGAAACTCATTGTCACAAGAACTTTTCTAGGAGCCAAAATAAGATTGTATTATTGCAGTAAAAAAAGAAAGAAAAAGAAAGAAAGAAAGGAAGGAAGGAAGGAAGGAAGGAAGGAAGGAAGGAAGGAAGGAAGGAAGGAAGGAAAGGATTATGCATTTTTTTCCCCTAGAAGTATCAAAACAACGTGTTTTTTGGAAAAGCAATCATTCCTCCATTTGATGTATATAATGAGTATTATGACTCATGAAAAAAAGATTTTCTAGGAGAGATCTTTGTCCTTCAAAGCTTCTTGTGCTCTCCTCTCAAGCAACTGGTATCAACCACTGTCCGAATGAAGATACTGGACTAGATGGGAATTATAAATCAGAATTTTCATGTTGGTTATCTCCTGATGATGTTCTGTCAAGTTTATTCCATTAATGAGAAATGTGTTGTTTTTAAGAGTCATCCATGAAATTTGACACACTGAGAGCTCCAAAAATGAGGTTACAGTATTTCTATCGTAAGTACTACCAATAAATACTCTGCATTCCAAATTAAGCCATTGACTAGACTTATGCATTAGTCAATTAATTACCACTTTTTAAAAAGAGTGGCTGCTGCAGGATTCCTTTATTTGTTTTTATCCTTCTTAACTCCTCCTCATCAAACTTGCTGTCATAAGGAGGACAGTAAAAGAATTACACAAGGTATTCCAAGGACACTTCTATTATTGAGACAATTTTATTACTCCAAAAGTGTATTCTGTCTATTGCCTTTGAAATATGTAAAGAGATGCATCTGCCTTAAAGAAGAGATTCCTCCAAACCACAGAGTAAGTAAACAAATTTGAAGATACTGGTAAAATAAAGTAACCATAAAATAGTTCCTAATAGTTATATAACATTAATTATATGTATAAGAAACATTAAAATGGCTGTCATAACATGGTGAGGAAACCATCTGACAGACAGATATAAAGCTGAAAACACAGTGTTCTGGCATCTTTGAAATTCCCTGAGGAATAATGCAACAAGTCCACATTCATAACAAGTTCTGTGACCAGGGAGGAACAAATCAAAGAATAAAATTAAATCTTAAAGATTTGACTTTAGAGAGGAGCTTATAAATCTACATATTTACCCACTAGACATACCTTGGCTGACCTAGTGATGGCCCCGATCTCTGAATAAAGATCAGTGCTGTCTGGGAACTTTTCCACCACCATAGTGCAGACATGGTGCAGGAGGGACTGCTTATGCACTGTGTCCTTGACTTCTGGAACCTTCTCGAGGTAGCTCAACTCAAAAGCTTTGGCCTGTAAGAGAGAAAACAGGAAGAAAATAAAAATAAAAATGCTACTCCATCCCATGCAGATTAGTAGGCAAAAATGATTACCAAGTAGGGGCAGAAGGGAAAGATGAAGAATTTTACAACAAAAGAAACTTGTTGCTTTTATTTTTATTCTTTCAACTTGCTGAAGAATAGGCCTAAAATCACTCCATCTACAGTGAAATGACTCATGACAAAGTGCTCACAGTTTGAATGGGGAGCATCAACACTGAACTCAAGGGAGTTACACAAAGAGAATGCCTCGCTCTAAACTTCCTTCAGGTTATGCAGAAAAGGGCAAAGAGCACTCATGAAATACACACACACACACAAAAAGTAGGTTCTGTCTTCTAGATTATATTTCTCGTCAGAAATAAATACTGGGTTGTAACTGTCATAATGGTTTTGACTTCTGCTTTTTGAAGGAAAAAGCTCAGGGGAAATGCTGGGACACAGGTCTTACATTGGTTCCATTCAGAAAGTTCCCGATGGCTAGCAGAGTAGAAAGGATAAATCCCAAAGTGTTATTGTGCTCCAGTTGGTCCATTCCTTCTTTCAGATCTAGAAGTGGTTCTGCAACTTCCTGCCACAAGAAGAGAAACAAGAAAGTGAAGGCTGTAGTTGGCTATAGCTGCTTCTAGTTTTTAATTCTAAGATTTAGATTAATTATTGCAAAAAGTTCCTGAACTGGTGTCTTGCAGAGTGTAAACTAGCCATGTGTGCTGGCTTTCTTCCATGTTCCAGCTGATAAATCACATGCAAGGACAGCAAAGAAATACATAAAATACTTTCCTAATGTTGCTTGTTTATGTATGCATTTGCCTTACTTGTCCTCGGGATTATTCTATGATTCTGAATAGGAGAGAAATAGTATCACTGAAAGGGCTGTTGCACCTGAATTAGAGACAGGAACACCCCTGATCCCAAGTGAAAAAAGAAAGCTTCTTATAACAACTCTTTCTAATCTTCAAAAGACAACCCCCCCAAAAAAGTTAGAATTCTGGCTGAGTTGACATTCACAGCCTGACCCTAAAGCTTTCTTCAAACAATGGTTACCTCTGAGTTTTTGATATCATTTTGTGCTTTTGTGACTTTAAAAATGGGAAGAAAAAAAACAATCCACAAAATAAAACACAAAACCTCGAACCCCAAACCAAAAAAAGACCCCACCAACAATAAAAATATAAAATACTGCAAATATAAAGTTTTAAAAGTGGTCCCATTTTGATCTTTTAACTTAATGTATCTTCCATCCACACACATTGTCTGAGTATAGGTATGTGAACTGATAAGACTTGAAAACATAAATTCTCTTCCATTACCTCGGGAAGTGAACTACACCAGAGAGTTCAAAGGAAGACAGTGAGGGTAATTGAGTTGAGTGAGTTTGTTTCTATCTTAGTGTGAGGCCCAGGGTTATTTATTTTACATGCACAGTAACAGTTCACATTGTTCCTATCTCCAATTGCCATCCAAAGCATCCCCGAGCAGCATTCTTTTCCCAAATTATTATACTTTTTATGAGCTAAGAAGCCAAAATTAAGCTGTTATTTTAGACCAAGAGGCAAAATAACTGTGAACTTCACTGTCTTGGGGAAATACAATGGGTCATTCAAAAACTATACCGACATTTTACCACAAATAAGAGCACAAAGATAAAGGAAACATGGATTTCTAGTCACTACAGAACAACTCAACTCTCAACTTAAGAAAATAATATAGCAAATTTGAAATAAATTAAAAAATGGCACAGTGACCCAAGTAATTTATACATCAGAGGAGAGCTGCTAAATCATCCAAGACTATCGAGTTAGAGTAAAATCAATAAACTGCTACACAGAATTCTTTGAATTGGTTTGCAAGTCGGGACTGAGCTTTTTGTTTTGTTCCATTATGGAGATGAATCACAATGCTATACATCTGCTGCAAACACAGATTTTTGAACTATTATACCTGCACCAATTTGCAAACTGTTTAAAAATCTTTCCTAGAAGGATGACTTAAAATATTCTGCGGATGGATAAAAAGGTGTCATAACAGGCTTCCAAGCAGGCCATACTGTAGCCTTTTATTTAACTATTTAACATGTAAGCTATCCATGCTTAAGCTTTCTTCCATATAGTGCACATTTATCATTACTCTTTCTTTTTGAGTTTATGGTACCATACAAACAAACAAAACAAACAAAAAACCCTACAAAAAAAGTGTGCTAGATACCATATAAACAGGGGGAATACCCACTGTTGCTCCCTTTAAAACTTACCTTTTACCTGGACAAGGCCAATACGTAATGCAGTTGCCTCATATCCTTAACTATCACATATCCTTATTTACCATGTTTTTGTTTTTTACCTAGAAATTACGGTTGAATGAAATTTGAGGGCTGGTCTAGAATTTTTGGTGGTGAGACATCTGATAAAGCCAGGTAAATGCTTATGTTATTAACATGTTTAGCTTACTGTATCTATACAAGTTCACAAGCATGCTTTATTGGGAGGGGTAAAAGCTTTGGTTAGGATGGGAATTTTGGGATGACAAAAATGTAATTTGCCATATTTGTATTTAAATGAGACTGGCCTGCATAAATTATCATGTAATTTTAAATGATCAGAAAGTATCAAGACCATACGGTACGACTTAAGAAGTTCTGCTGCATTTTTTAAATTTTCAGACAGTTTAAGTATCACTCAAAAGCACGATCTTTTTGAAGTTATTTGTCTAGCACACCATCTCTGGGGAGCCTCGACTTAGGGGTAATCTTTCTCCTCAGAAGAGGAACTAAACGAAGCCCTTTTCTTTACCAGTCAAACTTTTCTCATTTCTACACCTGCTTATCTTCATTTATGATCCTTTAAAGTTGTCATCAATAAGGATATATTTGCCCACAATGACCTTAATAAAAAAATAAATAAATCAGATTTAGGACAATGGAACATTCTATTCCTCTTTCTAAGACCTTTAAACTCCCTTTAAGATAATCAAATTTGACAGCATCTGCACCACAAATAGTTCAGTACAAAGCGGTAGCAGTAACACAATGTCATTGTTTATGAACAGAGCAATCAAAAGACTGAAAATGAAGATTTAAAGCTGCAACTCTACCTCCTTTGTGTATGTAGTTAAAATACATTACTGAAAGAAAGGTGAGAAAAATTATTGTTCCAATGATGAACTTCTGGTAGGCATAAATGTTAGATACGTTATCATTTCAGAATGTTATACACATCATCAAACAGACAATTTGGAAAGGGTTTTCCTTTTTCAATTTCACTTGCATATACTTCAATCCAAAATAATGCACTGATTTGATCAAGTGTCACAGCTTACAGTGAAAGCTGCAAGTGTGCTGTAACTGCCTATAAAGTGCAAAGAACAAGAATTTTCTTAGCTTTTAACAGTGTTTCAAATGTTTCAGAAAGCAAGCTAGAAATACTAGGTATAGACATAGATTAACAGCTACTGCTAACTCAGATCACATGAAGGGAACAATTTAGCCTTATGGTAACTTCAAAGCAGGATAAATAGCTATACCAGAAGAGAAAAAATGGCAACAAATATTCAGACCAGATACACATATTTTATGTTTTAAGAGACAGAAGTGTAAATATCTAAGATTAAAGTCATTTAAGAAAAATGAATATTAACTTGATAGCATTTCCTAAAATCTAAGAAAACGAAGCAGAGGCTGAATAATCTTGACAAGACCATCTGGAAATCAATCCATTGTTGTTATAGCTTTTTAAATATCCATGGCTAGATAAGCATAAGACATTTTTTACAGAAGCATGTCCCACTTCTCAGAATCCATCACACAATATTATATATATATATATTTTATATACACATAAGCACACAGATATGAATATAAAAATAATATATATAGGAGAGAGCTGCCTGAAGAACCCAGAGCAACACACAGGGTATGCACCAGAAGTGCAGCAGAAGAGAGTTCCTGTACTGAAATTCCTGAAAGAGATTTTGAAAGTCAGCAGGTAGCTGAGATTGCCTTCACAGTTTGATTCTGTTTCATCTACTCACTGAAATGACATGCTGCCATTTTGAAATTTTTGTATGTGATTTGTCATACATGATACAACCTGACTATAGTGTTCTCTGAATAAATGCTGTTTATGAAAAACATGGTGGCAGTCAACTGTGACCGAACTGAAAAGAACACCCCTGAAGAATGATCCTATCTTTTGTTTATAATTTTGTAGGAGAGCTATAAACAGAAATAACTTTAATGGACAATGTTTTTCTTAGTTCAAATGGATGTAAGATCAATATTCTCATTTTACGATGTATGAGTGAATCCTGTAGTCCTCATTCAACCTTTGTCCAAGGAAAAATTCTTACTGCTCTGAAGCTATACAGAATAACATCTGGAGCAGCTGTGGTAAGGAATTAGCCCTCTTCTTTGTTCCAATGTCATTACTGCCTAATTAAAGGAAGGAAGACATAATCTCTAATTTTCTTTTATAGAAGAAATAGATTATGAAGGATCATTTCAGCTGTTTCCTGGTCAGCCACTGAAATAAGTGACTTATTAACTGTTTCCACAAAATACACACTCATATAATAATGAGGACAAAGAAAGATTAAGCAAAGACTTGGAAGAGTGTCTACCTCAGCCTCCGCATGTTCACCTCACCTTTTCCACTATCTCATAGTCCATCTTGAAAGCCCAGAGCTGGAGCCTGGCGGAGAGTTCGCTGATGGAGGAGAGGGTGAGAAGGAACTGCTCAGCGCTGCCCAGGGGGACATCAGGGTTTGCCAGCTGTGCCTCCTGGATCTTTTGCTTCTCCTCCTCAGTTGGGATCATGGTCAAAATTTTCTGTAAAGGGAAATAAAAAGCAATAGTCAGTTGGAGGGGCTGAGATGCATGTAAGGGCTGGGCATGGGGGTGCATCAGTAGCAAGGACACCAGCAGCAACAAGCTTCATTTTGACTTCACCCAAGCTTGTTTGATGACAAAGTGAACTTTTTTTAAGGAGCAAAATTTTGTGGCCTGTGATTTACAGCAGGTCAGTCTAGATACTAAGGTCTCATCTAGCCTCCACGTCTATGCGTGTTCCAGTGCACCTGTAGGTATAAACAAAAAACTTGAGGACCTATTACAGCTGGAGAAAGGTTTCTTACAGCACAACTTGACAATCAGCACTAAGCGAAGTGGCACACTGTGCTTTTTGGAAGGAAGCCTGGAGAAGGAGAAAAGGCTCGTTCTCAGAGTACATGGGATGGATTAGATACCACTGTGTGGCACAACAGGAACTCCCGTCCCTTGCTGTTCTCACCATTTACTGTTTTTCATTTAGATTGTTTTGACTTTTATGAAACATGGAAACCATTGCAACATACTAGGGCATTCCTAAAAATGTCACCCAAAGTGAAGACAGCTTCCCAGGGAACACTCGTTGAATACACAGTTATGAACTGCATAACATACAGTCTTTTTCTCTTTTGATCCAAAAAGTCCAAAATATTGATGAAAAACGATCTCAGTATTTTCAGTTTCTGCTGCCACCATGGCTCAAAACATTTATATTTTCCCTTTAATTCTTGGATTTTACATGCTTGTTTACATGTGGCAGCTTTCCTTCCCAAAGGTATTGTTTCTTAGATTTTAACATAATGAATGCATTTTAAAATGAAAAAGAAAAGCAAAACTACATAAAGGCATCAGATAAGTTGAAGTCTTTGCCCTGTTGATCAATGCCTCATTAAAACAAATCAGTAGATTTTCAGCACAACTTATGTTTATTCATCTGAGGAATGACATGTTTTTGCTGTAGCTTTCTATAATGATAAGGGCTGTTTTGGAGGTAAGGAGAACAAAATAAAAATACAGCCAAAGAGCTGTAAGACCTGCCAATCCAAACTACAGACTTGTTCCAGCAGTGGAGATAGCCAATTTATCAAAGTAGCACAATTGCCCCAATTGGTACCGGCATTCCAGTACCAATTCTAGCAGCAATACTGGTATTCCAGTACCAATAATTCATCTAGCTCCTTGTACAGTGCTGCAGCTAAGTGTGGAGAACTAGGGACTTTTCCTGGTCAAACCGGCAAAGAACAAGAGTTAAGGAAGCAAGTAATGTTAACAAGGAATAAGCAAACAATGTTCAATCCGTTGAACTTGGACTTATTTAATTTCAGCCACAGCATTCATATAGCTGACCATCTTCTTACACAGACTTGCACAAACACAAATAGAGAAGCAGTTCTTCCTGTTAATGTTGGTCAGAACACTGCCTTTCAGTTCAAAAGAAGAAAAAAATTCTCCTTGCTTGAACACTGCAATAAGTTACCGTTGCTCTCACCTATAGCTAAGGGAAACAGCGAGAGTTAAAAGTCTGTGAGCATCTACTGTAATAAGGAAAAAAATAATCTTTTGATCCATTCCTATCCTAAGGAAAATAGAAGAGGAGGAATATCTCTCAGTACACTTTTATTTCCCTTGTCAATGTCTATTTAGAAAATGTTCAGTTCAGATTGATAGCATTTGTGTATTCATTTTGAGATATGCTATCTATCCATCTACAGATGCTGAAATCTGTAACTGAAGTGACACCTAACATCAAACTAGAGATTTTAAGTAGCTGCTTCAAGGCACTTCTCAGTGCTCAAACAGTAACCACCTAAAAGGTTCAGAAAAGAGAGACCGAGCCTGAAACCCAGAAGAGTTTTTTCAAAGAGAACCTCTGAAGAAGTCAGGCCTCCTAGTTCTTCCTTCTCTCTAAAACAATGACAAGAAGCCAACACCCCTCGAAGTGAGCCAGAGCAGCTTGCAAATGGGATCATATGAACATCCATACATGGTGAGTTGAGCAGTAGCCATGTGATGGATGTAAAAATGCTTCTGATGCATTTTTGAAGGCTAACACTTCAGCAGTATTTTCAATTGCCTCCTACAAATAACTAGGGCTTCTGGCAGCTACCCAGGGATCCCACAACTATTTTGTGGTGGTGCAGGGCCTATACTCCAGAGATTTTGCACTGCTTTCGGGCATTTTAAAGAGGGCAATGAAACAGTAAGCTCTATTACCAAAGGGACTCTCCTCCTCCTTGAGCTTTATGTAAACACCACAAGCCAGATGGATCTGACAAAAAGTATTCGAGTCCAAGTACTGCAAGTCTGCTCTGCTGCGCACTGTAGTATGTGAAAAAGGGAATGCCAAGCAAAAGAGCCTGTGGATGTGGTGCCAGCTGTCAAGCATCACCCCTGCTGCTGAAAGTGCTGCCTCGATGGAATCAGAACTGCTGTCGATGTGCTGGCAGGTCTCACCCCAGCCACAGAGCAACTGCCCCCATAACAACTATTTACTCACCAGAGCTTTGAGTTTGCTCAGGCAAATAATTCTTATCCTGCTGGTCATCATCCTTAGTGTGCTCCTGAGCAAGCAGTAGAATGCTCTTATCCTCTATTTCCACTCTATGACTAACTTGAACCATTTGTTCAGTGCTGAAAACTGTTGAGTACACCATCTGCCAATTTATTATTACTATTTTGATTTTTTTTTTAACAACACTGACAGTAAAAGCATAAAAACACAGCAAGGCAGAAGGTTACTGGCACCTGATATGACCATTAAATCATAAATAGCTTTGAATTTAATGATTAGTTCAGAAAACTCTCTCCAGTGTAGCATTCCTCAAGCAGATTAAAAGAAGATTGGTTACTGGTGAGCCCCATGTCCATATCTTCTCATAATGTGACACAAAGATGTGTCAGACACTTATTTAATCTCTGGGCACTCTCACACAATTACTTGGGCCAGAGACTAAAATTCTGAGAAAAAGTGCAAAAATCTTTTAATGGAGAAAAAAAATAAAAAAACTGGTGAGCTCATTTACATGAGATTATCAATCTTAACTGTTTTGATCCTTGAACTTTTGGTGAATGGATCAAACTGGTTATTTCCTGGACTCTGCCATCCTGATGTATGATTTCCAAAAATTTTTCAGAGGAATGCCTTACAGGGCTCACAGGGTGAAGCTCATAGGAGACTCAGGCCGTCCCTCAGGCATTCAGGAAGAGCTGGGCACCTTGGAGGGGGGTTCACAGCAGTAACTGCCTAAAATGACCAGCAAGACAGACTCCCAGTTTGCTTGAAGGCATAAGAAATGGGATGCTAGGAAGTACCTAACCAGAGACTGTTAGTAGCCTGGAGCCCCTCTGGAAATTAGGTGCTTAAGTTATCTCTTCCAAGAGATAAGGGGACTTCTCAGTGGTGATGAGGTTGCAAGGGTGGCTCAGCTCTCACGTTTGATTTCAGTTGATTTTATTGGGCAAACAGGAGCCTTAAAAATCTAGGATACTGAATATCCAGTTGGTTTTGGGTCCTAAGCTTTCTGTGGCGAAAGGTCCACACGTTCATAAGCTACATCATCAAATACACATTAATGGATGGTTCATCTAATATTTGACAAGCCTCAGCAGAAGATTCAGATCCAAAAAGGCTCTCACAATTCAGCTTTTCAGACACCTATTCCTGAGACCCATCAGTAGTTTGCATTATTTGCAGAAGAAACCCATTACCTGCAGAAAATATGAAAGGATATACATACAAAAGAGTAGAATAGAATATCTAAAAGAATATGAAGCTCAGGATTTCATGGTAAGTGAGGCTGGGTGTGCTAATCTTATCTGAGCTTTTCAAAAAATGATCTAATTCTGAAAAGAGACTCTATTTAAAATGCTTTTTAATGGTATCTATAAATCAGAAGCTGACAGCCGTGGCTTCAGATTGCTCCACTTCTTCAGCTCTCTACTGAAAATACATCAGCATGCAAGTGCTGTTCACAGAAACCATAGAAAACGTTTTTGTTTTCTGTAAGGAGTGAAAGGGTAGCTTTTTCCCTATTAAATAAAGTCTGAAACTTGTTAGGGCAGTGATACACTAACTGTGAAAGTACAGCCAGCAAAGCATTATTGAGTCAACTCTCTGTGTTGTCCAGGCTTGTGAAAAAAGGTGTTCTTTCAGGTCAGCTAGCATAATTTGAAACGCCCCATCAGACTTTTACAAAGCATTAACTAACCAAATTGGAAACTGCAAATGCCAACACACTGTGGTGAAAAGTATCAGAACAAATTTAAATACCTTGATCATTTCTGAAAATGAATTTTGTTGTTGTTGTTTATAAATGTCACTGTCTGCCTTTCTAACAGCAGGCTCTCATTTCTTATCCCTTTTTACATCTCAGAGCTACCTAACCACTCCGAACACATGGCTTTGAAAGTACTTAACTACTTGGGTATTAAGAGCCTGGCATATCTGGGCAGCTTTTTTATTTCAAATAGTTTTACTAAAAGCTATACCTACCAAAGCAATACACCATTACGCAGCAACACAAAGCTACCTTTTAAAGCACAAGACACACCACCTTCACTTCCTCACAGCATTGCTCCAGTTTTACTCAGCTAAATTAATTAAACTCTTTGGTATAATTTGATTTTGATCCTTGTTCCCTTCCTGAGTAGCATTCTGTGGTAGGACCTACTCATTTCCTTTGCTGGAGATAAAGCAGGAAGGACTGGTCTGGTGGACTATTCATGCAGTTGCTGGTGAAACACTTCATTAAAATTACACACCAGGATTTTAAGCTCGCCTTTTTGCTTAACTCAGAGAGAGCCCTCGTCCATGCTAAGCAGGAAGGTCTTTGTTCTGCAGCAGAGCTCCAAGTTGTTTGAACACTATGAATGCCAAGCTTTCAAAGAAAGGAAAACACAACCACTTTGGCAAATGTAAGGTGGCAAAAAAATTTTAGTTGGTTTGACACACAGTGCTTGCAGACACACATTGTGCCTTCCTGTGAAAATGTGTTTCTAGCAGTGCCTGCTCTGCATACTAAACTGACTTCATCTGCCTTTCTAAGAGCGTGCCCCCATTCTTACAGGTACCAAACTCCTTCAAACACCTGGACAAAAAACCCGCAACATACTTAGGTATAGAGGGTCATAAAATACATGGAGAGTTTTGTTCTCCTTAGTTTAATTTTTTAAGTTAAAAAGTAAAGTATGCATTACTAACAACAGTTAAACACCACAAACAAAGCAGCATTCAGCAGAATGTAGGACAGTAGCCTAAGATTTCCTGGGCTATGATCTTTATGATGAGCTAAGCTATTACACACTAGTAGCCTGCATCCCACTGCCTCACTGCCCAGCAGTTGTTAGTGCTACTGTCAGCACTGCTTTAGTCCTCTGTTCTTAAAGGGATTGCTAAGATCACTTCTAAGATACTATTTAACTTGAACTCATGGACCAAGATGCCAAACTGAAGTCACACACATGCTATCATGACAGCTATGATGCTCCTCAGTGAAGGTGCAGAACTCACAGCCAAGGCAAAGGAAGGCTTAGGTATCTATACTCTGTTGGTGCCCTCCTCCTTGTTGGATCCCCTAAATGCTGAAGATGATCCTAATCTTCAGCTTTTCTGAATTTTTATCACTGCATGCAATATTCTCAACACAGCACATCACATCTCGTCCCCTGCACTCCTTACATCTATCTCTTCTGCTTACTAGCCATAACATCTCTTCTAGATGATATCTATGCCTATCTTATATGATATCACAGTGGGTACTCAAAATTACTCAAAAGTATCTCCCACAATGCAGTTTTTAAAATAAATAGTTAATGTTACTTTTTCCATACTGGTCATACTCATGCAACCCACAGATTAACTGTAAAGGATACTCTATACCAACCAATTTGCTTTATTCTCTGCAATTTTTGTATAAATGAAGCTGACATTTACACCATTATCGATTGATTCATTCCTCATAACTATAATTACTTTGTAGGATTTAGGAATAGTATTGAACCAAAAACCTTTCTAAAAATTTAGACTGAGAAGAGAGCCTCTGTTCCTCTCAAGCTAACTCTAAGGCTAAAGACAATGAAGATATGAATATAGAGGAGAAGAGAAAGGGAACAAAGTCTATCTACATTGTAGGTCAAAGGGGGAGTACAGAAAACTGATTAAGGGCTCTGCTGAAAACAGCAGGACTCAAGATGATGAAATTCTATGCCTCTTCTTGTACCTCTTGACCAACTCTGTATAGCTCAGTCCAGCCCTCTGTCTTGCTAAATGTCTCTCTGACTATGTAATGATGCGCAATAAGAAAAATCTGCAAACTTAGAACTGGAGAAGGAAACCTGAGTGCATGTTTTTACTCGACAAGCAGCAAATAAACATGGACCTACACATTTAGAAAAAAAATATTTTTTTTCTCCATGAACATCATCCCTTCCGACTAATGAAGGCTTCATCTCTCAACATGGAAAGTACCTAGGCTCAGATCCATTTATCCTTTTCTCTTGATTTTAAATACCTGAAAAGTCACATCAGGCTTACTCACATCCTTTAGCTTCAAGCTGTGAACACTCAGAAATCCCATTTTCTTTAGCACTGGGCATGTGTATCAACAGTGTATCATTTCCTGGTTTCTGAATTCTTCCATTTGAAAGCTGCATGCATTTATTATATATATTTTAAATGAAATTATGGGTTTCTGGCAGCTAATGGAAAGGCCACCCAAATGAGGGTGTGGTGGTACCATGCACTTACAGCTGTGGACACCACAGGTGGTCAGCAGATGGGCCCAGCTACAAATGGTGGCACTGGAAGGGTGAGCTGTGCAGAGCAGCTGAACTTCTGTTGAGCACACCAGGGAAGGCGACAATTCAAAGGAGATGATACACTGAAGATAATGAAGATGTGTCCTTTATCAGCCCCTTTATGTTGGACTGCGTGAACACTGCCAGCAGCGCTCAGGTCTAACCGGTGGCCTGTGAGTTGGACTTGGCTGGAGTGGTGCTTCTCTCCTACCCTGGAAAACTCAGTACTTCACAATGCAGCGGTGGGACCATGGGGCTGGGTCATGGAGATGAGTAACTGGGCAGTAGGAAACTTGAGGTTACCACATTTGCCCCAAAGATGGCAATCTAACCAACTGGGCTGAAAAAGAGCAACCTTTGTTGATTCTTATTTTTAAGTCTAATTTGTCACCTTCACAATATCAGTAAAGAATGCATACAGCAAATAATATAGCTTTGGAAAGAAATTATATTCTAGTAGGGATTAATCAGGCCATGCCTTCTAGCTAGAACAATCTTTTGCCTTGGGTATTTATTTTGCATGTAACTGCTGGCAGCTCCATTTCCATTCTAGCCAGCTTTCCTCATTTTCTTCTGTAGTCAGCATAGTAAAGGTGGAAAAGGGGGAAATCATGAAACACAGAGCCAAACCACTGAAAGGTGACTATGAATCAATACAGGACCTATGCAATTCAACCACTGGTTGAGATTTGTAGTTGTGCAGATTACTCTTATTGGATAATATAGGCTTATTCAAAGAAAGATTTGAAATGAATACAAACACAATAAAAACAAAAACAACAAACAAACAAACAAACAAACAACAACAACAACAAAAAACAACCAAGGGAGCAGCAGGCTTCTTTTACATTTCATAGAAGAAAAGTATTTTGATTAAAAAAAAAAAAGGAGCTCATCTTGGATCTCGGTAAGAATATCTGCAAAGTCAAACATGTAATGGTAAAAATTACATCATCTGTAATCTTTATACCAACTGCTTTTCTTCAATCAACAGTAACACAGAAATGCTATTTTGAGCAGAACTAGTCACTGTATTTGTTTTCCATTAGATATACAATCTAGAATGACTACAACAGCTAGCTGGGCATGAACTTTAGTAAACTCTGTACCAGTTGCATCAGCTTTATAAAGTCACTGCCTATTCTTTGGTGCTTTATGAGTGCTCAGCATTAAATACATTTCCAACGTAAGCATGCAGAACTTGTCCTGTTTAGAATTTTAATAGTTTTAATAAACACAATAAGAAACTGAGCTTCAGAAGAATAGATAATACTCTGAAAATCTCAATAGGAATTAGCACCACTATTATTCAAGTTTGGATATAAACAAAGCAGAGAAATTCACATTTACTGAGCATTCCCAACCTCAGGTGGACACTACCTGCTTCTGAGTACACTGCATTGATTTAACAGGTTTCAGTAATGATACATCTCTTTTTCTCTCTTCCATAAAATATATGGCCTGTATCATAAGCAATATTGACTAAAATGAAACACTGAAAATGCAGACTTGAACATACTGACTACTCCTTACCTCTATTCCTTCCTTGTTTAAGGCATATTCGTCAAAGTTCAAAATAGCAGTCTTGATAGTCCGTGGAGGGGGTAACACAGTCAAGCCAATATTAATAGCATTGCTTCGTTTTGAGTCCAATACAATGATCTCCTGTCGCTTCCCATCTGCAGCAGTTTTCTTGATAAAGAAGAGAAGAACAGGGAAATTACTCCTCCAGTCTGTTTTTTAAAGAAAAATTCACTCACCGAAGTCACTCACCAAAGACTTCCCCTGTACAAGGGTACTGACGCTCAATGCTTATCTAATTCATTTACAGCCGTCAAAAAAAGCTGTCAGGTACTTTGCAAGGAGGACAAGCATAAAATACATGCATTACCACAAACCGTGGGAGTACTGAAGTATGGGCCAGGAGTCAGCCTGCAAAAGCCCAAGACTGTCCCTGTGGGCTGAGGCTCTCCCTGTCCCACAGGGGCTGCTGCTGGGATGCCTTTTGTTCTCTCGCCATGCTCTTCAAGAAGGCGCCTCTTGGGCAACCTAATGTCATATACAAGGCACCTGCAAGAGGACTCTGCTCCTCATATATGGGGGCATAGGGGAGGCAGAGACAGAAAGTGAGTGTACAGCAGAATCCAGCTTCAAATGTGATCTTCCCTCTCTCACCACACACGTGAACTTTGGAAACAAATTTTCTCTTTTCCCTCTTCCTTTTCCCTATGAGACATGAGCTGAGGGATGCTGTCAAACACAGGAGCATAGACAGCAGACCAGCGCACTGATGCAAGCAAGCACAAACATGCTTTCCTGTGTATAAACACGTGTTTCAGCACAGCACAGGGATGTGATCACGACCTCCCTGCAGAGCATGTTACCTGCATCATGGTTAGTGGCTCTGGCAGCAGCACAGAGGTACCTCAAAGGGGCAAAGACAGAAACCGTGAGAGCCCACACCACTGCTCAGAGCAGGGAACTGCCCGTGTTGGCTGCGGCAGCAGTGCCTCTTGCCTCTCTTGTGGGTCCGGGGAAGCTCAGGAGGAGACCCTACCGCCTGAGCCTCAGCCTGTGCTCAGCACTGCCTTTTAGTCTGTGCAGCTCTGTCCTGCCACTTCCTTTGGGTCTGCACCGCGTCCACCACTACCTCAGAAAATACCCTACTGCCAGATCTACCTGCTGCTTCTGTGTTGGAGAGCTGCCTAAACCAGTACGACTTTATCAAAGCACCTCTCGCTGTGTGTCAGCCCACCATGGGAATGCAGTTACCTGGTTATAAGGACACTTTTCTCCGGCTGAGGTCTCTGCCTGCACAGGACCAGGTGTAGCAGCCAGCCCCAGCAGGCACCACACCACATTAGTTCAACATGCCAAGACGATCAATGTGGCATGGGGCAACTTCTGTGTGCTGACAAGGCTGAAGGCAAGGGCAGTGTAGAGGAGCTGGGGACTACCTCATGTGCATGATGGGTGAAAGTAATGAGTTGTTGGTGGTGGGTTTTAAATCAAAAAGAATGAAAACTTTCAGAATAAACAGGATAGATTTTATGAGAACAAAGGTGATGTTTATTTTCCGTTTTATTATGTCAGAACTGCCCTTCTGTTAACACCTTAAAAGCATCTCTGAACCCTTCTTGAACCTTCCATTTTTTTGAGTGAGAGAGACCTCTTTCTATGGAGAAGCTAACTGAAGGAGTTGAGATAGAGCTTCTCCTTTAAAGCAGTCATTTTCACTTCCCGGGCCATTAATCGCTTTTTCAGGACCACAGTTAGTGGCCAGGACCACATAAAAACAAGCGGGGTTCAGCAGAGCCTGCTTCCTCTCGAGTCTGTATTGCACGCAGCCTTCTTTACACCACTGCCTCTGCCTCGTACTTTGCAGCTGAGGATAACGCCGCTCTGAGCAGCTTATGCAGAAGGGAAAAGGCTCAGAGAAAGGAGTTAAATTTAGGCTTCCCACATGCGGTATGGGTAAGTAAGCCTCAGATCTGCAGCTCTGTTTTTAGGTTCCTAAGTTTGACAAGAGAGACATATTCATTTGAGGGACATCTGATGCTAACCGCTGGGACGACCGCGATTACACCAGTGCTCTCTCCTCAGCAGTGGGTTATGAAAGACAGATGAGCTGTGCTGGGGACATGAGCATGGAGGCATTTGCCAGAGCTATAGCTGCACGTCAAGTATAAAACAGTGGCAAAAGAAATTTTGAATTTCTTAGGTTAGAAAGAAATCCTTTCTGAATGAACAAAAGGATGAAGAGAAAAGATTTTACTCCTTTGAACCTTATTACCCCACCACTAGGAAAATAATTCCTTTTTGCCTGCAATGAAACTGCACAGGTGTAAGTGCCTGACTACTAACATGAGCTACAGCTACTAATTTCTGTTATAATATTAGGTGACTTCGGACTGTCTTACTAGTTCATTAACAGAGAATTACTTCAAATAGGTGAAGGAACTGGGGCACTTAATGTGACAATATGTAGCCCTGAACTATCGTATTATTAAATATAAATCAGGTAATATAATTTGTGGGAAATAATCTTTTCTATGATGTATCAAGAACTACAGTGAGTTTACACTTCTACAAGAGCTAACTGGCCAGATGCTGTTGCCTTCACTGAAGGCTGGGTTATTCAGAAACACCAGCGGACCCACAGAAGGTGACCTGTGGTTTGGTGAGCACGTAGTCTAAAATACACCTCTTTGATTTAACTAAGCAAACAGAAGAATTTAAATCACTTTTTCAGTGGTCACGGAAACAAGTAATTATATATGAGCATCAAGCTAGAAATATCTCCCCTCTATTTAAATTGCAGAACAATCTGCATCTGTAGTACAGAAAAACCTGGGATATCCCTTAATAGTGAGATGGCAATTTTTGGTTTCTATCTAAATTAGCAAGGATTTAGCACTGGGAATTGGAATCATTTTGTCCAGGATACAAACTTATAATCTTTTACAGAAATTTCATTCCACATTCATGACTTGCCTTAGCATTTATTCACATTGCAAGAAACATTTTCATGAGGAATATGTGTCTAGGCACACATGTACACGTGTTTGTGAAAACACATTCCTTAATTTTTCACTCCTGCTAGTTTTTATGTCTGTGGGCACATGATGGATGACTCCGTCCCACCGGGCACAGATGAATCAGCAAAACAATACTCTCAAAGACATGCAGAACCAAGCGGGTAGCAGAAGGGTTGAACAATAACTTTTGATTCAGTAGTGCATACGTGTTTTCATTTCTCTTCACAGAAAAATAAACACTTTGAAGCACTTCACCAAAATACCTGGTTTTGTTTGGCAGAGTGACAAAGAAAGAAATTTTAGACTGGCTTTCAGGGGGTACCTGATCACTTTTTCTATTCACTAACAAAATGTCATGGTCCTGTAAACCAGAAAATAAGCATTCTGCAACAAAAGGTGCTCCACCAACTATAATCCATGTGCACACTGCCCAGCGTGGCATAAACTTTCCTAAAATCAAGATCCACCCTCTACCTTGAACTACCCTATTATATCCTACAATTTAAAATCCACTTTATTTTATTGCAGCCTATTGCGTTTAATGAAAAACTTCTCATGAGCCAGGAAGTAGCTGTTTATAGCTGTGTTGTGGAAATCACAGTGAAGGATTAGAAACTGGAGTAAAATTGGTTACAGCTGTATGAAAGAGTTTATGCACAAGATAGAGCCAACCCCCCCAACACACATACCCTGGCTTCGCTTTTCCCCTCCTCCTTCTGGACTATTCCATGCACCTGCTTGCATCTAATGCTATGAAATCTAGAGGTCTGACTTTTGATTTGTTGCTCCGTGCTCTTTTTTCAGCTGAGCCAACTGAGCTGTGAGTCAGACTTTACGAAATTATAGAATAAACCTGTTTTGGATTGCAGCCATTGGACATGAGAAACTAGACACAACGGGGAATGTACTCCCTGGAAATAAACCAAGCAGTCTGGAAAAAGCGAGAGCTATCCTAATTTGAGTGCAATCTTCATACCAAACCTCAAGTCCTCTACAGATTCAGTGGTCTGCTTAATTATTCCCACTCTCACTTGATCTAAGGACCATCTCCTACCCGGTAACATTTGCTGGTACTCACCAAAAACACACAGGAGTCTCAGAAGCCCGTGTGGGCTTCCACTAGGATAATTCTCAATCATCATTGTCTTCTATACTGAGACAATGATACTTCTATGTCTGTGTTACGGGACGAGGTAGAAAGCATGCCAAAAGTATAATGTCTCATGCAGAGAGCAGTATTAGTCTCCAAGAGGAAAGCAGTCACCTAAATCATTCCTCAGACTTGCACTAATTTCAAAGAAACCTGCTCACTCATCTTTCAGCCAGAAGCCAAAAGCTATGCCAAAGCATCAGGCAGCCCAGGAAGGTTTGGGAAGCAAGCGTGAGGCGGTGAAAATGGCCAAAGGTAGTTTGGGAATGTGTGTGATAAGTGACTGGAAAAGTAAACAAGTCAACATCCCAGCAATTTGACATTCTATCAGAATTTCAGGTGAGAATAAAATATTAAGAATTGGCCAGACTGATTCCTTACAATATTGGCATTCAGCACAAAGCTGAAGTTTGGAAATGGCAACTATGTCATAATTCCACATTCAATTCAAGGAATTAAATGCTTCACAGATCTAAGAAAACATTCTCATTCCTTCCATCTATGAACCATCTGGGGCAGATTTGTATTTACAGGGAGAGAGATGAGGAGTAACATGCCACAATGTCACCAACATTCCTTCCTCACCAGAAAAGGAATTAGAAAAAGAAATTAATCCCAAATCTGCCAAATGAACTATCACCTGAATGTGTTTTTAAAGCTACTACTCCACACGTTTCAGAGCTATGTGCATCATATGTCTGAAAGATGTTTTTGCATCACAAAAAAATCAGTTCATACCAGTGATATGTAGGATGTAGGCGAGTCATGTATTTGTGTACCTATTGTTTGGTAGGTACTTAATGGGGTGTTCGATTGTTCAAACTGTCGTGTTTCTACTTGGCCAAGAAGATGAAGAATGACCATTAGAAAATTTTGAGTTAGTAACCCAGACAAGAGACATGGAGAACTTTTACCATGAGACATCCAGTCTCCCCAGATTAAGAGAAACCAGTAATACTTATGACACAACACGTATCTTCTGTCAGCCGAAGAGAAGTAAAACATTCAAGATACCGATTGTTTTTATGTCACTATAAAACATACAAGCAATTTATTTATTTCTTTTAAAGAAGAGAGATGGGCATCTTTTACCAGCATTTTAACTGGAAAAGAAAGTTGTTTCCCTGACACCAATTATTCTGCTTAGAAGAAAGAGAGTTTATGTAGCCATGAAAAACAAACGTTTCAGCTAATAACTTTTTTAATGCTACTTCAAATTCCTACTAAGGGTACATAAAAGAGACTTTACTTTGTTGTAGAGTCCAATGTTAAACAGCCATGACACCAGCCTTTATGAATTTATTTCATAACAATGCTCCTAGGGAACAGTAGATCCTAGCTACAGAGGTATTTCCTGTGCCAGCTTTTATCCTAAATTTTGGGTAGCCCCATTGTCCAAATCAAGGGTTTAAAATATGCCTGTTGAACAGTGTTAAAAAAAAAAAATCCCTCCCAAAAATCCTGCAGAGTTTAACTGCAGTTGAACTTAGTACAGCTGATAAATCAATCCTGTGCAATAAAGTACACGTGTAGGCATTTTGCAGCAGATCTAGGTTGATATTCTAACCTTTCTACATTATGATTAGGAAAATATTACCAAGTGAAGAACTTTCAAATACACAGATATGAATCATCATGCTCTGACCTTTGCATAAATGTAACAGAAAATATTTCATATTTCAATACCTGGTTTGGCACTCAAGTGTGAACGTGCTAATGTAAAATTTGTTGTTATTCCTCACCTGAAGTGATATCCCCAAACCTGAGAAAACAGGGTAGGCTTGGCACAGACACCCCCCTAGGCTCATTTCCTAGTTTCAGATTATGGAATATCTTCTCTCATAGGCCAAGCTAGAAACGCATCCAGTAATTTCCACTGTTTTCATATAAACAGTATAAATCATTTAGATCTAAGTCAAAATGAATACCAATACAATAGCAAAATAATAGCGAGCTGAAAACGAGCTGTACCTTTGTGACAGGCAGTTCCTTGGATTTGGACTCAAAGAGATGCTCCAGTTTGGAAGTGTCCACCTTAATGGGTTCCAGTTTCGACCACAGGAATTCTCTGCAGCGTTTGTTGTTTTTACACTGCCACTCAAATGGCCGTACCTCGTTCCAAAACAGACGGATGGTTTTCTTCTTCTTTATAAATGCTGGCTGACCCCTAGAAACCTGGGGTGACCCTAAACCCTGAGGAGTGCTGAACAGCGGAGGGGGAGCCAATAAATTAGCAGAGGGTGGAGGTGGAGGTGGACATCCAAACAGTGGGGGAGGTGGCGGAGGAGGCAAACCCAGAAAAGAAGGTGGAGGTGGAGGAGGGGGAACAAGGGAGTCCCCAGGACCCATATCCATGTCCAACACATCTACATCATCCTCCTCCCCCAAGTCTGTAAAATCCATGTCTTTGATTTTAAGTTCTCTAGGATTAGCCATGAGCTGATCCCAGATGTAGTCAGATTCCTTCTTTGGCTGTGCTGGTGTTTTCTCAGGGACCTGTTCACTGATTTCATCTTCAGGCAAGGCTGTCCCCTTGGCCAGCTCACCACTGTTGAATTTTTCCGCAAAGGCTTTCACGCTGCCTTGGTTGTCCAGGTTTCCAATCTCCATCTTTTTGACACTTTCATCTTTGGCCTGCTTCGTGGCCTGAAGGATAGAGATCCTACTGGCTAGACTAGTGAGTGACTCCTCGCTTTCCTCCGTCTCCTTCTTTTCCTCCTTCGCCTCCAGCTCCTTCTCCTCTTCATCCTTGGGCTTTTTGTTATGCGCATACAACATGTCCAGCATAAACCGCTTGTTGTTGAGGATGTTGCTGCACTGCTCATTCACACCAGCATCCTGGATGGTCTGTGACCATGGACCTGCAATCACACACGCACAGATGGGAACAGTCAAGGGCAGGGAGCCAGAGCACCGAGAACACTTTCCACCGCACCAGAAATCTTTCTGGGGATGCATGCACAACTAGCCAGAAACTGGGCAAGCAACAGTTTTGAAAATTTTGAAACAAGTGACAGCGCTGAAATATGTCCCAAATACTTCTCAAAGAAGGAATGGGGGCAGAAAACAATCAATTTAGCTCAGGAGGGACTACATTACTGTCGGGATTTCAAGATTTAGGGTTCTAAAATCTATCAGATTTCACTTCGTACATTCTATCCCAGCTCATTTTACACAATCCATAAATGCTCAGAACTTTTTGCAATCCGAAATGGGGCTTAGGTATCGTGACAACGGAGCAATATAGGTTCCTGTCCTACTTTTGACCAGGCCATAAACTGGAAGTCCCCCAGGAAAACTTCCTTATGAAAACAATTTTCTCTGCCTGACTTCAAGGTCAACAAGTAACTGCTTCCTCCCCCTCTGCCTCTATCTCACCTCCTCCCTCTCAGCTGGCTAGGGGAGGACAGCTTTCACACCCGGCTCTACTTTGGACCTCCCTGCTGGGCACCTGGGCTGCCTGCACCACATGGGCTACTCGAACCACAGAGCAGATTGCATACCCAGGGTACAGCTCTCAGGGCAACTCAGTGAGTGTAACCATAAGCAAGACCTATCACGTTACCTGTAGGAATACGAGCACCTAACTAAAAGTCTTTAAGTGATTTCTGTAAATGCTGCTCCTCAGCCACTGTTATCCTTCCCCTAGCATGTGGCGGGATTGAAAACCTAATGGTCTTCTTCCCACATCACAGCCATTTAACATGTCACTGTAATGAAGCTTTATGTTTCTGACCACTACTCTTTTAAATTAAAATCTGCAGAATAATGTGTTTGAGACAGCACCATAAATAACAAACCACAACAGTCAATTTATAAAAATAAATGATGCAAGAATCTCTTAAACTACATTTTCCTGAATATAATACTGCTAGCCAATGTGGATAATGTGTCAAAAAATATGGTGCTTCTTTTCCCAATGGGCATCAGATGAAGTGATCAAATACGGACAAATATCATTCTTCACACTTAGTGTATCTTCTTTATGGGATTCTTTCTGTTCCCCATAGTCTTTACACATTTTATTAATATATTTTTATAAATTCTACTTAAACTTTTTATTTTGATTGCTAGCCTGCCTTCCATTTGGTAAGTTGTGGTGAAAGATTTTGTTTTATACTTTTCAGTTGCCTTTTCACTTAAACTTCTGTTTCATTTTTGTTTCTCCCCTTATGCTCCTGACTTTTCAATACTCGAGAGTTTCAAATATCTTTATTAGTTTCGTTTATCAGCTGAGTTGCTTTTTTACCATGACAGCTACGCTGTGCTCTGAGGTGTCTCCTTGGTGAGCTCCACAGTCAGAGCCCTGCAGCAACACCACCCCCACCCATTTTAGAATAAGAACACGGGAAAATGTAGGACAGATCTCACAACACAAAGCATATGGACAGAAGTGATTTTAAAAATGAATCCAGAGGTTTAACTCCAGACAAAATAAAGACTTTTTGTCAGCAATGGATGCAACCTCTAAAACTGTTTCCTCCTACTTTCCTGTAGGAGGCTTCTTTACCTCCCTTACTGATTTATTTTTCCTCGGTCTTTCTCCATGGGAATTGCTTTCTCACCAAATCATTTTTAGCTGAGGTTTGTCCCTGAGATAGTTTCCCTAGGTAACATGATCTCTGTCTCCACACTATAGATTTTATCCAATTAGTCCCAACCTTCCTTAGTCCCAGCCTTCTCCTTCCAGCCTCTCCTTCACAGATGTACAAGATTGTCCCCAGGATCTTTTCTGCCAATCCCACGAGCTATCCGCTCCCAGTTTTCACCAGCTGGGATCCTCCAGGATTTCATCTCTTTGCAATACTCCTCACCAAAATCTCTCCAGACAAAATCTCTAATTTGGGGTCCCTAAGTCTGCCTCCACTTCCCCTGATCAAAGGTTATTGCTGTGAATACCACTCTTGCTACCTCAGTGCCCTCTTCTGTCCCCCTCTCCACAGAGATAAAGCTGTGAAATGCTATCAGAGAAACAAGAACTGTAGGAAGCCAAGTTTGGCAGCATGGCTGACAAAGGAGCCAGGACCAAAGGCTTTATTCCTTAAGGCATCTGGGCAGAACCAATAGGCCACCTCATGAATGGCAAAATGTTTGCTGGGAATCTGAGAACTGCTGGGAAGAAGTGTTCTCCTTTGCTTTCTGAATCTCCTCATCTACTAGAGTGCAAATGACTCACTACAAGAGACCCCCTACGTGGCACAACCTAGTAAATCTTTGGCCTACTGGCCTACTGGTAACACGTCAATTTTAGGATGCTGATTTTTCAATAACTAGGGTATATTTCTTAGCTTTTAACACAAAAAGTACATAAGCACTTATTTAGAGTGAAAGCATCAGGATGTAACAAACAATATTAGGAGGAAAAATTGTAACTTTTATTTGCACTTGGATGATCTAGGACTACGCCACAGTGCAATAATATCACTCAACTATCACATCCACCCTGCCTTTCCTACATATGTACCCCTCTATGTTCTTTAAGGGTACCACAGCATTTTAAGTGCCTCATTTTAAGTTAATCTGGGAACTGGTTGAAAAGGAGATCACTCTCAAATTTAGAATGAAATTAACTTAATGCTTCTCAGAAAAAAGTGATATGGTTAAACATGAACAATACAACATGACAGTTCATCTCTGTGGAGTAATCCTTGTGATTCAGTCATCCCTTCATTCCTTCCTTCAGGAAAGAGAAAGACTGTTTCACACTGCACAGCAATTTTTGTTTTCCTATCTAGAATTTAGAGAGCTTAGGATAATGCATTCCACTGTTCAGCCCTAAAAAGACTTGGAAGCAAAATGCCCTAATTACATTACATTCCTTTAGATCTCTACCTAAATAAATAAATAATAATAATAAAAATCAAGGGTCAAAATCTGCCTTTTTACTCCCTGCCTCGACTGAATGACTAGCTCTGGTCGTAATTACCTCTCCATGCAGAAAATTGGTTGTCGTTTTCCAGGCTGGACTACACTTTACAGGTGCCTGGTGGCATGTTTAACCAGAACCGTTGGTCAGAACAGAGTTGTGGAATACACATTCCAGAGAATGTATATTTCATGTGCTCCACAGGAGCTAAGGATGGTCACAGCCTAAGCCTATACACAGCAGCTCCTACATATATATCTCTGTTTTCTGAAGCCTAAGGCAGGAAAACTGGAAGGAAGGAACAAACATCCTATTCCTCATTTGTTTTCTTATTGAATTAAAAGCTAATGGCATGGAAAAACTTGTTTTGAATCTCATGAAAATTCGCATCAGCAGGGCCTCTCATATCATTGTTTCATGTGTAGAAAAGGCAAATCAATTCTCTGGGAGCTAGAGATGCAAGTCACCGCAACACAATGATTCAATGGTTACTACTTTAAACGTAAGGAAGAAAATGGTCTGGAGTTGAAGAAAACCTCACTTCATCAAGGCCTTGCTGTCCTTCAAACACAGAAACCCCATCAAAGTCTGTGGATTTCCAAACAGGGAATAGATGGGGATTTGGACACAGAGAAGGAAGTCTTAGATAGGCAGAAGAGGGTTTGTTTGCTTATTAACAAAACAATAGAGCTGCTAATTTAACATTTGTTTCCATCAGAAAGCCTTCATTATTGAAAAAACTTCACTTTACCAGTTTCATTGTCACTGGTTAACTTGTCCTCTCTCTCTTCCCTCTCTAAAGTGCTGCTTGCTGAGGATATGCTGGATGCAGAGCAGTTGTCTTTTTCATTCACTTCCTCATTCTGCCTCTCTTTTTCACTGAGTATTGCACTTTCTTCTGGCTCTCTTTCTGGTCCTTGCTCCACCTCACTCTCTGGTCCCACCTCTGCAGCCTCTATTTCCTTGGGTGTCTCCGTTCCCTGCTCGGGCTCTGCCTCAGCCTCCTGCTCTGCTTCTGCTTCTGGTTCTGTCTCTGTCTCTGGTTCGGGTTCACTGGCACTCACTGGTGGAGAGAACAACGGGAGAAAGAGATGCACTTAACAGAGGAGTCGTGTCAGGCTCACCCATCAGAGAGCGATCTGAAAATTGTACAAGTGCCTTATGGAAAGAAAATAAAAAGCAAGTCCATGGCATGCTTAACATTATGAGCAACAGATTGATGAATGTTGTGTGACGACAGCATTGCACATGAGAGTGGCCTGGCAATTCCCCTCGCTTACTGTCTGGAGCCAATCCACTGTTTTTATACATACTTCCACAGCTGGAGTGTTGGACTCGCATAAGGATTTGAACCAGCAGAAAATGGGCATCCCACCTGAGTATGACATTGGAAACTCAGTGCCTAGACAGAGCCAGGAAGGAAGAGATCTTTTAAAAAGCAAAAAGGAGGGAGATTGTGGCTTTTGGTTGAATTTTCTTTGGTTTCTGGAGGAATTCTTTTTTCACCTGATGAGGAACACTTCAACAGAACAAAATACAAATATTAGTTTTATTAACACAGTGAAATGGCACAGTCTGGAAATGGCACTGTCACACATCTGGCTGATGAAAAACATATGTTTTTTCATGCACATTTACTTCAGAATAGCCACATCAAAACAGAATAAACTTTCCAACTGCTTGGCGTATAGCACAAATTTAGTTTCCAATGCGTTGGCATATGTCATATATTGAGATTTTTTTTTTATCAGTTGGCAACATGGCAAACACTGTTGTTGATGGTATACTTGGTTTCTTCTTCCCTGCTTTATCATAGACAGTGAAATTCATTCATTTTTTTATTTTTTCATTTTTTTTAGCTAAAACATCAGATTTTCACATGCAAATGTTCTCTGCATGCTGCAAATAAACTGAAGAGCATCCACACATATTCACATCAAGCAGCTCACAGTTTTCTGAAAATTGAAATAGCCATGCAAGAGTGACGAAAATAGGCATGCGTGTTAGTTCTGCATACTCCCCAGATTACCTTTGCACTAAATCTTGTGTCAGGTGGCTCAACTACAACAACCAAGTCATACTTGTTTTTTCCCTCTATTAACTACTTTCCATTACAGTGTTGCAAAATAGGCTTCTGGACTTGTCATGATCTTTGGATCACATGATGTACAATGAGACTTCCTTCAAGAACTAAGTGAATCTTTGAAGGAAAAAAAAGCATCACACTGGAATGCAACCCAAACATGTCAGTCCTCTAGGGAGCAGGTAAATAGATTTATCCCAGGAAAGTATAAGCCAAAATAAAGTCACAATGTTTTCTTAAGACTGCTTCACATTGTGTGGCTATTCTTTTTTCTGAGACACCCACTCAAAGAATGGTGATTATCAACAATGCCTGTGTTTTATCCATACAATAACACACATGTTTTTAGACTAGCTTTCAGGAATGCATCTTCAGTACCACACTATTCTTCCTTACTTCCTGTAACTCAACCATACATTGGACATACTCATTGGAGTTAGGCTTCCGCACTTTCACAATTGATTTTAAATTTGTAGATAGTTAAATAACTAGATATGCATACATAATACATATATATAAAAGAAATGTACACATAGTATGTTTAGTATGCTTAATAAATAATCCATATATACTTAATCCAATTTTAAAATCAAACCAAGGTTTGAATATAAATGGGGTGCAAACTTAGGTATCCTTCAGGAGATCCTGGAACTAGAATGGTACTGTAGCACTGTAGCATGAACATGAGACTCTGAGCTTGCCATAGTGCAATGGTCTATGACCGCTGCACAGATACGAATGTCTTCAGTTTACCCTAGACTAGTCACTTTTTTTTTTTTGGAGTGTGTGTGAATAGTAGACTTTTCTCCAAGAAAAAAAAAAAAAAGCTGTTATGCAATGACCAGAAAGGTCAACTTCAACAGCTGAAGCAGAGAAAGAAGCTGACTAAAATGTGGCCAGGACTGCTAATGCTTTTGGCACCTTCGTCATCATGAAGCTACACTGGAAGATTCAATTGAATAGAGTCAGGGGAGCCATCAGAAATGCTTGAGAAAATGAGAATGTAAACCTACAAAAGCAGTATTCAAAAGAATTCTGAACCTTCTGAACACCAGAAATATTCCACACATACCTGAAAGACACAGTGTCTTAGCAGATCCTAATATATGCCAAAAAGTAGATAGCAATATACTGATACAAGTTACCTTTCTGAATTCAAGGAGTATCAAAATTTTAGCACTTCTAGAACAAAACAGGAATGCATTGACACTCATCTTGAAAGTCTCTCTCTTTCGTTTCTGGCATAGTGTCAGACAATCCACCTATATCCTAAATAACTATAAATAGTGAGCTAAGTCCAGTGCTTCCCTTATAAAACAGTTCAGAAATCAAATTTATCAACAAACACCAGTAGGCAAACGAAGCCAGCAAGCTAGCCCTTTGTCCGTCACTTGCAGTTTCACCATGTAATCCACTGGGCTGATACTGGTGATATGTAGTCATGGCACCAAGCCTGTCAGAGTTTAAGAAGCATTTGGACTGTGCTTTTAGTCATATGGTCTGAATTTTTGGGTAGACCTGTGTGGAGCCAGGAGTTGGACTCGATGATCCTTATGGGTCCCTTCCGACTCGCGATATTCTATGATTCCATGATCCTATGGTGACAACTTCTAAAGACGTTAAAAAAACAGAATTCTTCATGAGTGAAATGATCTGGAACTTTCAGTCCAGTATCTACTGGCTCACTTTTCCACACTGGACAAAACAATACTGTAAGTGGCAACCTTACAGGCAGCAACAAAATTCAGTCACAGACCACGCTGTCTTCCTTGTGTTTCGACTGCTGGTGAAGAGTGAGAAGACTCGGGAAAACAAGCATGGTCATATGAAAAATCATCAAGAGCAAAGAAGGAATTCCTGAGACATTTGGAAGTCTGATAGCAGTATAAGCAACAAGTTTTTTAAAAAATAAAAATACGATTTTACATGCATATAGTTCTCTTTAAAATTGTAGTTGGGATTGCCAGATTCGGTAGTAGAGGTTACCTCTTTTCTCTTTCATGTGCTGTTTTTCACACTTCTCTCAAGTCTTTTTAAAAATTAGAGAAAAAAAAAAAAAGAGTGAGCTACTTTCTTTAAATGAGCAGAAGTTTTACTTGAAATTGGATTCATCAGCAGGAGGAAAACTGCACGTGGCCTTAAAGACTAATTTTTGAATCATAGGGTCATTTATTTTCTTCTGCCAGAAGTTAATCTCTAAAAACATACTATTGGAAAAAAGAAATGCAAAGACTTCTCAGAAGAATGAAATCTCGCAAAGAAGCTGTGTAACGTCATCACTGAAAGAGATGGTAGCAGGGCCCCCCAATGAATGTGTAAAGATTTTTTTGTTTGTTTGAGATCTGTTGAAATCTGCATTTTCTGACATTTTTAAGACTTGGCCACAAAAAAAACATAGCAACATGATCTTCTGAGTGAGAGGGTAGGTAGACAGGACAACAAGCTGCTCCCTTCTGAAAAACATGGCCATGAACTCAAGATGCTATGCAGGGACATGGAAGGAAATTACTTTTCTTTTGATACTCAACTATTAAAGAACTATGAAGCAGATACAAGCTGTCATATCCTTACTACCTGCTGATAAGACCTCAACCCCTCAGGCCTATAAGCCCTCAGTGAGAACAAATACCCCTCCAGGCCTATACCTTATCTCCTATTAGTGTAATAAATTAGGCAACCTCATCTCTACCTCTTTTCTCTGCTTGCTACTTGGAGTGGGAAATGGCAAGTGTCGCTTGAGGAAGCATACAATAAGTCTGAAGAAGCCCTTTCCCATCCAAGCCCTCCTGATTGAATTGTTTGGGCAATTCAACACGAAGTTTAAAGTCTTGGATGTATCTCTCTTCAGCTCGTCCAGCACAGGATTCCTCTTGCTGGGCCCGTCTTTTCTCTCTTTCTTTCTCTGCCCTCAACCACTAACCTCTTCTCCCCATCCTTTGTAATAGTAAAATTTAGCATTTAATTAGTTTAGCAAAATTTAGCATAAAGTTACCCCCCCTAGGAGGGTACTGGCACTTTCTTCATTTGCCTTAGCTTCTCCTCTATCCTGCTGTACAGTGGTTATTTTGGCTCTCCATCTGTGGCTGCAATGGCCTCACTGCACCCTTACGCTCTGGTGCTTCTCCATCTCCAGAAACATTTTCACTAGTCGTACTTTATGCAGTATTTGAACCTTGCTCAGCTACTAATATGTTCAGAAGGTTTCCCACTGTCCAGAAGGCACTCTTGGGTTGACTTGTTTAGTTCCTCAAGTACTGCATAAGCTACACCTCTCAGGGAAGGACTCATCTCTGATGACTTTCTGGACTGACTCCAGAGATGTCTTGGTTACTGTTGCTCTCCTTTACTGCACACGTGCACTTCATAAGATATCCTCCAATGAAATTACAAAAGAGGAAGTAGCTGCTCAGAAAAAAAAAAAAAAAAAGTTCCATTTTGCAGTTATGGGACTGCCTTCATTTCCTCTGAATGCCGCACCACAAGTTTTACAAGAGTAAGCTATACAAGACTTGATTACTTTAGTGGAACCAATTGTTTTATATGAGAAAACACTTCAGATCAGTAAGTCCAGATTTTTATCTTGGGTAAAGATACCGAGACATTTCACTGCATGGGATGAAGTTCCACAGACAAAATCCATTTCCTTCTTAAGCCCAGTAGATACTAGAAGGCCAATGGATACTTTAACACAAGTAATGTAAAATAAATTTAACTCCTAAAACCAGTTATTGTTTTGCTAGTAGAGGAACACACTTCCTGTTTGACTTTAGGTCTGAATTCTGCAGGCAAGTATTACACCTCTGTTAACACCATTCTTGCAGGGTCTTTGGAAGGTCCTATGAACAGAAGTGAGGAATTATTTTCCTTCTGCAGTTTTATGCTTGCTTGGAAGACTGATGACTTCTATGTTCAAAGCAACTATTCGGAGTGCAAGTAAACTGGGTTCTGTCCATGACTCTATCTCAGCTTTCCTACAACTGGCTTAAGAAGTTAATGCCTCAGTTTATTCTCTACTAAGTGTGATTCGTAACATTTCCTATGGACAGAAAAAGTTGAGATTTTAATTAATTATGGAGCATAAGGAACTCAGATAACAGTCTAGAGGCCATGGCACAAAATCTGCAAAGAAGCCTGCCAGCTGCTGGTTGATCCAATCATCTGGCCACCTCCAGGGAAGGAGATGGCCTGCCCTGCCCACATGTTCATTATTTCAAATGACCTTCCCGATGCTTTTGTTAGGCCTGAAAGAGCAGTCCTTCCTCATGCATGGCTCCCACTGAAGTATGCAGATTTCAGGCCCATGTTCTGCTGTTGTCCTGGCTGTCTGCATGCAGTTGTCCTTGCCTGGAGGCTTACCCTGCCCCATCCATATGTTCTCTCCCTGCAGGTCACTTGCTGGGCTTCCAGGTGTTGCCCTCTGATGCCTACTGATATTGTCAGGACTTTCAGAGATGTCCTGCCTACCCACGTGTTGATAGCTTTGCCATATCCTGTCTGCCTAAAGTTGACTGTACACCTGCTCTAAATGTATTCTCCAAATGGGCTGTGCTGCTCCATTTCATGCCACTTTTTTTTTTTTTTGAATGCTTCCAGGAGAAATATGTTAAAATAATCATCATAAAAGAGATACTTGCTCCCTACCCAACTCTGAAATCCTAATGGTGGAAAAATCCAGCTTGTTTGCTCTAAAAGCAATATTGAACTCAAAGAAATGGGTATCTGGATGTTTCTAACTATCAGAGTCACAGAAAAATATCCATGTCTTTTAAGTTCAGATGATTCCACTGAGACCTTTAGAGTGCCAGACAAGAAAACTGGGAATATAATTGAGAAAACATATAAACCTAAATTAAATAAACTTCACCTACTTAGTACAGTGAGAATAAACATATGCAACATTCAATATTTGTAACTTTTTTCTTAAATCACCTTGCTTTATAGCATGCTACCAGCCATAACACTCAATAAAACCAAGCAGTGCGAGTTACAAATGCATTAATCACCAATAGCACGTAGCAGGAAATCAAATAAAATAAAAATGAATGATGGCGATAATTCACCCTCAACATGCACTCTAGCTCCCAATGTTAATGCAACATCATGTGCCATAAATATAAATCTGCATGGTGGATGTTTTTTTTGAGGATTGAAGGAGGGGTACATGATGCAAGTGGCAGAATGACGTGCACATACAAAAAATATTGCTCTGTACACCAATAAATTATATGACAGCAAACCAACCGTGCAAACACTAATTATACTTTCCTTTTCACTAATTGTCTGTGGTCTCTTTTAAGTCCTTTACTACTTCTGTTACAATTTTAAGAGCTTTTGTTGTTGTTAAAAATAACCTACACACCCTCCCTGCCTTTAATTCAAAAGCTTTTCTGTTTGTCCCATTCAGCCTGTGCTCTGTTGGAAGGTTATTATAATCTTGGCATTCATCTGTTGCATTTCTTTCAGAGAATCCACATAAGCAAAATCTGTTGGCAGGAACATTATTGGTTTAATATTCAGTAACTTCTAATATACGAGGAACATGATGCTAAAATTAAGACCCTCTGTATGCTGTATTTTCCAATTATTTCATCCTAATAGCAACAGACAATGCTAATATAAATCATAGTGACGATTAGCAGTGCATTCTTTGCTTGAATAGAGTAGAAGATATCCAAATCTATGTGAAAAAAAAAAGAAAGGAAATTTAGGAAGACGGCGTGGAACGTTATAACAAGACCCTTTACTTTGGCTCCTCAGAGGTTATATCCTTGCACTCATGCATGAAAAATCACTGCTAGCTGGACAGAATAATCTTAAAACCATCCCTCTTTTCCCCTGCCTTGTTTTACACTTACCTTCCGAGTGCTGAGGGGTTCCACAGGGGGTAGAAGGGGTCTTCAGCTCTTCCTGGGACTCTATGGATGCTGGGCTGACACACTTGGGCACAGGCGAGGATGGGGCTGAAGAAGATCGCAGGTTCAAGGACAGCTCACTTCTGCCTCGGCTTATACTCCGACTCTTCAGCTCCTTCTCATACTCCTCAGCTGCCAACCTCTCCAGGTATTTGTATCTGAAAGTTAAATTCCAAAGGGTTTCCGTAAAGAAAAAGAAGTCTGTGGCTGATGCTTGTTTATGGATGAAACACCTGCAGAGAGTGAGCTGACTTCCTGACACAAGGTGTACAGCACTGAACCGAATGCTTGGTCAGTCTGCCAAAAAACGCACACCAAAGCAAAAACTACTGCCCTGAAAAATGTTAAATTGCTCATGACAAAACAAAAGCAAAAAGCAGCAGAATTAAACAGTCCTCAGATATAGTATTGTGTCTGCATAGTCCTTCTCCTTTTGGAAGCATTTGTCTGTCCTCTTTTTCACCCTCCTCCTTCACCTCCTCCTCCTCCTCCCAGCCCTCCCTCTCCCAAAACTAAAATGGGAGGGGAAAAAAAAAAAAAAAAAAAAAAAGACCTCCAAAGCCAGAGCCCCTTAATACTGATGCAAATAGCCAAAGTCTGAGACTTGCTGCAAGGAGAGGAAAATGGTTCAGTGCAGCAGACAAAAACAGATCTCCCTGAAAATAATACCACTAATAAATGTTTGGATTGACTATCTCCAGTCTCTGAACCTGCTTCTATTTGCTCTGAGAGCAATGCACTGGAATTCACTTTGTTCTCTCCAGAGCCTACAATGGAAAGTTTTCTTTTTTTTCTATTCTAAAAAATTTCTCTGCCGGACTCAGACATCCAATAGCTTGGACCTGACATCACATGTAGTTTATTCATCAAAGTCACTTTAAAAGAACAAAGATACATCTGTTTTGCATTTTAGGCAGGCAGAACTCACTAACTGTTTATTAAGACCAGCTACCAATCATATTCTTCATAGTGTGCTTTATACATTTCGACCAAAATAACTTTGAAATACGTGCCTCTTCCAGATGTCTGCTAATTTTATCCACCATTATTTGCTAACGAATAAAGTCATGAATACAGCTGGATTGGGCTTTAGACTGTTTGCCTTACCCACAAGTGAACTGTTAAACAGGTTAATCAAGACTACTGCTTACGTCCCTGAAATGCTGTGGTCATCCTCCTCTAACCCACTGTTGTAAACACTTCATAACAGGGAACACTTCTCCTCCCCCAGCCTGCCTCACTGACAGCCTGAATTAGTGTACAAGTGTGCATTAAAAGCAGGAAGGGTAAAGAAGTCAGCCACGTGGGGCAACAAACATGCTTAGTACATATGGTAACCACACACACATGCACGTTTGCAAACATCCATACAGAGTGCAAAAAGAAACGTGGCTTTGAAGAGCACTTCTTGTGTTTTCAGAGGCAATTTGCTTTATTGCAAACAGCAATAATGAAGAACAAACTCATTTTCTTTTATTCCTCCAGAGGTATGCACATGCTTTGAACAAATTCTGCAAGAGAAAGAACCCCTATGGACTCTGGATGAAAATATAACAAGCCACATACTTGTATGGTTATAAAATAGGAACTGTTTACAGTTCTAACATGAAGCCAATTCTAAAGAATGATTTTTGCCTTTTCAATAGAGGAGAAAGCCTTCTGCCGGCATTAGCATAATGTTTTGTTACAGTTAATGAAACCAGTCTTTCTTTTAACTTTGGTCGCTTACACACTGCGCCTTCCAGCTCCTCACAATTAGAGCAGATGGGACTCGAGCCTCAAAAAGAGCCATTCAAACTGATCTCTTAGCTAACACAGGTACAGCCCAGCTGGCTGCAATGGAGGTTTTTGCAATTTGCCAACCAAGATCTGGATAGATCCTTCAGTAACAGGGGAGCTACGATGTTTTATTGTCCCCAGCTCTTTTTCGGCTGTTTTAAGATTTTAGCTTCTGTTGCTGTGTACTTCACAGTTAACCAGCAGAGCAGAGGACTACCACGAAAATGTGCCTTCTCAAAATGTATCTGCTCATTATACGGAATGAAAAAAAGTAAACCAGAATGGCAGCTCTCATGGCAGCACAGGAGCATAATTAGTTATCAAATGGGAAAGCTAATAAGCAGATGTGGCAATTTAACCAGGAAATAAAATCATTCTACAATCAGTTATTAATGCTCCACACTTGATAAACAACATATATTTATGGGATTTCTTGTTTCAGCCCAATGTCTCAGCAATGAATAAATACCAGCATCAAATACACAAGGTCTCATGAAGATCTCATGAAAGGGTGAGGTACCATCCCTCCACTGCATTTAGTTCCTCCAGTATAGGATCGATGCCTTGCCTCTGTGTTTACTGCCATACTCCTTCAAATCATGGAAAACTGCAGCCATCATAACGCCCGTGCTGACTCATTTCTATAGGCGAAGAGCCAAAAATTTGTGGGCTATCCGTTTGGTATGTCTCGTGAAGATTACATTCCACTTCTTCGTTTTCAAGTAGACAAAAATCTCATGAGTTCTCTAGGTCTCAGAGCAATGCCCTGAGGGCAACTCAGAATGTTTCTGGGCCAACAGAGTCACTGAGTGGAAAGCAGACCCATCCCATCGAAGCTGTAAATCACACTAGGGAGGGCTTGGAAGCTCACCTTTGCTGGGTTATTTCTAAACTACCACTGGAAAATACCCAGCCAAGCAAAGTGAGAAAAATCATCGAACAGAAAGAATGCATGAAACAAGTGGTGCTGAGTTATACTCAGAGCCCATCAAACTGCATTTTTTTTCTCCCTGATACAGAGGCCACCCAGAGGCATTGGAAACATGGGTGCCTGTACTCCAGAGCTCAAGGGTGATGTGACAGTACACAGAATGTATCACAGATCTCAGAGAATTTAGACAAAACAGCCCTTTTGTATGTGCTCAATAATCTTTCCTTTTATTTTTCCTAACTGATAGATTTTAAATAAGATTTGAACACTTTGGATATAGCATGTTCTTATTGTCCTTGCACTCTCTTAAAACAAGTCAAAATTCAACCTGCTATATGAAATGAAACTTCATTGGTGCAAAAATGTTAATTAAAAAAAAAGATACAGAAAGACAATGTAATGGACTACTGATGTCTGACCTCACTTGCAGGCATTTTTTCCAATATTTATATTCTGTCAAAGCATATGTGTTTTTCTTCTTTATGGGGAAGAACTTAAAAGTTAAACATTGCAGTTCAAAAAGCCCCCAATTATAGAGGGACACTACTATTGATGAATGAAATTGTCTCAGACTGCACAGCAGTGATGTTCTGCTGGTGAACACTTCCAAAAAACTTCTCCAGTTGACTTGGTGTGTTCCATGTGCTGGAGAGCTCACTTAATTTGTTTCAAGACTTGCTGATGAGCATACTCGCTGCAAAAAGTGGTAATCAGCTGAAATCTGTGTATGATGCTTATGTGCTCAGATGCATTTCATTTTAGAAAATGCCTTAAAGTAATTTGTAATTGTGTTTAGAAGGACAAAGAATGACCATCAAATGTTTTTTACTCTTAGAGATGTCAAAATCGTATTTTAATATAGTTACTTTAGCCACAACAGATATGCTGGCAGATGAGACTTCCATCTGCAGAAAAAAAATTGCCTTTTGGTGTATGATGAGTTTATGAAAAAAAAAAAGCATCACAACAACTGCTGAGAAGGCCGCTCTCATAGTTTGATAATATAATTCCAGTTCCTGACAATTCTGAAAGTATCTCTATATAGCAACCTCTAGAGGGCCATTAAAGCAGTATTGAAGCAATCTGGATGATTTTTCATCTACTATTTATTCAGTAATGTGCATATTTTCCAGGTAAAAACAAGAGATCCCTCCAGGGTGTAATTACTAGTGGAAGCAGAGATGAAGCTACTGAAAGGCAAAGGTCTTTAGACAAGTATTCCTTGAAAAATGTGTTTTCATAAGCACATAGCTCCCAGACTAGCCCAGAGTTTCTAAACTATTTAATTGAATGTAAAAAAAAAAAAAAAGAGGAAAAAAAAGAAAAAAGGCTCAGTCCCTTTAAATATGCTATCTAAATAAAACTAAAACAATGTCTTAATGACAAATGCTGCTAAGCTTTATAATTTACTAACAGATGTTTAGAAAGACTGGCAAAGAAAACTTGGCCCTGAAAGACTAAAAAACACTGGGAGTGGGTCAGACCCATTTCCATCAGCCTGTAGTGGCAGTTTTCCAATGCTTGTTATCCCACTTTCTTCCCTTTATCCTCAGTTGCCTTTTCTGACCCTCCAGAAAAAGCTTGGGACCCACTGGGTGAGAAACACAGGCTTATTCAATTTATAACTACACTAAATTTGGGCAAATTTCTGAGGCAAATCAAGTAAACTTATTTCCCACACAAATAGATAAAAGATAGATCATCAATCACTCTTATGCATTCCAGTCCCACTGCTCCTTATTTATTGCTGTGCTTACAGCTGGACTTGATTTTCCTCTTTAATAACACAACAGCTTACTTATAGAGTTCTTTTTGAATGAAAGTGTTCTGTGCATGCATAGTTAGTGTAAATACACAACAGCTACACAATATACGAAGTGGAAACAACCAAAGGGAAGGATGGATGCAGCATATACAGACCTCTCTTCTCTTGCTTGTCTTAGTTCTTCTCTTTTGTCTAAATAATCACGGCTAAAAAGAGAATTGCAGTAAGTTGCAGAGGAAACCGAAAGAATAAAGTAAGTAGCAGAAGTATGTGTACAGTAGGAGAAACCAAGAGCAGCACAAGAAACTTTATCAGAAACAATGAAGGCTGTTTTCAACAAAAGTTATTAGACTTTGTCCTCTGAAAAAATGCTGAGAAGTAGCTATGTACACTTTACCCCACATGTATGTGTACACCTGTTACACAGTTTGGATAGTCATTAGAAGTAATAATAAAAGTTTTAAAAAAATAATAATAACCTGAAGCACATTTTGAAACTTGATACCTGGAATTAGACAAAAGAAATTGGTCTCTTTCTTAAGAAGCAAGCCCCTTAGCGGCTGTTAAACAATTATTCACTATCTCCAGCTTGAATGCCCTGAAACAATGATTGCTGGTATCTGGGATGTTATATCAAGCCAAGGAGCAGACTCCTTGCCCTGTTTCTAATACACCTTTCCTAATTGTATGTTAGTTGCCACAGCTAGAAACAGAAGAGCAGACTGTCTGGGCCTTTGGCATTACCAAGTAGGATAATCTTCTTTTAAAGCGCATTCAAGATCATCTGACAGGTGAAATCCTTTAACTTCTTTGTTTTTCACCCTGAGTTCTAGACAAAAACCTCCGTCTATTTCAGCTGTCCCTTTCTCAGCCCCTCAAGTAACTTGTATATTTAACCTCTGCCAAGTCGACTTTGCAGGATGCCTGGGCACTGTAACCTCAGGTAGGCCTGTCACATCCACAGATGAAAAATTCCTCAGCAAGAAAATTTAACTCAGAGAACAGCAGAACTCAGTGAACATCCAGCCTGCCACAATAACACAGCAAAATAGTTCTGTACAATATATTTTAATATATAGCTGAATCTGCTGGATACAATGGCTGAGAATGTTAGATTCTTCCCCATTGTAACCTATGAGTACCAGAAAGATTTTCAGAACCATTCAATTTCTAAAGAAAACACTGTTTTCTTCTCTTCGTATTGTGTCATAAAATGAATTACCTGCCATCTATAATGCCAACAGCTATCAAACACCTGTTTGCAGCTGCCCTTCAGAAGTCAGCATTAACATGGAACACACCTTATTGTTTCAGACCATCTCCATATTCTTTTGAATCACTGAACTGGTTATACTTTGAAGATATTTTCAGAGTATTCTTTGCATTTAAAATAACTATGGGAATAACACCTAAGTAAAACAAATGAACAAACAAACAAATAAAATTAACTAGGAATTTTTCAGCAGGAAAACATGGAAATTACTTGTATCCTCTGACTACTTCCACCTCTCCCTACAGCTGAAGCATAACCCTCTCTTTTTAGGTCATATTGTTTTACATATGGAATAGGAACAATAGTCCTACTGAGAAAAAATATTAATTTTGTAAAGCTTTCCTTTTGCTAGCAGTAGCTTTTAAAGCATTTTAACACCTCTCCTAAAAACAAGCTCTTTCACAACTGGTGATGCTCCCCTCTAAATTATTCTCAATTTGTCAATAATGGTGCCAGAATCTAGTGCAACGTTGTCAAGACAGAGTTGGAAAGAATGAGACAACACATGAGTCATGATGGTAAATCCAGTACTGCTCACGAGTTTAAAGGCTGTGAATTGGAAGTGCTATTTTTAATCAAAAATACATCTTCAGGGGTTGGGTTTCCAGCCAGACTGATGATACGATAATGAAATCCCAAGAACTCTTACAAAACTGTCCACGACTGTTTGCTGTGGCTTTGTCCTCCTCCTTCCGTACTGTTTAATCAACTGTGGGATGCCATCTGAAAAGTTTGGTGGCTTTGGAGACCCTCCTCTACTCAAACACAAGCTATAACTTTGGGGTGACCAGGGAACTCAAATATGAAAGATGAAAACACCGGGTATTGAAAAATTGTTGTCTTAAATATGTAACAGTCATGACATTTAGTTAACCAGTTTCTGACTCTGAAGTAATGGGATGAAGATGTAAATTAAAAAAAAAAAAAAAAAGTAGTTTTTGTGACTTTAAGGAAGCTCTTTCAGTGACAGAACAACTACTGTAGCCAATCTTTAGTGAAAAGTGTAGATCTGTTTTTCAAACAGGTCCAGCTGCCAAATGTCCTGGTGGCTTTTTTTGGACTGGGAGTTTCCTTTCTGAAAGATCATGTTGGCTTTCCACGACAGCCTGCTGCAGCCTGATGATACTACTTAGAGGGAAAGTTTTTGGAAAACGCTTGAGGACTGAGACCTGATTGATTCCGTTTCAGGAGAACTTGGGAAGCTGTTGGCTGCCAAAGATCCTATTATGGTGCTCTTCCACCTTCCCTCCACCTCTCATTTTCTTCCAAACTAGCTATCTTCTGGAGCCAGTAGAATATCTCCTTCAACCAACCAACCAACCACTAGCAAGTTACTCCTCTTTCGAAATTCACTATGAAACAAACCATTTCCACTTCTTACTAGAGATGATTACAGTGAAAACAATCCTGCATACTAATAAACAAACTCACATGAAACCCAGTGCCATCTTTTCCCTAAATAGCAACTCTCAGGCAACAAAACGTTTATCCTACCATTATTTAGATTACTGCATTATACCTTCTGACTGCTGAAAATATGCTTACTTTTCACTCCTAACTATGAAAAAAAAAACAAATTCTTTCTCAGTGCACACTCTTCATACGGTAGCCATGCCATTTCAGCAACAGGCACCTTATCTATCCGAAGCCCACTGCAGTCTTTGGTGATGCCTGTACTGAGATTTCCAGCCACAAATCTAACAGGAAGAGAGGACTTACTTCTTACTATCCTCAGATATCTTGGGATCCTATGATATTGTCTTAGATGTGAAAATGTAGAGTCCTGTATTCAGATGGGGCCTTTATCCGGCCACAGATTGAGCGATAATTTTGATAATTATTTTCTGTCACTTGCTGTTTCCAGGAAGGAGAGGTACATGCTCAAAAAAGCAGGAATAAGTATACCCCAAGACAGCAAAATGCTTTTACTTTGCAAAACATGAAAGCAAAAAGATGTCTCAGTGCTGTCCCTTCCTCCCTTCTTGACAAATTCCTCCCACTGTTTCACCTTCGAACCTGTGCCTCACTGAGATTGTACCCTGAGAATCATAGAATCATTAAGGTTGGAAAAGACCTCAAAGAAGGAGCATATTAGCTAACAAACTTGGCCTGTGTGGATATCCAGCCTGAATAATTGGCAAATATATAACTGTCTTAAAGAATGTGCTAGTTTATTAATGACAAAATTCACCGGAATGTGTTTAATATATCAGTTCTTAAGATACTCATATCAAGAAAGGTATCTAAAGATATCCATGAACTATTCAGCAATTCAATTATTTTGCAATTAAATATCTCAATGATTTATGGACCCATCACATTAAGAGGAAAGAGTGGTAGTGAATATGGTTCCTACTTGAATTTGTTTCTTTCTTCACGTTCTATTCGTTGCAACCTTTCCTCTCTCTCTTGACGTCGCCTTTCTCTTTCTGCTGCCAAGGACTCCTGGTGCTGCCGAAAAGATGATGTAAGGAGACCACCCAAAGCTGGCCTGCAGAAAAAGGAGATCAGATTTCTCAATGTCACTTTTATTGATTATACTGGCAAAATGTTAGTAGCAATCATTCAGCAAGTAACATAATCCCAACCAAGAGAATGACATGACACATTTATGTTTCAAACCACTGACTAAGTATCTAATTGCTGAATTGATTTTAGATACTATGATGAGCTTAAGAATCACAGATAGGGTAGGTTTCATATATTGCTAAGTTTATGAAGTACAAATAAAAAAGTACCTGTGAGAATTCTTCAGCATATTTCAAATTGCAATATTGCCGGATTTTTTCTCTCTCTCTCTCTTTTTTTTTTTTTTTTTTTAACTTTTTAATCCTGTTAATGGAAAAACTGAACCCTATAATGGATTTTTGAAATTCAGAAGAAAAAAAAAAAAGCCTGAAATACTTTTCAAGTACTTCCCAAACGTCTTATGCAATGATGTTAAAAACAGGTGTGTCATAAACACCTGAGAGTCCTGTACACAGAAAAACAAAAGTAGAAGAAGATCTTAGAATCTCCCTTCAGCACTGAATGTTCTCTTAAGTAAGGGTTTATTTTTCCTTTACATGTTACCAAATTCTGTTATCATAATTTCCTTGCTGCCTGTGATGCAAAGGCAAAATGAATCGTGTGTAGGAACATGTAAATACAATACACAGGAACAGCACAGCTAGCTATAACAATCATTAAGTGTAATCAAAATAGCTATTAAAAAATCAGATGAAATGGGGCTGGAGGAGAACAGATTACCCATTTTCCTTTCCTTGCCCTAGGCAGGATGTAGTCTCTTCAAACCATTCCTGAAAACCTTTTGTCTGACCTGCCTCAGAAGCTCTTGATGATGAAGATCCACTTCAGTGCTTAACTATTTTTTTTTTTGACGTTTAGCCCATTTTGTTCTTCTGTCCACAGTGAACAAAAAGAACAAGCTGCTTTATGGCTAAGCAGGAATTAGTCCAAAAGGGGACTTTCTTTGCAGTCCTCCTACTATAACTAAGAACTAGATGCTCCACAGTAGGTTACTGTAATGAAGAGGTCTAAGTGTCACCACTAGCAATGCATAAGTTTTTTAAGATGCATGAGAGAAACCAACGAAACACCCAGCCAAAAAGTGGGACTTTTTCATCAGAAATGCAGCCTCTACAGTAGATTTCTCAGATATGAAACTTATTTCTCCTTTGAGATGAAACAGCTCCAAGCAGTAAATGCACTTTTAAAAGCTACATTTATAAATGCTTATAGTTTCGTCTTGACACAGATCATTATTATTATATTTTACTGAAACTACTACTTTGGCTATGAGAGTGGCTCCTCTTACACATCTTTTCCCCAAAGTGGTGGTACTGGTACCACCAACCTTTCACATGGCAAGAGAGTTCCCTCAGAGTAAATGTGTGTGTCTGTCTGTCTCTCAGACAGGAAATATCTATATTATACAGGGTAGCTTTATACAGATGTAAATGTATCCACACTGATTGAATTAGACTGATAAAATCAAAAAGACATAGCTCATGTAGAGCGGTTTCTGTGCATTGTTGTAACATGAGTTTTGCTATGAAAGGATTAATGAAAGAAATAGTTATTGCCTTTTTTTTTTTTTTTTTAAGAGACTGAACCCTGCATAAAGGATGTGTCTCAAACCAGCAATGGAAATCTGAATAAATTTTCATTATTATTGAAGACTCAGACTCTTTCCCTTTTTTATTTACATTCCCATGAGTGCATAACGTAGGCATTTTGTGTAATGTCACCAGTTCACCAGTGAAAATAGGTGTAGGAGAAAACAAAAATATTAATGCAAAACGATCTTCGGAGTGTCTACGTCTGTGTAAGCAGCAATGTCACAGAACATTGCCATTTCAGCCCTACTGGAAGCAAGGCAGTATGAATATAATTTCAATAAATTCAATAAATTGAATTTCAATATGTTATATCCCACCCGCATAAACATTACATAAGATGGTATAAAACTTGATATTCTGTAAGCCTCCTTTCTGGCACTCCTCCAGAGCTACAGTATCAATGCTGGATCACACTCAAAACCATAAAAATCTCCAATATTCCTCTGCACTAAGAAAAAGGGGGGGGGGGGGAAAAACCCAACCCCTGACAGTCAAGTATGTGTGGTGAATTTTTTCCTTAAGCATACTTTAAATTGACTTTAACTTTTGACCTTTTAATACATGCTGCAAGAGAAAACTCTCAGCAGTAAGAGTGGCACCACTGTACTAAGGTTAAAAAATCAGAGATCCATCCCTGTGGTAGTGTGAACAACCATAGCAATCATCAGAAAATGTGCTAGGATGTGGAAAATGGGACAGTGTCTCCACTTGAAACCATTTGGAAATAAACTGGAAGAGATGGTGAAAAGAGGGTTCCTACCAAGTCTATGCTCTTATCTGTTCCATGTATTTAACTTGCTGTCCCATCCCATTTAGCTTCATTAAGTCTGCAATTTCCATTTAGAGTCAAAGGAAGTTTTGACTTGATAAAACCTGAAGGAAAATTTAAGGAAAGGATGGAGTGATGCTGAGAGACTCACGGTGTGATTGTAGTCTGCACGACGTCTAGCAGGTTGGAAACCCTGAGCTCTGACTAAGCTCTTTGGGGCTCTACAGTGAATACAAATTCTTATCTAAGGGATTACAGGGAAATTGTAGGGAGATGTGCAGCTCAGTTGTGCATATGGGATTCTAACCTGACCCTAGTAGTAAAATGTCTCCACATGCCAAAACACCTTGTCTGGATGTTTGATCTAGAGCAGTTTGGCTAGCACTGTTCACTTGGTTAACATTTGCAGATGTATGAACAGCAGCTTCGCAATCTAAATAAAAGATCCACAAGCATATAGTCAGAAAAAAAAAATCTAAGAAACTGCTGAACATCCATATGCCCTATTAGTTTGCCACCTCTTGGAAACTAATCAAATCAATAGTAACTAGCCAAAACTTGTTACTTCCCAGTGGTTATTTAAGGACCCCATACTAGAGCTGAGTTGCAAGTTAGACTGTAGTGTACACACACATATTTGAATCAATTCACTTCTCAAATGCAGTCACTTCTGGACTGCCATATTACAATGAATCATTGAATCATTTAGGTTGGAAAAGACCTCTAAGACTGTGAAGTCCAACCCTTAACCTAGCACTGCCAAGTCGACCATTAAACCATGTCACTAAGCTCTACTTTTAGATTTACATCTTCACCTACATTGAAGACCTCCAGGGATGGTGACTCGACCACTTCCCTGGGCAGCCTGCTCCAATACTTCACAACCCTTTCAGTGAAGAGATTTATCCTAATAACCAAACTAAGCCTCCCCTGGCACAACTTATGGACATTTGCTCTTGTCTTATCACTTGGTGTTTGGGAGAACAGACCAATCCCCACCTTCCTATAGCCTCCTTCTATGTAATTGTAGAGAACTTTAAAGAAGGATAGAGCGAGGTGGGGATAGATAGCTCACTCATTTTGTGGCACTGACTTCTTAAAGCACAAATAGTCAGGGTTTGGGTTTCCAGTCACATTTAGAAAGCACCAGGCAATGAAACAGCACTGATAGAGCTGGGTTAGTGCTTGCTTCGTGGTTAGATCCTGCCCAGCCCACTCAACCGGACCCCCTTCCGCTCCTGGAAGACCACACCTCACATCAAATGCTGAGATTTGCCTTATGAAATTTAGTAAGCTCACAGCTTCACTGCTGCTATCAAACACTGTAACCAAATTGGGTATTCAGATGCATCGAACCTCTTTTTAATGTAAACTGCAACTGCAAATGAGCACATTTTAATATTCAATACATTCTATCCTTTTTTTACATGTGCATAAACTAAAACTGGAGAAAACAGGTGTTACTTTCAGGTTGTATACGGGTGTATAACAGCCAGAAGGGAAGGCAAGTGGTAAGATGTACTACTCAAACATTCTAAACAATTTGGAAACAGATTTGTCTATGTCTGGTTGGTCTGTAAAATATATATATATTTTTTGTCTATCTCTGTGGCAATAGTGCTTAAAGTAAATGTTCTCTTTCACTGAACTCATAGTTGAGTTGCAAATGGAGGTGAGATTGGCCAAACCAGCTGGCAGGAATGCTTGGCGAAGCCTTTAGATAATTTTGGTGGTCTGATGCTTTCTAAAGGGTGATGAGACCTCTGGGCCTCAGGAATGCTCAAGTCTTACTGCTTTAGGCTGCATTTTACAAATGGGTAAGTAAGAAAAAGTTTTAAAAAAATGAAAATAAGAATCTGGCACAGAATGAAAGGTGGTAAGAGATTTTAAAAGAAAAGAATATGTGAATGCTCAATGAAAGCATAACACTGATCACTCACAAAACTGGTTTATAGCTAATATATGCCAGCATTTTAATGTTGGTGTCTTATGTTACGGAATGGTAATATCAAACATTTGTACAATTCCAAAAACATAATCCAGAAGGATTCTTGCTCTGACAACTATTTTTTAGTCTTGAAGAGAACACAAGGCTATTAAGAATGGACTGTTAATATAAGAATACCAAGAAAAGCTTTCTTCTGCCTGCTGTTAAAATCAGCAAAAGCTAAACAAGATAAGCTATTACATTCTCATTCCAGAAAGAAAACACACAGCAAGAATATGTCCAAGTCTAGGGATTTGTGATTATAGGCCTGTACCATACCATTATGACCTTGGAAGGAGACAGGAAAGAGCAAAGAAGTAAAATAAAATAAAATAAAATAAAATAAAGAGGTGACAAAAATATACACAGGGCTGAGGATACAAAATAAAAACATTGTCTGCAGGCCAAAACACTTGTGAAGAAAAATTCAGCTCACCTGACCTACTGCATTTGACACAATGAAATAGTAATCACGATAATAAAAAGCTCTGTGAGACAAGATATCTAACAGTTTTCTGACAATATGTTGCAAGAGTGAATAAGGGACCTGAATTATTATAATCTTTTTGAAAAACAAAGAAAGTATGTCTGTCTTATTCTAAGCCACTTTGTAACAGGAATTTTTCATTTATCAGCTTTAAATGTTCTTCATTATATTTGGAAAGATCTTCTTTTGTGGCTGCATTTTCCTCTGTTAGTTGAATTTTTAAAATTTGCTAAATGGAAGTGGATATCTATAGCAAGAATACAAAATACAAAAGCTTACTTTAGGAGCTAAAATAAAAGAACAGTTGACATATGAGAGGAAATCCCTTTAGGTCATGAAGTTAATATTCAGAACTTTCCTGAGTATAACAAGGGTCAGAATCATTAATAATCTCAATAAGCAAGCATTAATTACTCATTTTTTTCCCAATGTGCTCCTGCTCCAGCAGCCATGGGAAGGTTTCAAAGAGGGAACAACAGTTGGCAGCTTCCAGTCTAAGACAGGCCTCAAGTAACTCTAAATGTCTCTTGGCTTTAACCAAATAAATCCGCTTTCCAGCTTACAAAGAGACAAAAGAGGAGGCAAAGCTGCCAAGAGCCATATTGGTTTTCACAGTTAAAGAAACTCTCCTTGTGTTATGTCTCTCTATACGACACGGCAAATTCAAAACTGTGTTGATATAGGATTTTGCAAACAGACTAAACATTACTTGAGGAATCTTTATGAAACTTCTCTCAAAAATAAACAAAAATTTGAGAGAGAAAACTACTGACTAAGGCTTCCTTTGAGGAAGAAACTTGAGAATGACCAAGAGAAGAACTGATTAACACTGGACTTTAAAATGTCCTGAAAGGCTCCATAAAATGCAGCTATAACAGGGCATAACTGCACAGAGCCATGGCAATGGACCAGGACTTTATAGACACACACTATGTGCAGGCTGACATTTACAGTTTTTAAATTGTGCTTCTGTCTTTGTCTGACACAGAGGCCAACCTGCAGCTTCTGAGCCTTCTTCAAGTCACAAATCACCTGGAAGTGGCTTGCAGAGCCCTCCCTTAGATAGAGGCTAACATCCATGTCCCCTAAATATCAGCATTGCAGGTACCTGCAGGTGACAATGTCCTCCACATGTGCTGTGTGTTCAGTCGGTAATACTTAAATTTTATTCTGAAGCTGCAAACTGTCTCATGCTTTCTGTTTAAACCTATGCTGCTGCCATATGATGAAGCATCCAAAGCTGCAATCAAGAATACTGCTTACGCAGTAGTTCAATGAGCAACCCGGCCAGTGTAAGCCACTGCCGCTTCCCAAATTGTAAATCGTCCAGTAATTCCCAAGGTTGCTTTTCCTAGTAAAATCTCAGCAATAAACTTGAGGCTTTTGCTCTGGGCCACTATTATCAACTACCAAGCTGTCCCCTCCTCATTATGTTATTCAGAGTGAAAGATGGGCTTGGCATTTACCACAAGAAAAAATAGCCACAGCCACTGGTCTGACACAGTAGATGGTAGAAGCAGAAAGAAAAGAAAGCCAAGGAAAGGGGAACTCTTCTTGGGAGAGCAGCAGCTTTGTAGACTGTATAGTGGGCTTAGTTTCATAGGCTTCTTCCTTTTCTTCAGTGCTTAACAGCTGGAATAAGATAACTCCACAGTGCAGTTTAGTTAGTGATAGATGGCTAATCAAAAAAATACAAAAAACAAAAGATGAGACCGTGCCAAGAAACTTCATCCAGCAGCACTTCCCTGGTGAAGTCAGTTACTGGAAACTTTAATTTCAGTAAAAAAAAAAAAAAAGAAAAGAAAAGAAAAAAGTTGCTTAGCATTCTCAAACTTATTTATTTTTTTTTTTTTAGGAGATGCAAATTTGTAAAAGCACCAGATTACCAGAAAATCACTCTTTCAGGCATCTGGAGAGGAAACAACATTCAAAGGAAAAGCATTTACAGACTTTAGCTGAAATTCTTGCTTAGGCTTCCAGTATGGTATTTAATGTATCCTTAAGATCAGTGGAGAAAGCTGACCTACAACCCAGTCATGCTAAGCACAGTACCTGTGTGCACCTGTTGTAGAAATAAATGCTTTAAGGATAAACTGGAAGGTACGTTACCTCTAAAAGACATATTAAGAACATTGAGTCAAACACTCAAAGTTCAAGGTTTATCACAGGAGTAGAAGATAACCTATTGCTGTAGATCATAAAGAAAGTAATACAGAGGGAATTTTAAGGTATGTGAAAAATTTCTTCTTTCTTAAGTCTATTTTCTAATGGTCTGGAAAAATTGGAGAGTGCATTAAACTGGAATAATTTGCTAATGTCCTAACAGGTCCTTACCAAGCTTGGAGATTCGGAGGAACATCAGAGGGACCAGCCAGAAGTGGAGACTAAATTCACACTGACTGGTGAAGAGGATCCAGATTCCAAGCTGAACTTTCTGGCATTTGATCAAACAGATAAAGACAAGAAAATGGGGAATATCAACTCCTGCTCCTAGCACACAATACCCTGAGAACGAGGCTTTTTCAAGCTTGCCTAATTGCACAACTGTGTGGCTACCAAACCCAGTGGGAACTGTCTCCTGGCAAATGCATCAGATGAAACCTACCTTGGCAAACACAGCAGCAGGGAACAAAAGATATTTTTCTGGCAATGGAATGAATCAAAGCTGATGCCCAAGTTAGGCGCTTCTGCCACAGAAGTTAGACTCCTCCAGGGTCTCTTCTAACTATAGCCACAGTCAACAATGCATACGTTTCAACACCAGAAACACAGTCAGAGGAGTTATGAAGCTTTGCAAACAAGGAGTTTGCATCCCAGTTTTTATCCTAAATAGCAGATTTGTAGATTGATGCTGCAAATTTTCAGTTTCAGTGACCATATTAGATTCAGAGTCTGAGAAGGCAATCTTTGGCTAAACAAATATCCTAGATGGGAGCACAAGGCAGCAAAATACAGAAGAGCCTTGCAACAAACACTTTCTTCCTCCAGACAAGAAGGAAACTTGGAGGTACAGAAAAACGTTTTTCTCCCTGGTGTGCTCCAGCAACGTCTGGCTATTCCCCTTTGTTAGCAAAATTTATGAGGCTATGAAATTGAGATTGATACTTTTTTCTTCCTTTGGGAATTGGGGAGAGAGTTAGCCGGTGATTTAAGTCATGAAAACTGGGAGCAGGATATTTATGGAGCAAAGCAGTCTGGCAGTTAGAAATAGGAGGACTGGGTTGTACTCATATGCATTAGAAGCAACTTTCACAAGCAGAGAGATATGAGAGAACCAATAACCCCTTCTTCTTTCTTAATAAAAGGCTGAGCTGAAAGTGCCCTGCAATTTGCCCTCCTTCAGCAGGATTCCCATGGCTGCAATATGCACTTCAGAAACATGGCTCTCCACAGGGGACCCAGAGAAATGGGAGAGAACAGTATTGCAAGAAATTGGCAAAAGGCTGCAGCTGAATTTAGAAACCGAGAAACAGTCAAGTAAGCCTTTTCTTCTACTGTACAATCAAAAATATATACACTATGTGTATTTCAAAGAACAAAATCTAGTTACTTTTGCACTGAATTATACTGCTCTTTTTGATTCCGTACTGATCTTAGCCAAAGAGGGTTTTAAAAGTATGAATGTCAAAATGTCAACCACACTACTTCTTTCCACCTAAGTTGTAGCTCTTGTTAACATAAGCAAAACCCAGCCAAGGTTTTGAAAGGCCTGTCAGGACAACTGAATGGCACATGAATCATTCTGCGGGGCACTGTTCTAAACTCTGCCTCTTCCTTCCTCCTCCTTTTCGAAGGTCAGATAAACAGTACCAGGAATTGCCTCCGAAGCTCTTCCATACATGATGAAAGACAGGGATCTTTCTGCGGAGTCCTTGGATAGCTGCAATCCAAAGCTGAAAGCAGAAAACTCACCTTGGAGCTAACCATAGAGATGCATCTGCTTCTTATCAAGTCTTCCTCTCTCCCCACCTTACCCCCCATCTTTTAACTTTTGTTCGTTTGTTTGTTTGAATCCACACAGATTTTTGCCACCAGGGGGTAGGAAATAGTTTTTACATAATCTAAGGCAAACACCGTTGATAGAAAGCTGTGAAAGCTTTCACGATATTTTCCACTTACTAATTAATGATGAGCATTGCATTATGCACTATACAGCCTACTCTCTGATGAGCAAATGCTACCCCTGGATCTCTACGTGGCTATTTCTGCAACTCCTATGCTTCAGGACAATGAAATAGAAGCAGACTTCAGCCTTTCAAAATGGTCCTGTCGTTAAAGCCTGCTGAACTCTACATCTGGATTGGCAGCACACTCAAAAATAACATAACTTGATGCAAAATGACATCCGAACCTGCTGATTTCATTATTGTTCAAGAAAAAAAAAAAAGGAACTATTCGGCCGGCAACATGCAGCTGTGGCATAGAGGCATTTTTCACACTTCTCAGAGAGTCATAAACAAAATGTGTCAGGCTGTAACACCCCTCAAATATAAGAATGTGGAAAGACTGATGAGATCAACTACCATGAATAGCAAGTTACAAATTTAAACAAGAGATTTTATCAGGTGAGCTGGAAAGTTGTAAATGTAACCTGAAGGAAAGACAGAGATGCAACTCCAGCAACGTGTAAAAGAGATTTGTTGAAGGCAGAGTGTTTGCCAGTTTCAGTGAGAAGCAGAACAAAGTGCAATGGCTGGAAGATGCTGCTAGACAAGATTGCCTCCAAAACATGAAATATTTTCCTAGCAGTGATGATAAATACTAGAATGCTTTCCAGAAGGAGTCACCCACTGTCACTTTAAAACCAATGAAGGTACGGGGTGCCTTCATTTAGCTTCTGTGAGACACATTACAGGTTGGAACAGATGATCACACAGCTCCCCTTTGGCCCGACTATCTATGAATCTGTGAATTTTACAGCTTCATCCTGTGGGGCCAAGGCATTTTGGCTCCAAGCCACCAACGCACTTATGCGCATGCTGAAACGAAAGCTTGCTTCCTTTACTGGATCGGGGCCAGTATGATCAACCTCTTGCAGGACAAGCCCAACTATCTTTAGCCATCTCGGTATTTGACCACATTTGGGTTTCTTTTCTGCAGTAGCAACCAGAAGCTTTACAATGGCAGGGGTGTAGAAAGTTTGACATTCAGAAGCAGCAGGATACCTTTAATTCTTGCTAATCTTGAATCTATTTTGCCAGGGTAAAAGTAGGTAAAAATGCTGCTATGGGGTTTTTTTCTTATGGTTTCACTTGGCAATAATTTAATTCAGATAAGGAAAGACAAATCAAGGCAAGTTATTTGTGGAAGATGAACAAATGAAAAACAACGCCTTTCTCCAGAGATAAACTTAACGCAATTACTCACTTGAAGAAAGGATTAAATCAATACCTCATGGTTAGAAATACATACATGCTGGAAGAGCCTAACTTGAACCATTCTGAATAATAAATTCAAAAGGATGTGAGGCAATAGGCAGGTTCAAACATATATACATACACACAAGCACATATACATGTATTCCTATACATATATATAAATATTCAAAAGTCATTAATAAAATGAAATAGAATATAGACAAAGGATCTTGAAAAAACAGCCCTCAGTTCAAACACAGGGGTGGGAGATTTTTATGAACTAGAGGCCAATTTGGCAACAATTTGAAGCCCATCTGGCCTAATTGGAAATTACATTATTAGTAAATTGGAATCAGAAATTATCCTGACAGCATGTAAAATTAAAAACTTCTACCTTTCCTTCTTAATCTCACCGTGATATCCTTTGAAGCTGTCACTTACTTTCAGCTTGTAACAGTCAGTTACTTTCTGGTGGTCCAAATCTCTTGCCAGAAACATTATCTTTTTCGTATGTCCATAACATTTTCCCATCTTTTTTTTTTTTTTTTCCACAGTACATTACACAACTCAAAACAGTATTTTGATTGTTCAAAATACTTTTTTGTTGTTGTTGTTTTATTTTGCTGGTGGGTTTTAGTTATTTTTTTCTAAGTGAGAGGAGAACCAGTAGGTTAATATGAGTTGCCTTTACTGACAGCAATAAACTTTTTGCCCCAGTGGAATACAGTGATATAGATCATGCATGTCCATCAAGGAACGACAAAATTAAGGCCTAGGGAATTCTGAGCTATGCACATTTATGTTATTCTATACTTGATTTAAGATGATAAAAGTGAAAATAGATCTGCGTGAATTGAATTTAAAACGTAAATAAACAAAATGTGCTTTAATTACCTTTTTGGTACTTAGAACAACATATTTGAGACAACTCTGTCTTATTCATTTGAGTGGAAGAAGAAGAATTGGGGTGAAAAAACATCCAGCCTTTAACAGTAACTGAGTAAATGACTTGACAATGAGTGGGAAATGACCGTGTTGAGCATTTTGTACATTCTCTTTCCAGTATTAGAAAAGATATGGCTATTTCAAATAACCCTTCAGAACAGCTTATACTTATCTCCTTTGTCCTCTATATAATGTAACTGTGATAAAACGGTGGTTAAATTACAAACCTGTCAGATTTGGTCTCTTGAGGCGGTGAGAGAGTTGTCCCATAACGAGAAGTGGGTGTTGTAGGGGCACTCAGACCAGAGTAAGGTCGCGGAGAAGAGTAAGAGTTGCTGCTGTAGCTATTGTATCTGAAGAAGTGAGAAGGAAAGTAGGAGAAAGGGAGAGAGAGAAAGAATCCGTCAGCAAGCAGACATGTAACAGTTGATCCTCTTGTTTAGGGGGTGGCAATGTTACCATACCCCAGACTTTCTCAAATATCCACATTCTGAAAATATTGCTCTAACCCCAGCTTCAAAATATGCAGCCTATCATTTCACTTTAATATAAACCATGTCATGGAAATACTTAATTCAAAGACTGAACTATTGTTATGGAAAATAATGAGAGATCAGAATGGTCCTCTAAACTGACAACTCTGAGCAGAAATACTTAAATTACTGCTTAGTTACTCAAATTTATTAGCTGTTTTGGGAGCTGATACCCTGCCATTAGAAAAGGGACCCAGCAGTCCATGTCAGCAGTAGTATTTCCTAGAGGAATTAAGGCAAACAGCAGCTTTTTTAAGGCACGACCTGAACATGGACATATATGATTTGCGAATGTTTGCTTTATAAATGAAAAGCACCCACATCCTTCCCAATTAAAGCAGGCAGTATTTTCTTCCCCTCCCCCAACATAAGTCATAGCTTGTGTGCCATTTCTTACAATGCCTGTAAAAAATCATCACCATGGTTAAAATGACATGTCTCTGGAAGCATGGCTTTAAGAATTTCTATCAGCCATTCCCTCTATTTAAAACCAAACCAAACCAAACCAAACCAAACCAAACCAAACCAAACAACAACACAAAAATGCTTGACTTCAATGTGAGCTTGCTGATCAAATTGAACAAATTGCTGAATCAAATGAACAAATTGCTTCCAGGGCTCTTGGAATGGCCACCTCCCCAGAGCCCCTTGTACCAGTGCTTTCATCCTGGCTCCTGTACTGAGCAGAAAGGGCAATTGTTGTGTTGCTTTTATGTGCCTTTAAACCACTGTATTTAAACAGCATATCCAGGAGATGTAGAGATTCCTGATTTGGAAAAATCATAACATTTCTTTTCACAAAAGTTACCACTTCCCCTCTTAGAAAGAATCTGATGCACTGTAGGTGAAGTATTTCAAAAGGACAATTCAAAATCAAAATTCAGTTCAGGAAAAAGGGCACCATCATTTTCTTTATCATAATTCCTAATGTAAAATACATCCTCTTTTACCTTATCCTTCCCGGGCTGCTTCTTCTCCCATGCACATCAGCACTAAGTAATTTCTCCTCACTCAGCAATTTTATTTGAAAATACTGGTTGCTTTCCTTCAGCTCCATTTAACACACTCATCTAGCCATGCAAAATTTCAAAGTTTCAAGCTTCATTCCTTAGGGTACAATAGTATTGCTGATTGCCAAGGCCCGTGTTAAAATCAAAATAAATTTCAGTTAGGGGGTTTTATAATGGAAGGGATTATGCTTCCTTTTTGCCACGGTCCAGTTTTACATTTTATAATACAACTTCCAGACACCATGCTGACTGTCCAAGAACTGAGGATTCATTTTGGGGAAAAAAATGCTATCATGCATATTTCTGAGCTACAAAAGGAATTTTGCTGAATGGGAAATAACTGCCTTCATGGCATTCCTGCCCTAGAAGAAAATGAACTAGAAAAGCAGTCCTGGTGGCGGGCTGTGTAGCTGGGCAGGACGTGCCCCCCCAGTGGCACAGACCTAGCACAGGTCTCCTTTCCAGCATCCTCAGCTCACAAAACATCCTGCCTGGGCCCACACTGAGTGAAAAGGCAAAACACAGTTGCTCTGAGAGTACGTTCCTAACACTAACAGGAATCTCTGTTTCAATTCCACTCATCTGATAGCAGACCTTATTATTATGCTTACTTTTCTTCTCCTTTATTGACACAGTGCAGAATCCTTTTTCAGACTAAGGAATTTCAATTAGTCCAATGATAACTCTAATTAAAATGGAGAGAACACACCTTCCTTGGACTCTGGGCTACAAGTTTAAACAAAATTATGCTAGAGGGACTGACCTGCACGTAGCATCCCTCTATACCACATTTAGAGGGAGACAGAGAAGCTGGAATAACATCAAGCAAACCATGCACGTGAGGGTAAGCCTGTGTCCTATTCATGGTGTTCCTCTTTCTATCTTTCCTCCGGTGGTGGCTATTACTTCCAGTTTCCCTTCTTGTTTCATATACTACCACAGACTGCAATAGCCTTGTCCCAGGAGCCTCCACTCTGAAGAAACCCCAGATATTCAGACACCTACCTCTTCTATAAACACATTCCTGCCCAAATTAGGCAAGCTTTGCTCTTCTTTTTCTCCAAATAAACACAATACAATCCTCCCCCACATCACCCCTTTATCCTATGTGATAATGAGAAGCACAAGGAAAAAAATGATGAGGAAAAAAATAACTGCAGGAATACTAAACTTGCAGGAGCAGGAAGTATTTAGAAATTAAGTTACATATCTATCCTCTCTAAAAAAGTATAACCCCAAAGGCAGAAGCAATCAGAGACCAATAAATGAGTGTGAGAGGCCTAAGGGAAAATGCATGTATGCAGGGATATGGAAGCTCAGTGGAATCCTGGTGTTCAGTTTGCAGTTTAGGAAAGATATGTGAACTAAGGTACCTGTCAGTAGATAAGTGGTTTTAAAGCTTTTCATCAAAATGAAAAAGCAACTTAAACACCCAAGTATTAAAAACGAAAGATAAAAAAATAAAAGGAACAAAGGATTCAAAATATTTGTTCAGAAGCAGAAATTCAGAAGGATTGATGGAAAAAGGAAAAAAAAAATATGCTCACAATATATGTGTACATTTTCAGCATTTAATTCAAAGAACACTGACCATTGGGAAAGACAGCTAAAAACTGTTACCTTCTCTTGAAGGTGATTCTCTAACATTGCTTTCAGTGCTACCTTTTGTCATTTTGTTTTATTGGAAACAGGCTGAGACAAAAAACGTTTTAGTGTTTGTTTTTAAAGGGGTAGAATAGAGAAAAAATCAAATTTAAAGTAAAAATTATGAGAAATGTATGAGCAACTGAACATGACCAGATGTTGTGGAAGGAAAACTGAGTGCTATATTCTCTTTATAGGATTTAATCTACCTCTCTTATTACAAGCACAAGTTGAAATTGCACATGGCAGGGATATGCCGTGTAATCTAGCAACAAATTCAGGATTTGGCAGTTCAGTTTTTGAAGCCAGGATTTCATCCCTGAATTCCAAGCACTGATCTGATCTCTCCCAGTTTTACATCAGAAGAGCTCCATTAATTTTCATGAAATCATGCCTACATATTACACTGTTGTAAATGAGAGCAAAATGATGCTCCTTTGTGTGATCTACCAAATCACATTATATATCTACTGCTGCATAGAGGAGGCCAGGATACTTACCAACTATAAACCTTGAAGAGGAGTTAGATGAAATGAAGGCAACAAAGGCAAGGGGAGAATATCAATCAAATCAAAACACAGGCTTACATGACTAAAACTAATACAGTATGTTCTGGAAATAATACAACACAGAGAGCACATTATCACCACTATAAAACTCTTGAAAGGCATCATTCATTTATCTAAAAATTCATATCATCTGTATAAAATCTACCTGTTTTCCCTCATCACCTCTGCTTCCTTTTCTTTCACAGATGCTGGAGACTCTTCAAAGTCATATGAGAAGAGGTGAAAAGGAGTATGTGGTACATAAGGTAATTTCTCTACCGTTGGAGATGCCTTTGGAGTAATGGATGATGATGATGAATTTTGGGAAGAGTTTAGCAAAGCTGCTGCAGGTGAAGATTGTGATGAAAGAACAGAATTGTGATGAGAGACAGATGAATCAGGCACAGAAGAGGAGCTGCTAGAAGAGCTCTTTGCTCTAGAGCAGGGGAGAGGCTTCTCAGCTTGAGAAATGGCACTGGAGATGGCCGAAGAATCACACCACTGTGAAAGGTTTTCCTTCATAGCCTCCTGTGCACCTGGGAACCCACTGCAGGAGGAAAACATTGTGGGAAGGGAAGGGAAAGGGAAAGAGAAAGGGAAAGGGAAAACAGAGGGAAGACAGATCAATGGATCATACCAAGAAAAAGTCTAGGAGAGTCAGGAAAAAAGAAACCTTCCCAATGGTAGACAATCATAATTTTTCTTAGAAGTAAGGAGATGCATCTTTGTATCCTAGTGGGATTCTTCTGGGGGTTGGAAATACTGAGATGTGGAAGCAACTCAGCTTAAAGGAAGGTACTTAGCCCAAAGACTTCATAATAAATTTTCATAAACCTTTTCACAACCACGTCCTGAACAATTTTCAAGTACTTCAAGTTAGGTTGTAAACATTGTCAGAGCAGCACAAAGAAGTCTCAACACACCAGATGATATGTTACACTGAGTATAGATACTTCAAAATACAATCTGCATGACTGCCTCTTGAAGGCCAGGTATCTGATTATCATCCTCCCCAGTGAACCGATATTTTTTTTAACTAAAAGCACAAAACCACTTTATTCACAGATTCACAGATTCACAGATTTCTCTAGGTTGGAAGAGACCTCAAGATCATCGAGTCCAACCTCCGACCTAACACTAAGTACTCCACTAAACCATATCCCTAAGCTCTACATCTAAACGTCTTTTAAAGACCTCCAGGGATGGTGACTCCACCACCTCCCTGGGCAGCCCGTTCCAATGCTTAATAACCCGTTCGGTAAAGAAGTACTTCCTAACATCCAACCTAAAACTCCCCTGTCGCAACTTTAGCCCATTCCCCCTCGTCCTGTCACTAGGCACGTGGGAGAATAGACCAACCCCCACCTCTCTACAGCCTCCTTTCAGGTAACTGTAGAGAGCGATGAGGTCGCCCCTGAGCCTCCTCTTCTCCAGGCTGAACAAGTCCAGCTCCCTCAGCCGCTCCTCGTAAGACTTGTTCTCCAGACCCCTCACCAGCTTGGTCGCCCTTCTCTGGACTCGCTCGAGCACGTCCATGTCCTTCCTGTAGCGAGGGGCCCAAAACTGAACACAGTACTCGAGGTGCGGCCTCACCAGAGCCGAGTACAGGGGCACAATCACTTCCCTCGACCTGCTGGCCACACTGCTTCTTATACAGGCCAGGATGCCGTTGGCCTTCTTGGCCACCTGAGCACACTGCTGGCTCATATTCAGCCGACTATCCACCAATACTCCCAGGTCCTTCTCGGCCAGGCAGCTCTCCAGCCACTCATCTCCCAGCCTGTAGCTCTGCTTGGGGTTGTTGCAGCCCAGGTGCAGGACCCGGCACTTGGCCTTGTTGAACTTCATGCAGTTGACCTCAGCCCATCATCAAAGATGAAAAATACAACAACAAAAAACACAAAAAAACCACACCAAATCAGCATTGTTCTGTCAAAATTAAGGTTTAGAATGATTTTAAAAGCAATGCCTTACCACATCAATTGTCTAGGAACAAAGCCACTAAATTTATCTGAGTGTCAGCATCCCATTCAATCTCAGTGTTAGAGACTTGCAACTGCGTGCAACAGAAAACACATCTGCTTTACTTTGGTGAAGGTAGGTGTTGGTGAGCAACAGAAGCAGCAAAGCAGGTGAAAAGCCATGGGATCTGCACTCCTGGATATCTGTTTTCACTAGCATCTCCAGCATAAACACTGTGCACGGGCTTTGGGCTGGATCACTCAGCAGGCGGAAGACTTCCTTCTTCCGAGACCACCTACATGCATACAAAGCACGGACCTTATCGGAAGAGTATGGGTTTGGAAAAGGCTATGCAACAAAAATGTAATATAGGTTATATATGTTAGGGAATTATGAAATTAATCATCAGGAATATACCAGGTAATTGTCCTCACAACTGAAACACAGTGGGCAATCTGGAAACCTCCATCTATTTCAACAGCTGTGCATGACAGGAATCCCTGAAACTAGGCTATTCCTACCCTTCCTGACAGGATTTAAAACAAATGGCCAGGGTAAAGGTAATTTTTGTTATGCTACAGTGATGGTGAAAGAAAGTATTTAGAAAAGTCATGGGAATATCACCCTGTTACCTCAAAGTGAGGTATCTTAAAACAACAATGCCCTATAAGCACATTACACCCTTTACATGGCTCCTGCGCTCTACATTTTTTCACAGTATTTTAGTATTTTCATGTGATTTACTAATAACTTGTGTCTTAGCTTTGACTTTTAAGAATAGGATTTGAGGAAATTATCACTTAATTTTGAAATTTCAGGCAGCCATTGGCTAGATTTGCAGACTGGAAGATATTAATAACAACAGTACAGTATTTTCTTTGGAATTTGCACATTAAACAGTTTCCTTTCTTCCTTCTGTGCTGTATAGTGTCTGCATGAATGTGGTTTATTTAAAAAAAAAAAAAAGTCCAATCTCATTTGCTGAGTTGCAAAGCCAAACAATTTAACCTAAATCAAATGGCTGTCTGGAAGAAAGAACATATTTTCATTCTTCCAGTTTATTAGGATAAAGTTGCCAGATGCCAAATCCATATATACCTCAGAATAAGTGGAAAATTTTACATGAGAATATTGTTTTGATAGGTGGTTTGTTTATACCCATATATACACAGATGGGCAAGTATGTATAAAATGACATACACTCTTCAGCTTTGCCTCTAAGTAGTTCTTTCCTATTAAAATACAAACAAAATTGATATAAATCATAGGCAGCATTCAAGAAAGTCAATCTTCTTCATATCGGCAGATACTGCTAATAAGGCTATATTGTGAAAATAGGGATGAAAACCTAAGAAACCAAGCAATATCCTAACTCAGCAATGCACAGCAATGTTTCAGCATCACCCTAACTAAAAGATAAACCTAAGCCATGCTTAGAAATTATGCTGTCTGCTAAATCTTTTTATGATTTGTGACTGTTACTCATCTGGTACCAAACTGAGGGAGTGCAAACAGTTCTTAGTGCCTTGAGCCTACACAACTAAACATGTTTCCATTAGCGCACACAGCAACAAAGCTTTTGGATGAGAGAGGACTTCCTTGGGGTGGCTTTAAAAGGACAGATGGGAATGTGAGTGACAAGGTGGATGCTGATGCACACGGGGTGGTGAGTTAATGCCAGAGTGAGGAAAGGTGCGTGGACGCTGAATGCCGATACCTGGCTTTGACCTGTCTACTGGCCTCTTCCTCCCCCTCATCCTCAGTATTGGGCTCTGTGACTGGCTGTTCTTCGTCCTCTTCTTCACACTCCTCCTCCTCTCTGAGGTCACACCAAGGAAAGAGGCATGCAGTAGGATGGAAAGAGAGAAGGTGGAAGAGAAAATGGCATGAGTCCCCAGAAAGAGAAATGCAATGAGGTTAGAAATGGAAAGACAACACTGAGAGGGAGAATTGGGGCACCAGACAGCCACCTAACTTTCTGCAAAGTATGTGTTGGTGTAAGAGTAGCTACCAATACAATAATTTTATCCTCTCTCCCATTTACGTTTTATCTTATTAAAGTCCACAAAGATGTTTTTTTTTTTTTTTTTTCCTTGAGCTTGGCTTTACATTTGCTACCTACACAGGCATTAATGGAAAACATTCATGAAAATACCATTGTTCAACCCATTTGTCATTAAGCCCTATCTGGCTTAAAGGACAGTGCAAACTGTGTTGGCATTGGACAGCTGGCACTGGATGTCATATTTATTAAATTAACACAAATAAAACATTCCGGTTAAGCAGCCAATAGCTCAACTAGAAAATAGAGCAGGGTGAACCATTAAGTTAGAAATAACAGAGACCAAATCAGTTTGGGGCTATTTGCAAACAGAAATATTGCAGTTATTGGATGCCAGTATATGAATTATTTCAGTAAAGAATCATTAGTATAGTTGAAGCAGGCTTTGGTTCAGCAGTCAGTCTTGCAGAGGAGAATTTTAAGTCACGCATAAAGCCTCCATAACCTACAAACCACATAAGTAAAAATAAAACTGTATTAAACAAAATAAAAAGGCTACATTTTCTGCCTCCTCTCCCTCTCATTATACCTATTCCTCCCCAAACCAACAGACTCATAGAAAATTTAGAAAATAATCTCCCTTTGAACTTCTCCTGCATTTGCAATTATTCAGTTCTCTACTTGATTTAACGATGAATACCATTAGGTTATGTTCCATGCAAAATATATAGCATATAAACAGTAATAAAGTTTGTAAGATACTTATATAATTCTTGCATATTCCTGAAAGCTGGTTTTCTTTACTCTAGTTCTAAAGAGATGATTTGTGCATTTTTTCTTTCCATTTAGAATTAGCATGGTTCCATGTCATAAGAACAACGAATATTCACAATGTGAGATCATGAACTCATCATGATAATGCAAAGGGTCAATCCAAATTTTGTTGCATTTGTATGGAGTTAGTCTTACAATAATCTGTAAAATGGCAGCACTTGGAACTTTTTCGAAACACTTCTACAGAAGATGCTTTTAAACATTCCTAAGGTATCGTAGTGACATAACCATGTTAGTTCTGCAGATCAGCTATCTGCTAGTCCTCTCCTCAGACACATACCTCTCCTAAAGATATACCTCTTGACTTTCACACACATATATATCAGCATGAGAAGAGAAGAGAAGAGAAGAGAAGAGAAGAGAAGAGAAGAGAAGAGAAGAGAAGAGAAGAGAAGAGAAGAGAAGAGAAGAGAAGAGAAGAGAAGAGAAGAGAAGAGAAGAGAAGAGAAGAGAAGAGAAGAGAAGAGAAGAGAAGAGAAGAGAAGAGAGAAAAAAAGAGAAAAAAAAGAAAAAAGGAGAGTGCTCATATCATCCCTTCTCCTTACTAGTGAGGAGATCAATACTGGCTTTGCTATTATCACCTGTGAAGGGCAAACATCTGCATCTGCCAGCTCTAGAGCAACCACATTTGGAAAATAAATCATGAAGCTCTGCAGGATCACAGTTTTGTGATAAGAG